>NW_024722110.1:285000-377500 GCF_018991925.1 Homarus americanus
GATGGTGGAGGAATGTGGGGTATGTGTAGTGATGGTGATGTGTAGCGAAAGTAGTGTGTGTGGTGAAGGTGATGACACATACGCAGGTATGATATCTAATTAATGTTATAGGCCTAGACTGAAGCTATACACCATATTAAAAAAAAGAAAACCCTGTAAAAAAATAGGCGTGGCGTTTGATCTCAGATAGGCCTAAGGTGATGCTTGGTATGTTTATATACAATTAATAAATACATATAAAACCTTTACACAAAACCATGTTATATATATATACAAATATTTAGGCCTAAGATGATATTAACCAATAAGAAAAAGCCTATATTCCTGACCTTATAAGAGATAGTATTTAGATCAATATTAAATTTAGGCCTATGGTGATGGATTATTGTAGGCCCATTTAATCTGTTATGTGAATCAACGGTAGTGGTGTGCTCATGTAAAACTCCCTAAAGAATTTGACTTAAGTTGTTTTGTAGAGTGCGTCTGTCTGTCTGTCTGTCTGTCTCTGTCTGTCTGTCTGTCTGTCTGTCTGTCTCTCTGTCTGTCTGTCTGTCTGTCTGTCTGTCTGTCTGTCTGTCTGTCTGTCTGTCTGTTCTGATTAACAAGACGAGTTTTTTACGTGTCATGTAATGCCCCCCCAAGTACTAATTGTGCTTACTGAGAAATTGACGAATTCTAGAAGTGGTCGAGACTGATTGGGGGTGGAAGGTTGGGGTGTGTGGGGAGGTTGGGGTGTGGTGGGGGGGTTGGGGTGTGTGGGTGGGGAGGTTGGGGTGTGGGTGAGGGGGAGGTGGGTCTGGGGAAGGTTCGGTTGAGGTTGAGTTGTGTGGAGGGGGGGGAGCTGCTAGGGTGTGTGTTGGGGGGAGGGGGTGAGGCTGGAGTTGACGATGAAGATGTGAGACAAATGTAAGGAAGAAGAGGGGAAGAGAAGGAGTTAAAGGGGAAGGAAGGAAGGGAGGAAGGAAGGAAAAGAATGTTGAAAGGGGAAGAGGAGTAGAGGAAGAGAGGCAACAGGAAGAACGGAATAAAAATAGGAACTAGGGGAGATGGAGAAACGTAAATGAGAGAGAGAGAGAGAGAGAGAGAGAGAGAGAGAGAGAGAGAGAGAGAGAGAGAGAGATAAAAAATAGGATAGGAAGAACAAATAGAACAAAATGGAGAACAGTAAAGATAAGAACAAAACAAAACAAAATAAATAAACAAGAAGAACTAACCAGACGAGATGATTAAATATAAAATTCTTGATGATAAACACAGGAGAAATGTTTGTTTACCAAGGAACAGCAAAAATCGGATGAGGAGGAGGAGGAGGAGGAGGTGTAATATAAGACGCTGTGATGTGGTGTTGTTGGTGTTAGATAGTGTGGCTAGATACTCCTTGTGTCGTACATGTGGCTAAGTGTCTTGTGTGGTTAAGTGTCTTATATGTGACTTAAGTGTCTTATATGTGACTTAAGTGTCTTATATGTGACTTAAGTGTCTTATATGTGACTTAAGTGTCTTATATGTGACTTAAGTGTCTTATATGTGACTTAAGTGTCTTATATGTGACTTAAGTATTCTTATATGTGACTTAAGTGTCTTATATGTGACTTAAGTGTCTTATATGTGACTTAAGTGTCTTATATGTGACTTAAGTGTCTTATATGTGACTTAAGTATTCTTATATGTGACTTAAGTGTCTTATATGTTGCACTTACCAAAAAACTTTGAGATGAATGAATGTATAACTGAATAACTCCTTTTGGTGATGAGGTAATGCATAAAGCCACTTAGTTACTCATCATCATCATCATCATTATCATCACTACTACCATCATCATCATCATCATCATCATCATCATCATCATCATCATCATCATCATCATCACCACCACCACCACCACCACCACCACCACCACCACCACCACCACCACCACCACCACCACCACCACCACCACCATCAACAACATTACCATCATCACCACTACCACCACCATCATCATCATCATCATTATCATCATCATTATCATCAACAACACTACCATCATCACCACTACCACCACCATCATCATCATCACTACCATCATCATCATCATCATTATCATCAACAACACTACCATCATCACCACTACCACCACCATCATCATCATCACTACCATCATCATCATCATCATCACCACCACCACCACCACCACCACCATCATCACCACTACCACCACCATCATCATCATCACTACCATCATCATCATCATCTGATTGGTAATAATGTGATGTGTTGTTGTAGAGTATAAACCTTATCTCTTGTGATGTCTATAAGAATGGTGCCTCAAGGAACTCACTGTCTCAACCCTGAAGCCAAGGTCGACCTCAATGGTACAACAGTTAACAAGGCCTCATGTTCCTGACACTGAAGCTACAGAGAGCCAAACTGAAGCTACAGAGAGCCAAACTGAAGCTAGAGAGCCAAACTGAAACTAGCGAGAGCCACACTGAAACTAGAGAGAGCCACACTGAAACTAACGAGAGCCACACTGAAGCTAGAGAGAGCCAAACTGAAGCTAGAGAGCCAAACTGAAACTAGCGAGAGCCACACTGAAACTAGAGAGAGCCACACTGAAACTAACGAGAGCCACACTGAAGCTAGAGAGAGCCACACTGAAGCTACAGAGAGCCACACTGAAGCTAGAGAGAGCCACACTGAAGCTACAGAGAGCCAAACTGAAGCTAGAGAGAGCCAACTGAAGCTAGAGAGAGCCATACTGAAGCTAGAGAGAGCCATACTGAAGCTAGAGAGGCCATACTGAAGCTAGAGAGCCATACAAGTGAAGCTATAGAGAGTCACACTGAAGCTATAGAGAGTCACACTGAAGCTATAGAGAGTCACACTGAAGCTATAGAGAGTCACACCGGACGCTGCTCCACCAACCTTGCCTCTGATACAGTTTTTTTGTATCATGTTGATCTTATATATATAACGAGGGGTTGTGTGGGTAGAGGGAGGTGATGTTTCTTACACCCACGCTACACCCACACTACACCGACGCCCCACCCACTCTCCACTCACACTACACCCATGGTCCACCCACGCTCCACCCACGTTCCACCCAAACTACACCCACGCCCCACCCACAGTCCACCCACACTACACCCACGCTCCACCCACACTACACCTTACACTACACCTTACACTACACCCACGCTACACCCACGCCACACCAACTCTCCACCCACGTTCCACCCAAACTACACCCACGTTCCACCCACATTACACCCACGCTACACCCACGCTCCACCCAAGCTCCACCCACGCTACACCCACGCTCCACCCAGATGGTATAGTAGGGCATCTGTGAGGTGTCGTAGTGTAAGGGTGAAGGGGTGTTAAGTGTGTGTAATGAGATGGTGTTGAGGGACACTGTGAGGGCGACTTTCTTCTAAGGCTCTCGTAGCAGTTCTCAATCTCATGGTAGACCTCTTTTAGTCCCCTTTTGGATATTCCCTTGTTGTAGTCCCCTCTTCTTGTAGTCCCCCTCTTCTTGTAGTCCTCTCTTCTTGTAGTCCCCCTCTTCTTGTAGTCCCCCTCTTCTTGTAGTCCTCTCTTCTTGTAGTCCCCCTCTTCTTGTAGTCCCCCTCTTCTTGTAGTCCTCTCTTCTTGTAGTCCCCCCTCTTCTTGTAGTCCCCTCTCTTCTTGTAGTCCCCTCTTCTTGTAGTCTCTTCTTGTAGTCCCCTCTTCTTGTAGTCCCCCTCTTCTTGTAGTCTCCCCTTTGTAGTCCCCTCTTTTTGTAGTCCCCCCTCTTCTTGTAGTCCCCCTCTTCTTGTAGTCCCCCTCTTCTTGTAATCCCCTCTCCTTGTAGTCCCCCCTCTTCTTGTAGTCCCCTCTCCTTGCAGTCTCCCCTTCCTTGTCGGCCCCCCTCCTCATAGCCCCCTCCTTGTAGCCCCCCACCCAGCTGGACTTCTCTCACTCTTCTTACCCCAGCGCTTAAGTCACGAGGAGAGTGGAAGGATCACAGAGGCCGGAGTGCTATAGGTGAGGAAGTTGTAGGGAGGCGACTACTGCAGGACGAAGAAGTCGGAGGTGAAAAGCTGATGTGCCTGGGCAGATAGGAGGAGGGCTGGTAGGAGGGCAGGTGGTCAGGAGGGCAGGTGGTCAGGAGGGCAGGTAGGAAGGGGCAGGTGGTCATGACATCACAGGTGGATAGCGGGCAAGAACGGTAAGAATTAATGTATGTAAACGCCACAGGGGGCAGTGAAAAGAAAAAAAAAGATGATAATTATATAATGATAATTTATCGCTATTGTTACGCATCTCTGAGCTTGACTTAATAAACAATAGGTGAAAGAACTATGTCGAGAATGTGAGGAGGAGGAGGAGGCGAGGCAGCAATGTGTGACGAGATATTGCCTCCAGTAAAACACCTTTTTTGGGGGTGGGTGGGTGGGGGGGGTTAAGGTGTGCTTGTTATACTGCCTCCTGGGCGACTGTCTGGTGTTACAGTACTGCCCTGTGAGCCAGACTTTTACCTGTGACTTACCTGTTCGCTTGAGTGTTCAATATTGACTGATTAGTGTTAACAGGTGAGATCTTTGCTGTGTTATGTAGCTGCTGTTTTATCATCAGGTGAGTCAAACACCTGATTTAATTGATAGGACCAAATGGTAAAGGAAGAGAAAGTGTGTGATGGAGTGATTAGAGTTTCATGAACTGGTGAACCAAGGTGAGAGAGAGAGAGGTGTGAGTGCGTGTCTATAGAGTGTGTAAGTGAGAGTGTGTGTGTGTGTGATACAGTGGTCACAAGCAGATGTAAGGAGGCAGCCTGGTGACGACACATATGGTGCACTTTATGACCAGTGTGTCGTGTTGCCTCCAGTTTATAGTAGAGCCGCAGTGTTGATTAATGTTGGTATATATAGGAGAGATGGGTCGTCGTCTCTCTGTCTCACCTGTACTTTACCTGCAGTTGGGTTCAAGGGGCCTCTTTGTTTGTTTGTTATTATCACTAGCCGCCCCTTCATCCCACCACATCTGCTTAGCTAATTTCTTGACCAGGTAGGCCCGTTGTTGTTGTTATTATTGTTGTTATTGTTCCCTTTGTTGTTCGTTTGCTAAGCTGTATGTATTGGTAATGTATGACTATCTCGTCTGACATCATTCACGGCCGTACACTCGTGAAGACACCGAGCTGTAAAATCAGGTTACCATTTTCAGCTGGGAGGACTAAGAGTACCTGAGATCGAACCATTGACCATTAGGCCGGGAAGCGAGCTATATATCTACTCGGCCACCTCACCTCTTCTTGATTGTACATTTCAACAAAGTTCTTAGGATTACAGTATTTACTTGACTACACGTAATAGAATAAAACTTTTATTCCATTACTGTATTTTTTTTTTGTATCAGGGTGACGTGAGTACAGTCGGGGGGAAAAAGAGGATTGTCTGGCATCGAGTGGGAGCATCGCTGCCTCACGACCCAATTACTGCGACCGAGAGTGTAATTGGAGGTAATCAGACAGATCCTGGACATCCGCACTGAAACCCAATTAAACCATTACACAAGAAGACGGCAGAGAGAGAGAGGGAGGACGAGTGGGGGACAGGGACGAGTGGGAGAAGTGTCAGGGAGAGGGACGAGTGGGAAAGGTTCCAGGAAGAGGCCAAGACACTCCTCCACTTCCCCTCCTTCCTCTCTCCAACACACTCAAGATGGACGTCGACCTCTAACACACTCAAGGTGGACGTCGACCTCTAACACACTCAAGGTGGACGTCGACCTCTAACACCTCTAACACTCAAGATGGACGTCGACCTCCAACACACTCAAGATGGACGTCGACCTCTAACACCTCTAACGCTCAAGATGGACGTCGACCTCCAACACACTCAAGATGGACGTCGACCTCTAACACCTCTAACGCTCAAGATGGACGTCGACCTCCAACACACTCAAGATGGGGGCTTCCTTGTACCTCCTCCTGAGTGAAGTCTTAGATGCACCGCCGGTATAGAACAATCCTTGAGAGATAAAATGCCTTTGATGTGATGCTTAAGATTTCAATGTATATGAATATTTTGTTTTTGTTTAAGTAATTCAGAAAGTTCCATAGAGAAACTGATGAAGAGGAGGAGCGAGTCTTGAGTCTCTTCTATGTTAGGATGAAGACTCTTTTGCTCTTTGTGGCATTTCTAAGGCTCCCGACCTGCCTGGAGGCGCCTTTAAAACTCCCTGCTCCCCCCTCCACTATTCTCTTCCCCTCCTCACCTCTTCCCCCCCCCTCTCCACCCTTCTCTAGACCCCTCCCTATTCCCCATCCTCCCTTCCCTATCCCATCTCTATCCCTGTTAATAGGCATATTCACGCTCTTTTTTTTTTAATACCCCTCACCCTCCTCTGTTCTCCCTCTTCCCCGCCCCTTTAAACTCGTCCCTTGTACTCCTCTAATAACACCCTTTAATAATCCCCCTTCCTCCTTTCCCCCTTTGGTAATGCCTTAAAGTTCCCTAACACCCTTGAATACCCCCACACCACCTTAACCCTTTGCTTTACCCTCCCCCTTCCTCTCCCCTTCCCTTCCTCTCCCCCCCCACTTCCTCTCCCCCTTATAGGTAGGGCTCATGTAGTAGATGATATACTCAAATAAACAATGTACTGTATATCTATATGAACCTTCCTTTATGAGATAATTACTAATGTTAATAATTATCTTTCTTTCCCAGGTAAGACTACTGAAGGAGGCACGGCGACGGCGGAGGTAGAGAGTGTGAGAGGCAGGCAGGTGTTTGTGGGTCAGGTGAGACAGGTAAGTAGAGACGGGTAGTGCCCACCTGGTAATTAGCACGAGATATACCTGACCTGAACCTTCCGCTGGCGCTCGATGTTAACTCAACCGTTTAATGATACGATTAAGCGTTTATTTTCATGTCATATTTTCGAAGTTTGTTTTTTCGGGACTAAAACATTGAATATATACATACCAGCGGAAATATAGTGGATTTTCATTGTTTTAGTGATTGTTTTTATTTTGTTTTTGTTATTGTTGTTATTTACTGTAGGATGTGTATAGTAAGGACGCAGATGGTTGTTGCCTTAAGCGTATTCCTGACCGTTTAACGCACCTGTGTCGCTGTCTCACTCCTCTCACCTGTAATACGGCAGTCATTAATATTCACCTGTACTGAATCATAAAACCAAACGTCATTTTAACTATCAGAATAAATAGCATAGTATCTTAATTAACAATCACCAAGTTAATATTTAGTTATACATAATACAATTCGATACATATTTAAATACATACTAAATCACTTGTACTGTATAAAGATTAGTGTATATCTACTGAGCTCATTGAGTCATGCATCAGAAGGTAACATTGTCTGCATTATTTACCAATTAAAATTCCTACACACCTTAATGCTACTCGTGCGTAACGCTTATCAATGTGTTCTCTCCTCAACATGGTACTACCTGAGGATTTGTCAACCATAGCACACAACCTGCGTCTACCTGGACCGTCTAAAGCTTTTATGTCACCTGTCTGCCCACCCACTACCTGTCTGAACCACCCAGTACCGTAGTCCCCTTATTGAACCACCCACTACCACGATCGCCAGCCTCAACTACCCACTACCACAATCACCAGGCTCAACCACCCACTACCACGATAACCGGGCTCAACTACCCACTACCACAATCACCAGGCTCAACCACTCACTACCACAATCACCAGGCTCAACCACGCACTAACCACAATCACCCACTACCTCAGTCACCAATTTGAACTTTTCTTCCACCACAATCACCAAGATGACCTTTTCTCCTCCCATCAAAGTCACCAGGTCAAACTTTCATTTCCCTCCACAATCAACAAGCTAGATCATTCTCCTCCACCACTACCAATCACCAGGTCTGTTAACCACTATCATGTACCAATCCCGTTTGGCCTTCGTGCGCCGCTTGCTGACTGATAAGGTCCAGCGTTGGCTCTCCCTCCATCTCTGGGTTTGAGGAACTGGTTGTGGCTTGTACACCTACTGATCAGCCTTCACCAGGAGTGTGGGTGTTGGTAGTGGTTGTAGAGAAAGCTGTAGGTGAGATCGAGGCGTGGTGGGGCAGGTAGGCGTAGATAGAGGTGTGGTGGGGGAAAATAGAGGTATGGTAGGGGTAGACAGAGGCATGGTTGGGGTAGATAGAGGCGTTTTGGGGTAGGTAGGGGTGTGGTAGGGGTAGATAGGGGTGTGGTAGGGGTAGATAGAGGTGTGGTAGGGGTAGATAGGGGTGTGGTAGGGGTAGATAGAGGTGTGGCAGGGGTAGATAGAGGTGTGGGAAGGGCTTGAAGCGGGTGTGGTTGGACAGGTAGACGCGTGGTGGGGGTGTGGTAGGGGCAGGTAGGGGCATGGTGGTTTAGTTTCCGGGGCTGCAGGTTGGGCAGTGGAAGGAGGGAGAAGGAAGTGCCTCGGTAATGATAAGGCTGTACCGTGTGTGTGTGTGTAATAATAATAATAATCTATTTTCTATATAATATAACAAAGAAGTATGTCTGTTTGTGTGTGTGTGTCCGCACGAGAATCTCGGAAACTACTTTATCGATCTGTAGTGATGATGGATGGTGTTATATGTAGTGATGATGATGGATGGTGTTATATGTAGTGATGATGGATGATGGTATATGTAGTGATGATGGATGATGTTATATGTAGTGATGATGGGTGGTGTTATATGTAGTGATGATGGATGGTGTTATATGTAGTGATGATGGATGATTATATGTAGTGATGATGGATGGTGTTATATGTGATGATGGATGGTGTTATATGTAGTGATGATGGGTGGTGTTATATGTAGTGATGATGGATGGTGTTATATGTAGTGATGATGGATGTTGTTATATGTAGTGATGATGGATGATGTTATATGTAGTGATGATGGATGTGTTATATGTTGATGATGGATGGTGTTATATGTAGTGATGATGGATGGTTATATGTGATGATGGGTGGTGTTATATGTAGTGATGATGGATGGTGTTATATGTAGTGATGATGGATGGTGTTATATGTAGTGATGATGGATGGTGTTATATGTAGTGATGATGGATGGTGTTATATGTAGTGATGATGGATGGTGTTATATGTAGTGATGATGGATGATGTTATATGTATTGATGATGGGGTGGTGTTATATGTAGTGATGATGGATGATGTTATATGTAGTGATGATGGATGATGTTATATGTAGTGATGATGGGGTGGTGTTATATGTAGTGATGATGGGTGGTGTTATATGTAGTGATGATGGATGGTGTTATATGTAGTGATGATGGGTGGTGTTATATGTAGTGATGATGGATGATGTTATATGTAGTGATGATGGGGTGGTGTTATATGTAGTGATGATGGATGATGTTATATGTAGTGATGATGGGGTGGTGTTATATGTAGTGATGATGGATGATGTTATATGTAGTGATGATGGATGATGTTATATGTAGTGATGATGGGGTGGTGTTATATGTAGTGATGATGGATGATGTTATATGTAGTGATGATGGATGATGTTATATGTAGTGATGATGGGGTGGTGTTATATGTAGTGATGATGGGTGGTGTTATATGTAGTGATGATGGATGGTGTTATATGTAGTGATGATGGGTGGTGGTATATGTAGTGATGATTAGACAATAAAATAATAACAGTTTAATGCTAAAAAAAATATACTTTTGCTGTACCGTTGTAGTGAAAAACATGGTGGAACTTACATACACCGTTAATGAACTATTGATGGAAGAAGAAGTTTTGGGGACTGAACAGTGAAACAATGTGGAGCCTCCCGGAGGGTGGCGTCCTACCGTGGCCTAGCGAATGAGCCGCCCGGAGGGCGGCGTTTCTGTTAGTAATAATAATAAACGGTTTATTAATATAAATTGCAGCCGGTGGCTGAAAATATACAAACTTACATGTGATTTAGACATAATGATATGCGTTCAATACATTTACAAGGCTGTACAGTACATAAATCAGGAGTTGTTTATTATTTTAACACTAGATGGGATGGTGCTGTTCTTATATCTATCAGTGCGGGCTCTTATGGGCTGAATTTTGTTGTAGTGGCGGACTGCGCAAGTTGGGTGGGGGGCTGCAGGTGGCAGGAGGTGGCGATGACGAGAATGGTGCAGTAGTGTGTGTGTGTGTGTGTATGTGTGGAACGCTGTGGTACTTTCTCCCTGAGCAGCTGATGATGTGACACATACACATACCATACCACCCCGACCTGGTACCCCTACTCTTCCCACCCCCACCCCACCGTCCGCCTCCTCCCCTCAGCCCCCACCACCCCCTCCAGCCTCCGTCTAGATAAAACAGACTCTCAATCGATAAAGAGACAGACAGACAGACACATTCCAGCTGATCTTGTTTACGCAACAACTATAACCCCTAGGGAAAAATGCATGTAGACAATCTGTAGTACTAGTGTTGTTGTAGTGAACATATAGTACTAATTGGATGATGGCTGCGCGTGAGTTGATTTATGTGGTGAGGCGACGACTGGGAAGTGGGAGAGTTGCAATGGACTGTCGATAGCCCAGTTTGTTGGATTTCGCCTTAGTAGCCTGTCCATGAGGCATTTCTTTCGTACACACACACACACACACACACACACACACACACACACACACACAGACACACACACACACACACACACACACACACACACACACACACACACTTACTTCTCTTGATCTTTCTTGTCCACTCGCGCGAAACATTATCAGGTTTCACTCCCTGAACTAATCACGGCAAATTAAATTTTTCTCCACTTAATGATACAGGAAGAACACTGCCATTAACTCTGAAAGATTATGGTTAATTTTTTCTTCATATTTTTTAATATGTACATTAATGAACTCGGTATGTCTTAAGGAACATTCGACTTATGTCTTATAGGAGCATATGTCTTATGGATCATTCAACAAATGTCTTAAGGAACATTCAACACATGTCTTAAGGAACATTCAACATAAGTAAAGGAACA
The DNA here is from genome assembly GCF_018991925.1 of Homarus americanus. Taxonomy (NCBI): domain Eukaryota; kingdom Metazoa; phylum Arthropoda; class Malacostraca; order Decapoda; family Nephropidae; genus Homarus; species Homarus americanus. Next base: position 296,010 of record NW_024722110.1, read on the forward strand.
TTCAACGTAAGTCTTAAGGAACGCATGGTGCTGAACGTGTACTGGTGAACGTGTACTGGTGAACGTGTACTGATGAACGTGTACTGATGAACGTGTACTGGTGAACGTGTACTGATGAACGTGTGCTGATGAACGTGTACTGGTGAACGTGTACTGGTGAACGGATCTTGCCTGGGGTAGAGAGGAAGTGTTTGGTGCTGCCGCTGGACGGACCTAAGAACAGTGATGAATGATGTGGCCGTTGAATAATTACACCATCTAAAACGATAATTCACCGTGCTTAAACCTCTCCTCCATCATCTCTGGTGTGGGGGAGAGATAGAGTGTGGGGGAGAGATAGTGTGTGGGGGAGAGATAGTGTGTGTGAGAGAGATGTGTGGGGAGAGATGTGTGGGGAGGGAGGTGTGTGGGGAGAGATGGTGTGTGGGGGAGAGATGGTGTGTGGGGGAGAGGGGATGGTGTGTGGGGTGAGATAGTGTGTGGGGGAGAGATACTGTGTGGGGGGGGGAAGGGATAGTGTGTGGGGGTGATAGTGAAGAGATAGTTTGTGTGAGACAGAGATAGTGAGTGGGGGAGAGATAGAGTGTGGAGGAGAGAGTGAAGAGATACACTGTAGGGGTGGGAGAGATAGAGAGATACAGGGGAGAGATAGTGGAGAGATATAAGAAGATGACCTTGAGGAATTAATAAAACTTGAGAGACTAAGATGAGACAATAAGGAGAATATTGCTAAGGAGGAGATAATTAAATGAGAGATAACCAGAGATAGATACTAAGGGATATACTTATGAGAGACATTTAAAGAGAGATGCCTTAGGGAAAGCTTCCAAGGGGAGAGATAAGAGATGAGATACTGAGAAGACATCATGTTGGAGAGACACTGAAGGAGAGATTTAATAAGGTAATTGTTGGTGAAGACGGAAGGAGGAAGGAGGGAGGAAAGAAGGAAGGGAAGGAAAGAGAGGGAGAGTCTCTGTCTAAGTAGCAATTCTGTGTAAGTAGGGATGGACGTCGAAGGATTAGGCCAACACTAGGATTAGGATTAGACCAACACTTGGATTAGGATTAGACCAACACTAGGATTAGGATTAGACCAACAGTAGGATTAGGATTAGACCAACACTAGGATTAGACCAACACTAGGATTAGGATTAGACCAACACTAGGATTAGGATTAGACCAACACTAGGATTAGGATTAGGCCAACACTAGGATTAGGATTAGGCCAACAGTAGGATTAGGATTAGACCAACACTAGGATTAGACCAACACTAGGATTAGGATTAGACCAACACTAGGATTAGGATTAGACCAACACTAGGATTAGGATTAGGCCAACACTAGGATTAGGATTAGACCAACAGTAGGATTAGGATTAGACCAACACTAGGATTAGACCAACACTAGGATTAGGATTAGACCAACACTAGGATTAGGATTAGACCAACACTAGGATTAGGATTAGACCAACACTAGGATTAGGATTAGACCAACAATAGGATTGGGATTAGACCAACACTAGGATTAGGATTAGACCAACAATAGGATTGGGATTAGACCAACACTAGGCTTAGGATTAGACCAACACTAGGATTAGGATTAGACCAACACTAGGATTAGGATTAGGCCAACACTAGGATTAGGATTATACCGTGGGCATGAAAATAGGATTAGTAATCGTAGCAAAAATAAAAGTGCTTGAGTGGCTGAGAGTAGGTTAGGTTAGCGTTAGGTTAGGTTAGCGTTAGGTTAGGTTAGCGTTAGGTTAGGTTAGCGTTAGGTTAGGTTAGGTTAGGTTAGCGTTAGGTTAGGTTAGGTTAGATTAGGTTAGGTTCGCGTTAGGTTAGATTAGGTTAGCGTTAGGTTAGGTTAGCGTTAGGGTGATTAATCTTCAGGTGTCCCTCGTATATAAATAAGTTAAATATCATAAATAATAGAAGAATGAGAGTAAAGACGCAAGATAAATGAGGGAATTGATGAAAGACAAGATAAATGAGGGAATAATGAGAGAATTGATGAAACAAGGGACTGTGACAGAGAGAGGAGGATTAATTCTGACCGCAGCTGGAATTAAGTGTGATTGAGAATGGAATGAGTTGCTCTGGGAATGTTAAAGGACTTGAATTGCGAATGGGATTAGTTGGATTAGGAATGGGACTAGTTGGATTAGGAATGGGACTAGTTGGATTAGGAATTACATTATTTAGATTGAACATAAAAGGTAAATGGCTTAGGAATGAAATGGAGACGATTCAGGAAAGAAAATTAGTTTGATGAATAAAAATGAGCTGGACTGGTGACAAAAATTAGTTGGGTAAACTGGATTATGGTGGAGATTGACATTAGAAATTGATGGTAAAACGAATGAATGAAAGTTGAGGCTGGAATGAAGTTGAGAATTGAATGAACTTGATAGAACAGCGTTGAAAAAGTTGCGTTGTCTTGTATTGTGTAGAAGTGATGACTGACTTAGGTCATAAATAATACTTAAAGGTAATTACAGTGTTAAGGTCCGTTTAATTCTCATCCATCACCTGTGTGTGTGTGTGTGTGTAATAATAATAGTAATAATAATAATAATAATAATAATAATAATAATAATAATAATAATAATAAACGGTTTATTAATAGAGTTGCAGCCGGTGGCTGAAAATATACAGACTTACATTTAAATTAGACATAATGATATAATATGCATTGAATACATTTACAGGGCTGTACAGTACATAAATCAGGAGTTGTTTATTATTTTAACAATAGATGGGATGGTGCTGTTCTTATATCTATCAGTGCGGGCTCTTATGGGCTGAATTTTGTTGTAGTGGCGGACTGCGCAAGTTGGGTGGGGGGCTGCAGGTGGCAGGAGGTGGCGATGACGAGGGTGGTGCAGTAGTCCACGGCCAAACCTTTCCAGTGCTTGGTGGTGGAGGTCACTGAGGGATGGCATTTCCAGGGTGGAGAGAGCGTTGGTGTAGCCGGAGTATTCTGCGCCGAGCATGATTCTGCAGGCCCTTTTCTGTACCTTCTCCAGCTGACGTTGTTGGGTGTGTGTGTGTGTGTGTGTGTGTGTGTGTGTGTGTGTGTGAATATATACCCTGAAGGTCACTTATCTAAGGGCCAGTCGGGGTCAAAGGTCAACCATGGTGCATGTAATTTAACCAGATTTAATTGCCTCGTTCTGTTGTTAGTGCCCATTTTGGTTCCGCCGCCCAGGAATTGATATGGTTTTGATTATTATAATGATATACTGGTCAGTGCAGAGGAATACCACCCGTCTGGTCACCTGTATAGAAGGATCACATTAGAGTACAGGTGAGGGAGGGAGGGAGGGAGATGGTGGGGGATTGAAGGTGGGAGTGTGGTAGAGAAGTGTGGGGGAGGGAGGGATGGGGGGGGGAGATTGAAGGTGGTAGTGTGGTAGGAATGTGGTAGGAGTGCGGTAGTATAAACATTATGAGAGACCAAGAGGGTTGGTTGTACCGCAGGAAGGGAAAGTGTGGTAAAGGAAGAGAAGAAAAAATAGGAAGAAAATTATGGTGCGTGCCGCAGGAGGTAGAGAGCCGCAGCGATCACCTCCCGCATGCGTGTTGGGTGGGTGAGGGCGGCCGGGTGGGTGTGTAGCGGCCCACCAACTTGACCTGGCCCTAAAGTTGCAGTGGCAAAGTAAGTTATGCTTATTACCTCTCGTTGGCCGGGTTGGGCCGCGGCTCACGGCTAACGTCTTACTTCAGTGGCCACCCCAACTGCCTGCTGGACTCAACTGCCTGCTGGACTCAACTGCTTGCTGGACTCAACTACTTCCTGGACTCAACTGCTTCCTGGACTCAACTGCTTACTTGACTGGTTTCCTGCTGGACTCCTCTACCTGCTAGACTCACCTGCTTACTAAACTGACCTTCCTGCTGGGCGTGAGAGAAGGCGGGGTCAGTCCAGCGCGGTAGTAGTGGGTGAAGGAGGCGTAGGAGGAGGGGCCGTGGTACCTGCCGTATTTAGCCGTGCGGAGAGGTCGTGATGACTAAATTGGCTGTAAATCATAATATAAATGCATCTCGTATTCGTTTAGGTTAGGTGAGGTCAGGTCAAGCTAGGTGTCCGTAATGGTTCACACGTGAAATATATCCCTTAATTAAAGGTGTGGGAACGTGTTTTACCTGCCTCACATACCAACATGGCGCCGACTGTGTACCAAGACTGTAGTGTACCTGGATATGTCCTCTTTACTCTAAGTTAAAAAAAGTAAGGAGTGATATTTTCGAAAACTTGAAATTCTTTGCCTTCATTCATTGCATTTCTTTCATTTACTTCTTTCATTATTGAAGTCTTTACCTCCTTCATTACCACCAGTTTATTTTAGATAACTTTTCTTTTTAATTCAAATTACTTTTTTCCCATCACTATACTTTTTCCCATCACTATACTTTTTTCCCAACAACTAAACTTTTTCCCATCACTAATTTTTCTCATCAATTATACTTTTTTCCCCATCTCCTATATTTTTCCCACCAACTACACTTATTTCCCCATCAACTACACTTATTTCCCCATCAACTACACTTATTTCCCCATCAACTACACATATTTTCCCATCAACTACACTTACTTCCCCATTCTTTAAGAGTAAATACCCTTAAGGAAGTGCCATAAAAATTCCCACAAAAGGTCTTGACTCATGACGTAATCACAGGTACTCATGACGTAATCACAGGTACTCTAACAGTTTACAGTGAGGCTGACAGCTCTTAACGAGGCAGGTAAACAAACATCACTTGAGGTAAATATCAACATTTTTTACCCGAGAATTTAATAAGGCATAAATGTTTACTGGGAATTTAAAGAATCATTATAAGTTAGAATTAATAACCTAACCTAACCTAACCTAACCTAACCTAACCTAATCTAATCTAACCTAACCTAACCTAACCATCTACCTTTCCTCACTCTCCCTCAAGCGACGTCATCAGACACCTGGTAAAATACGACTTAATTAATGACAGTTTATATTACCAATTACTTTTTTTTTTAATAATAATTGCTTCTGTTTTCATTTTTTTTCCTGAATGTTTTGGCGCGAAGTTGTTATTAATTAGGGAAACCTGCGGACGTCAACCAGGAAATTGGTAGTTTTCCCTGGAAGTACTTTTTTTTTTTTTATTTATTTATTTTTTGTACTATTTTACATAATAATATTTGAATCAGTTTCTACTCTCTCTCTCTCTCTCTCTCTCTCTCTCTCTCCTTCCAAAACACACTCTTGCGCCTCTCACACTTCACTTCCTCCTTCCATACCTCCCACACTCCTTCCTTCTCCCCTCCACACCCCTCACACTCCTTCCTTCTCCCCTCCACACCCCTCTCACTCTTCCCTCTCCCCTCACACTCCTTCCCTATCCCATCCACTCCCCTCTCCTCTTCCCTCTCCCCTCCACCCCTCTTCCCTCTCCCCTCCACACCCCTCTCACTCTTCCCTCTCCCCCCTCTCACTCTACTTTGTAATATATACCTTCCCACTTCACACATCTGTAAACAAAGTCCTTCAGACCTTTGTAAGTTCCGCCCTCTCCCCTGGCTACCGTTGTTACAGAGTTGTTTATGTTGTGTCACTGTTGTTTACTTCATGGCACTGTTGTTTACTTCATGGCACTGTCATGGTACTGTTGTTTACTTCTATGGCACTGTTGTTTACTTATGGCATGGCACTGTTGCTTACTTCATGGCACTGTTGTTTACTTCATGGCACTGTTGTTTACTTCATGGCACTGTTGTTTACTTCATGGCACTGTTGCTTACTTCATGGTACTGTTGTTTACTTCATGGCACTGTTGTTTACTTCATGGTACTGTTGTAAACTTACTTTTTGCCCCTTTCTACAATTGCAAAAAGCATTCGTATTTTTTTTATAGTTTTGCCATATTTTTTTTATTATTTTATATCATTATATTATATATCTTACCCCATCATACTATTGTAAACACAGTCTTCTTCCACGTCATTGTAAACACACTCTTTTTCCACGTCATTGTAAACACACTCTTTTTCCAAGTCATTGTAAACACACTCCTCCAACACCACCATAAACAAGTCATCTACGTCATTGTAAACACACACCTCCACACTGCATACCATCTCAGGTCCACACATACTGTATATTAGTCTCCCACACACCTCCAATTACCTCTTAAAAGTCTTCCTCCATCTTTCTCAACACCTATTTGATGCCTTTTAACCTGAAGGCGTGTTTGGTGCGCCTCGTCTTCACCTCCGAAAGGCTAAGTGACGTGGCAACCCGAAGGAGGAATGCTGAACAGAGTTAATTCCCCTTGATGACGTTGATGAGGTGGCAGAGATCACGCAAATGACCCTAAATGACCTGGGCCAGATTTTGGGGGATTGTTCCAGGGATTTGGGGAGGAGCGGGCGTCGTGGGGGCCCTTGCTGGCTGGGATTTGGGTCTCAGCTGGTGGTAGGGAGGGGGGGTTGGGGTGAGGGGGCTAGGATGGGGGAAGGAAGGAGAGAGGATGACGGAGAGATGGGGAATGGGGGTTAGGATGTGGGAGAAGGAGAGAGGATGAAGGAAGGACGGGAAGGATGGGGGAGGGGGGAAGGGATTTTTCTCCGGTTTTATTATTCATTACATTTATTCATATTTTTCTCCGTGGATAGTTTTTATTTCTGTTTTTAATTACCTGCGTTAATTACCATATTTACATTATTCATATTTAATTACTGTAGATTTAACCTGTCATTTCTTACCAGCTCTTGACAATTATTTTATGTTTCTTTATTTGTTTATCTTAATATTGTTCTCTATTGACATCTGCTTTAAGACCATTGACCCAACTAAACTAGAAAATACACAAAGACCATTTACCTGCAGCGGTCACGTCATTATGCACCTCAACACCTGGGGGGGGACGTACAGGTGTTCACGTCCACACACAGGTAAATTTTGTCAGGTGTATTGGGGGATGATTGACTAATTAAGACTTATTATTATTATTATTGTTGTTGTTGTTCATTTTTAAGTTTATTATTATTGATGAATTTCAGTAATAATTTGCATTATCTTTATCTGCATTAGGGTTCAGGCTCTCCTATGCTCACCTATGCTCCGCCAGGCTCTCCTATGCTCCCCCAGGCTCTCCCAGGCGTCACATACACCCCACATATTGAGCTAACCACTGGCAACCATCAAGGGAGATCGTGTGTTGGTCCCCTGCAAAGTGTACATGATCGACAGGCTTGTTAGAGACGTGTAGACGAGCGGCGAGAATTCCAACAAGTTGATTGATCTTCCGAGACACGAAGACAGTCAGGGTGGGGGAGGGTGGGGGAGGGAGGGAGGGTGAAGGTGGGGGTGCTTAGAAGGGAGGAAGGAAGAGGGAGGAAGAGAAGAACGGAGGAGGAAGAGGGGAATGGAGGGAGGATAGCATGGATGGAGAAGGAAGGGAGGAAGGGCGGATGGGGAAGATAATGATGAATATACTCGTAACAACTCTCTCTCTCTCTCTCTCTCTCTCTTTCTCTCTCTCTCTCTCTCTCTCTCTCCTCTTTCTCTCTCTCTACTCTCTCTCTCTCTCTCTCTCCTCTCTCTCTGAGTATCTCAAAGGTAGGTAAAACTTCAAACAATACTCGAGAACCTGAACTAGTATATCTTAGTCTGTTGTATACTTCTGTCCGTGTTGGGTTTACCTGTCAGAGGTTGAAGCCTACCCCCCTTTAGGCACAACCTACACACTTTTGAGTCTATCTGAGACTCTCTGAGCCTTTAATTTAGGTTAAGTTAAGATTACATTAAAGTTAGTTGGCTAATCAGACTCATTATAAGACTAATCAGACTCATTATAAGACTAATCAGACTCATTATAAGACTAATCAGACTCATTATGAAACTAATCAGACTCATTATAAGACTAATCAGACTCATTATAAGACTAATCAGACTCTTTATAAGACTAATCAGACTATCATTATAAGACTAATCAGACTCATTATAAGACTAATCAGACTCATTATAAACTAATCAGACTCATTATAAGACTAATCAGACTCATTATAAGAAATCAGACTCTTTATAAGACTAATCAGACTCATTATAAGACTAATCAGACTCTTTATAAGACTAATCAAACTCATTATAAGACTAATCAGACTCATTATGAAGCTAATCAGACTCATTATAAGACTAATCAGACTCATTATAAGACTAATCAGACTCATTATAAGACTAATCAGACTCATTATAAAACTAATCAGACTCATTATAAGACTAATCAGACTCATTATAAGACTAATCAGACTCTTTATAAGACTAATCAGACTCATTATAAGACTAATCAGACTCTTTATAAGACTAATCAAACTCATTATAAGACTAATCAGACTCATTATGAAGCTAATCAGACTCATTATAAGACTAATCAGACTCATTATAAGACTAATCAGACTCATTATAAGACTAATCAGACTCATTATGAAACTAATCAGACTCATTATAAGACTAATCAGATTCATTATAAGACTAATCAGACTCATTATAAGACTAATCAGACTCATTATAAGACTAATCAGACTCATTATAAGACTAATCAGACTCATTATAAGACTAGAATATTCATAATGCTCAGGAAGAATTTTTTAAGTAGAATGGACGGAGACAGGAGAGGAAGAGGATGATAATGGTAGAGGTAGAAGCGAGAGATAGAAGACGATGATAATGGTGGAGATGAGAGAGACGAGAGTAAAAGTAGTTGAAAGAATAAAAGGAAAAAATAAGAAAAAAGGTGAATATTAATGAAAATGCTGAGAGAGAGAGAGAGAGAGAGAGAGAGAGAGAGAGAGAGAGAGAGAGAGAGAGAGAGAGAGTTGGATAAGCTGGTGGATTGTGAGTCAAGATTTTGGAGAGTTAGAAAGTAAAGAAAGTTTATAGAATTGAAGTATTAGAAGATGTGGTGAAAGTTAGAAAGTGAGAATAAAAATATCGAAAGAGAAAGATTAGGGAAAAGAAAGGAAGAAGAAGACTTGATAACTAAGACATAAGGAAATGAGAATAATAATGTCTGGGAGATGGATGTGGATAAAGGAGGAAGAGGGATAAGGTATAATATAAGATAGGACAGATAAATAAACAAACGAGATGTAAGAAGATTAATAAAACTTAGAATAATAAAGGAAATGAAATAACAATAAAAATAAACGTAAAAAAAAAATACAACAATAAAAGAAATATCAAGAGAAGATAAATAACAACAAATAAACGAATAAGAAAACTAAGAGAAGTCAAAAATTTTAAATGGGAGTGGAAAAAGGCTTGGAGTAAGAGGGGAGGAGGGGTGGGGGGGTGTGTTGACGCCTCTCCAGTGTTTTGTTGTGGAGTGCGACTTGACTCGAGTGGAGGAGGAACAGCTGAAGGGTCGTGTCGAGGGTAAGGAGAGGTGGAGAGATTACTGACGAGGAGGTTATAAGTGGAGTGGGTAATGGAGGAGCAAGGTGTTGACGGGAGGGACAGAGATAGACGGGAGAGTGAGGTGCTGCTTGGGTTTACTTGAGTGTGTCTGTCTTTCTGTCTGTCTGTCTATCTGGATGGATGGGTGGGGTGGTGGGTGTGACTGTCTGTTTGTACGTGGGTGTGTCTGTCTGTCTGTACCCTCGGGGAGATGGGTGAGGGATGGATGATGGCTTGTGGTTGAATGATGGATGTATTGAAAAGTGGAACTAGACCACAAGTAGAAATTACAAAAGCCACATTTTTTTTGTAAAATAAAAAAAAATATATGAAAAGAAAAAAATAAATAAATAAACAAGAAAAAAACCCAAGGGACATTAAATATGGAGAGAGGTGAAGGAGAAGAAAGGGGGGTGGGGGGAAGAAAGAGGGGAAGAAAGGGGGGAAGAAAGAGGGGAAGAAAGGGGATAATGTCAGGTAAGACAACACACTAAGTCATCAATAGAGGGAAAACCGCAAAACACTCAAAGTCTCATAATTTTCTATGATAATTTTTTCCCTTAACTTACGGTACAGGCTCACTTAAGTGGTCCAATATGATGGGAAAATTACGCTGTGACTGTAACTGTAATGTGATTTAGCTAGATACAGAATGGAGAATTGAGTTACATTATTGGTTCTTCTTCAGTGATACGGAGACTTACCTGTAATTAGTGCCTCCAGGAAGGTGTGGATGATGGCCAGATTGTTCCTAGTGATTGTTCCTTCTACACACACACACACACACACACACACACACACACACACACACACACTTTAAAAAATTCTCACGCCGTAGTCAAAGTCATTAAAACTCAACCCTGGTGTGGGTGGAGTGGGCGGGGTGGGCGGGTGGGTGGTCCATAATATGATGTAATTAAACCATAACTTACTCGTTTTAGCGAATATTTCCAATTAAAAACTAGGTTGAAGTTAATGATGATGAAGAGGAGGACTGCGGTGATGATATTTCCGTAACAGATTTTTCTAAGGGGAATCAGATTTTTGTTTTTTATGTTAAGTGAAGGAAATAATGAAAAAAAAAAATCTTGGTTAGTGGTTTTTGACAATATCATAATTGTTTGAACCGGACTTATTGCAGGTCGTGGTATACATGTGGTGACTTGTAACAGAACATGATACATACATACATACATACATACATACATACATACATTACTCTCATGGCTGTTCTTTTAGCTCCAGTCATTATATAACACTCCGGTGATGACTCTAAAATTATTGGTGTTAAGTGGACAATGTTGCGAAGTCATAGTAGTTTGAGTCATTAGATACACTACACGCTATAATGGACCTTTTATGTAATGTTTGGTAAAGGCTGTTTAGGTAAATGGTAGTTAGTGCTGCACTGCTGGTTAGTACTGTACTGCTGGTTAGTGCTGTACGGCTGTTAAGGTTAAATGGTTACTTTAGGTAGATCTTATTGCAATACTGAAGTAGATTTAACTTATTTCCCTAGTAATCATAGAAGTTGTAGGTACTAGCAGCTGTAGAAAGAACCCCGGCACCAGCACAAAACAGCAGCTCACGCACAAATAACAGCAACGGGAACAGCGGTATAATTAGCAGCGATAGCACCATCACTACAGTAGTACCAGCGACACAGCTACGAATAACAACAAAGTATAATGTAACACGTAACTTCCTTTAACAGCATTGTAGTACAGTGTCTTCTGGCCACAATTAATTAGCTGTGGTGGGGTGGAGTGGGGTGGGGTGGAGTGGGGTGGAGTGGGGTGGGGTGGGATGCCGGAGGTGGTGGCAGGCCGGACAATGGCTGAAACAAGTGAGAAACATTAATTGCCAGCCTTAACAATGAGCCTAATGAGAGCTTCCCCCACCCCTCCCATCCCCACCTGTCTTCAAGTATGGGTGTGTGGGAGATGTGTGGGCGTTGATGTCTCCAAGTGTGGGTATGAGGGAGGTAAGGAGGATCAGGGGGAGGGGGGGATGCATGGGTATAAGGTAGATAAGGGGGCAAGTGTAGGAAGAATATAAGGGATAGGAGATAATGGGGGGAGGAAAGAGAGAGAGAAGAAAGATGAAAGGGAAAACCTGAGGTATGAGGAAGAATAAAGAAGAAAAAAAATGAAAAACTAAAAGAAAGAAAATCCATATATGAAACAGACGATAAAAAGGAAAAGAAACATAATTATCCACTTAATTTTCCACACTGGGTTAGGTTAAGTTAGGTTAGGTTAGGTGAGCGCTGATCGACATAGACAAAGGTGTGTCCAGGTGAAAGTTAAGTGATAGGGAGGTGTTGTTGTGAGGTCGCGCGGTAGGTGGTCTTGTAGGGTGTGAGGTACAGGTGAGATGATGGTGGTAGATAATATAGTGGTGGTGAGAGATAATGAGAGAGATAAAATACTGGAGGAGAGAAAGAGATTAGAAGATTTATTATCTTGGTCATAGCGCCATTTTAAGGTTGAGTAAAACGCCATAAAGTTAAATTAATTTAGTGTTAAATATAATGGCTCGGGATATTATACGTAAGACTTTATATTAATGACTAACTACGGTTTACAACGCGGCAATGATGTAAATAAAACAATGATGATAGTTTAAAGACCCAGGTGGTGGAGGTACCTTGTTGTTCATACCTGGACCTAATCATGCGAATTCCTCCGTCTGTCCACCCACCCACCCACCCCGCCACCCACCCACCCACCCATCCACCCACCCACCCACCACCCAGCCAGCTTTTCGTGTTGGTATCCTCAGCAATCCTTAATTGATCCGCTTCTAGTCATATGTTCTTGTTCATAACCCGGAAAACACCCACCTCTGACCCTACATTAAGTCAATTCATCCAGTGTGTGTGTGTGTGTTATCAAAGATGGGTTTATCATGGCCAGGTGTCGTACTTTAACTTGCTTACTGTGTGTGTGTGTGTAGACTCCCCGATTTGTGTGTAGACTTCCCGATTTGTGTGTAGACTCCCCGATTTGTGTGTAGACTCCCCGATTTGTGTGTAGACTCCCGATTTGTGTGTAGACTCCCCTGATTTGTGTGTAGACTCCCCGTTTGTGTGTACATTTGTGTAGACTCCTGATTTGTGTGTAGACTCCCCGATTTGTGTGTAGACTCCCCGATTTGTGTGTAGACTCCCCGATTTGTGTGTAGACTCCCTGATTTGTGTGTAGACTCCCCGATTTGTGTGTAGACTCCCTGATTTGTGTGTAGACTCCCTGATTTGTGTGTAGACTCCCCGATTTGTGTGTAGACTCCCTGATGTGTGTGTAGACTCCCCGATTTGTGTGTAGACTCCCTGATGTGTGTGTAGACTCCCTGACGGCGGGTTATTGCGGCATCCATCACCGGTTCAACAGCGTTAAATCGGTGTTGTTTTGCGGTTTCCTCCTGCCGCCGTCTGGAGCCGTGACACACACACTAACGCGATTTGTGTTTCCGTCCTGCAGGAGATCGAGCCGGTGATGGGTCCTGGTGGCTCTGTGCCTTGTTGGCTGGCTGGCTGGCTGGCTGGCTAACTAGCTGGCTTTCTAACTAGCTGGCTGGCTGGCTGGCTAACTGGCTGGCTGGTGACATGGATGAACAAGAGCATTCCGATCGAGCTGACTTCGTGGTTACTGACTGACTTAATGACCGGATTTGTGCCTGACTGGCTAACTAACTGCCTGACTCATTACCAGACTGGCTGACATTGTATTCTAATCGGCTGACTTAACTGACTGACTGGATTTATGGTCAACTGAATGGACAACGAGGGATAGGGGAGGAGCGGCTTTCTGATTGGTTGGCTGGTCGGGTTAACTTGCTGACAATTGGTTTACTAGTCGTCTGATAGAATCGCTGATTGGTGGTTTGACTTCCCCTGATGGACTCCACGGACGGCTGGCCAATCAAGGGCTCCGGCCACTTATTCTGTTAAGGGGCAGATGAAGGACTGTGATAACGGGGAAGAGGGTAGAGAGGAGACAGTAATAAAGTGAGAGAGAGAGAGAGAGAGTTAATAAGGAGCGAAGGAGGAAGAGGAGGAGGGAGAGGTTAATAAGACGGAGAAGAGACAGACAAAGGACATAAAAGAGAACACAGGGGAGACAGAATACATTAAGATGATGATGAGAGAGAGAGAGAGAGAGAGAGAGGGAGAGAGAGAGAGAGAGAGCATAATTAGCATAGCGAAGAAGAGGGAGAGAGAAAATTTTAATAAGACAAGGAATAGAGAAGAAGACGATAATAGCAAGTGAAAATAATAATAATAATAATAATAATAATAATAATAATAATAATAATAATAATAATAATAATAATAATGTTTTTCTGAATGTCATTGTTATTTTATTTCTCTTATACTTTACATTATGACACTCTGAAAGGTAATTACTGTGTGTGTGTGGGGGGGTGGGGGGAGTCTACAGGAGGGCGTGTGAGAGGCCACAAGGGACAGGCCAGGGCAGTACCACTACAGCAGGACGTCTTTATCTACAGTGTTGGTTTTCTTGTCTTTTTTCTCATGTCCTTTGCCACCCAAACTCTGCCCTTACCGCCCTCTATCACCCTTTGCCACCCCTTACCGCCTCTTGCCGTCCCTTACCGCCCAAAACGCTGTTGTTACCGCCCTTTATCACTCCTTGCCACCCCTTACCGCCCCTTACCACTCAAACCCTGCCCTTACCACCCAAACCCACCCCTTATCCACCCTTTACCACCCAAACCCTGCCCATACCACCCCTTATCCACCCTTTACCACCCAAACCCTGCCCTTTACCCTTATCCACCTTTACCACCCCAAACCCTGCCCATATATCATATCCACCCTTTACCACCCAACCCTGCCCATACCACCCCTTACCACCCAACCCAAACCCTGCCCACCACACACCCCGACCCTGGTCTGTCTCCCCATATCTCAGGAACCAGTTCCTTTAATTACCTCTGACCCACACAGCCGGGCAGAGGGAGGAGAGAGAGAGAGAGAGAGAGAGAGAGAGATGATGATGATGATGGTGGCTGATGAATCTCCCGACCACGAACAGGGAATTAGGAGAGTGAGGAAGAAAGAGTGAGTGAGAAAGAGGGGAGGAGGAAAGAGATTGAGGAGAATAGAAGGGGGAGGAGAAAAGAGAGATAGTGAAAAGGGAAGACTTGAGAATAGAAAGAGGGTGAAAGATGATGGAGAAAGAGAGGTGATAATAATGGTGGTGAAAGAGGTAGGAGAAACTACCAGATGGAACACACACACACACACACACACACACACACACACACACACACACACACACGTAATTACATCAGGTCAAAGATTTTCAACACAGGTAAACAAACATTCGAGGCATCATTCATACCTACCACGTAATGCTATAAAGGTGTGCAACTTCTCATTAACGCCGTGTAAGCAGTACTGGCTCTTAAAGGTGAAAGTACGAGTATATTTAATCACTAGGGATCGTACTCAAGTGTTTTAAGATCTAGTACTCAGTCAGGTTGTATAGTGGTTGAGTCCAGGGTTCGTACTCAGAATAACAACACAGTCTGGATTTCTGTTGGTTGGATGGTAATGATCACTGAATGTAGTTAAGGATTCCTCCACTCTGATGTTAAGATGTATTACAGTTTTCGAGTGATTTTACCCTAGAGGAGGTGGTTGTATGATTTATTTTGTGTTATATATTAGTTTGTGTTGTGTGTATTGGTCCATCTTTATCTTATATAGGAATGGATACTTAAACTTATTCCAGTAAACTGTGAGAGAGAGAGGGTGAAGGCGTGTGAGGAGGGTGGGGAGTGTGGAAGAGGGTGGGGGAGTGTGGTGAGAGGGTTGGAAGAGAGGGGTGGAGGAGAAGGGTGAGGGAGGTATAGGGATGATGGACACCCGTGAATAAGTAATGAAGGGCTCCGTCATTAGCATCAAGAGTGAGGGTGTTGCAGGCTGGTGACGTCACTCCGGTAGCTCAACATTAATGGCTCTTTTTTCACTCTTACTGAAGCTCTTGTTTATAATTTCATCACTCTTTTTTTAAGGTTATTGTGTGTGTCAGTGTAATGAGGCAATTTGGTTGTTTTTGTGTTCTTCTTGACGGTGCTTTTAACTGTTTCACTCCTCTTATCTGCATTAACTTCTGCTTCTTCATCCTCATTATCTCTCGTTGCTGAGGAGTTAATAATTATGATTTGAATGATTTTACTGCAGATTAGCAGCAGTTAAGGCAGGTAAGAAGCTCCACACCTGACGTCTGTTATATATTGTATCGTTTTTATGGTTGGTTAATATATTCACCCTGGGCCACGAGCGGCCCCAGGACGACTGCAGCTACAGCAGGACCATTAACAGCAGGAGTGGGGCGCCCCTGAGGGAGTTGACTGTCCGCTGGTCAATGAGTGTACCCTGTAGTGCCCGCCCCACCCTCATTATCATGTAAATTACCCACATAGATTTGTAAAGCCTGAGCGAGAGCTTTATGTGGCTATTTCACCGCTGGGCCCCGCCATAGTGGTTCACTCTGGGCTCTCAATACCACTATGGCTGCGCCCCGTGGAAGGTCGTGACGCGCCTCCTGCACCTTAATGTTTAATGGCGCATCAGTGGCTCAGGGTGACTCACCTGCAGGCGGGTCTGATATAATAAGGAGGATTTATCGGGTCACGAGTCAAGTAGATTGAAATTTATACGGCGTGATATATGACCAGCGGGACCTCCTGAATGTGTAGCGAGGATGTACGAGTGTGTGGCGCCAGCCTGAAGGTTGGGTTAAAAGCATGACATATTGCAACTGGGAGCGTGCAATAGCCGTGCAACTGTCCGTGTCGCGGCCCGCTGTTGCATGTTGCCGTCCAGCAGTTACACCCCCAGAATATAGTGGTGGCCTTCTACAGGAGTGGTCACAGGGACACTTGTGTTGTATCGTACGACCAATTATTCTGCAGTAATGGGAGGGAGTTATGGCATTTGATCCTGTCAGCCGGATTTTTCATGTACCATATTTATTTCCTCCCGTTCAGTGCAGCTTAAAGGAGTAATTTATTTTTTCTCTTACGTCTCTGGTGACCTCCTCCAGAAGGTAAATATTAATGAAACTTTTATATTGTACTTGAAGACGAAGTTAAAGACCCGGGTGGAGGTTGCGTGTTTGTGTTTGTTATACCGTAACCTGGTTTAACTCGCGCCATGGTTAGACACGGGGAGGCGGTAAGTGCTGTGGTTACTGGCGGTGTGTGAGTGAGTCCGTGTTATGGGTGACGTCACTGTCAACTAACATCTCTCGTGGGTTAAGGGAGTTTGTTTATGCCGTTATGGTTCTTTTTTCTCTTCTTCCTCTTCCTCCTACTCCCTCTTCCTTGTCTTCCTCTTCCTCCTCGCACCTTTACCAATTCATCCAACGCTTTTACTCCCCTCCCCTCCCCCCTTCTCCTTACATACTCTCCCCTACTCTGTCTCTCCCATCCCCCATCTCTCCTTACATACTCTCCCCTACTCTGTCTCCCCCATCCCCCATCTCTCCTTACATACTCTCCCCTACTCTGTCTCCCCCATCCCCCATCTCTCCTTACATACTCTCCCCTACTCTGTCTCTCCCATCCCCCATCTCTCCTTACATACTCTCCCCTACTCTCCACCCCCTCTCCCTACATACTCTCCCTACCTCTGTCTCCCTCCCCCCTCCTTAACTCTCTCCCCCCTCTCTGTCTCTCTCCCTCCCCTCTCCATCTCCCCCTCTCCCTACCCTCTCTCCCCTACTCTGTCTCTCCCATCCCCATCTCTCTACATACTCTCTCCTCTGTCTCCATCCCCCTCTCCCCTGCTCTCCCCCTACTCTGTCTCCCATCTGTCTCTCCCCCCACCTCTCCCCTACTCTGTCTCTCCCATCCCCCATCTCTCCTTACATACTCTCCCCTACTCTGTCTCCCCCATCCCCCATCTCTCCTTACATACTCTCCCCTACTCTGTCTCCCCCATCCCCCATCTCTCCTTACATACTCTCCCCTACTCTGTCTCTCCCATCCCCCATCTCTCCTTACATACTCTCCCCTACTCTGTCTCTCCCATCCCCCATCTCTCCTTTCCCTATTCAGTGTAAGTGGTCTTAAGGCCGAGGTTATTTAAGCACCGTGAGATAGTGTATATTATCATCAGGTTAATCGACAGGTAATTGCTTCTGGGAGGTGATTTACAGGTGTGGAAAACTGGACCCGTGATCACTACCTGTGTTGGAGACGGTGTAAGGTGAGGGGTGTTGTGCCCAGGTGGATCTCGTTACCAGGTACAGTACCAGGTAGACCTCGTTACCAGGTACAGCACCAGGTAGACCTCGTTACCAGGTACAGCACCAGGTGGGGTTAGTCCACTAATGCTTATAAGTAGCTGGCCCGACAGGTGAATTTATATGATGGCGGCCAGGAGTGTTACTACTGCACCTACACCTGTATAGTGTAGAGGGTGCAGTGTCTTGTGGTGAGGTGTAAAGGGTGTGGTGGGACTGAGATGGTGTTGCGTAGTTGTAGGGTGTTGTTGTTGTTGTTGGTGTAGGGTGTTGTTGTTGTTGTTGTTGTTGTTGTTGTTGGTGAAGGGTGTTGTTGTTGTTTTTGTTGTAGGGTATAGAGGGTGTAGCCGAGGACTGTTGGGGTAGTGTTGGCGAAGTTAGCAGGTGGTGGTGGTTGGTGGTGGAGATGACTGATGGTGGAGAAGATTACAAGTAGTAGTCGTGTGTTAGTGGTGGAGAAGATGACAGATGGTAGTGGTGGAAATGACAGGTGGTAGTGGTGGAGGAGGTGGAGAAGATGACAGCTGGTAGTGGTGATGATGACAGGGGGGGTGTTGGTGTTAGGTAATGAGGTGACAGGTGGTGGAATCCTGCGAGAGAGAGAGAGAGAGTCATTTCGGTGACGTCTCTCAAGTCGTGGGAAGTTGAGTTGTGGAGAGGAAGAGAGAAAAAAGGAGTTTGTTTTTATATCTTTTTTGCGTGTTTGTTTTGAGGAGTGTGGCCCGGAGTGTGAAGAGAGAGAGAGAGGGGAGGACTACTGGTGCTAGTATATTTATCTTTAGTAGCAGTTTGGTGAGGAGTTTTGCTGAGGTTTCTGTCGTAGTAGTAGAGGGAGAGGAAGTAGATCTTGTGGTATAATGGAGGAAAGTTTCTGTAGTAGTAGTAGTAGTAGTAGTAGTAGTAGTAGTAGTAGTAGTAGTAGTAGTAGTAGTAGGAGAGGAAGTATATATTTTATGGTAAAGTGAAGGAAAGTTTCTGTCGTGAGAATGGAAAGGTCTTGTTTACTGTTAGTTCTCTGAAAAAAAAAGATTATTTTAGATTATATTGTCTGGGGACTTGATGGGGACTAGAAGGGGACTCGGAGGGGGACTTGATGGGGGACTTGGGGAAGGACTTGAGGAGGGACTTGGAGGAGGAGGGGGGGGACTTGCTTAATGTTTCTGTTTTTACTCTGGTTGGCCATTGATATATTATGATGTGGACCTTTTAACTTGAGAGCCGCTGGCCAGATAGTGTCCAATACCCCATTATTGGCTATTGGGTGCATGAGTTAGGCCACACACACACACACACACACACACACACACACACACACACACACACACACACACACACACACACACACACACACACACACACACACACACACACACACACACACACACACACACACACACACACACACACACACACACACATTGTTTATATTCAGGGATTCTCATGTGAATGTTTTCTTGTCTTTCTCAGGTAAGCGAAAGTGAAGGTGTCTGCTGTAGGGAGGAGGTGTGCTGCTGCCCGGAGGTGGATGACGCAGTGAGGTGGATGACTCACTGAGGTGGATGATGAAGGGAGGTGGATGACGCAGGGAGGTGGATGACACAGGTAGGTGGATGACGCAGGGAGGTGGATGACGCAGGTAGGTGGATGACGCAGGGAGGTGGATGACACAGGGAGGTGGATGACACAGGAAGGTGGATGACGCAAGGAGATCAAGTCAGGGCTGAGGGAAAGGTATAGTTACACTCAGTCAATATTGTTTTTTTTTTTAGGTAGGTCTACTTTCGCTTAGGCCTATCGAAAATATTTACATATAACAAACTAAATATACCTTATAACCATAGTGAGAACATTAACGTCATGTTATCTTGTTATCATCACCTGTGGGGGAGGGGAGGGGGAGGGGACACTCACCTGTGTTTGGATGTATGAAGGTGTTTGTGTGTTATGTTTGTAAATAGTTTGTCGAGGAGGAGCCGTAGAGGACTCAGAGTGAACACAGTTAACACACACAAACACAAGGTGACATAAACGATGATGAAATGATGATGATGATGATGATGATGATGATGATGATGATATTAAAACGAAAGTCTCAGTCTTCTTATAACTACAGGAGACTACAGCAACACTACAATACCCACGTAGAGCCTCGTTATCCTGCGTACTGGTAGAGACTCAGGCTATAGGTTACTTCACTACGGCTTAAAACTGGGAAAAAAGGAAAGCATGGAAACATCAGGTTGTGTCCTCTGGTTGATTACTGGGGGGAACATAGCCTGTGATAACTACTGGGGGGAACATAGCCTGTGATAACTACTGGGGGGAACATAGTGTGATAACTACTGTGAACATAGCTCAGATAACGACTGGGGGGAACATAGCCTGTGATAACTACTGGGGGGAACATAGCCTGTGATAACTACTGGGGGAACATAGCCTTGATAACTACTGGGGGAATATTATAGCTGTGATAACGACTATAGATTTCCTGCATATCAGACACACGTGTGAATAGAGAAGCTTGTTGTACGATCATTTGTTTCATCAGATTAAAAGGGTGATGTGGTGGGGCCTGGTTGGTTAGGTTAGGTTAAATGGGTGATGTGGTGGGGCCTGGTTGGTTAGGTTAGGTTAAATGGGTGATGTGGTGGGGCCTGGTTGGTTAGGTTAGGTTAGATTAAATGGGTGAGGGTGATGGGTGGTGGGGCCTGGTTGGTTAGGTTAGGTTAAATGGGTGATGTGGTGGGGCCTGGTTGGTTAGGTTAGGTTAAATGGGTGATGTGTGGGCCTGGGGGTTAGGTTAAATGGGTGGTTGGTTATTAGGTGGTGGGGCCTGAAGGTTAGGTTAGGTGGGGTGATGTGGTGGGGCCTGGTTGGTTAGGTTAGGTTAAATGGGTGATGTGGTGGGGCCTGTTGGTTAGGTTAGGTTAAATGGGATGGTGGGGCCTGGTTGAATGGTAGGTTAGGTTAAATGGGGCCTGGTGATGTGGGGCCTGGTTGGTTAGGTTAGGGGTGATGTGAAATGGGTGACGGTGGGCCTGGTTGGTTAGGGTTAGGTTAATGGGTTTGGTGGGGCCTGGTTGGTTAGGTTAGGTTAAATGGGTGATGTGGTGGGGGCCTGGTTGGTTAGGTTAGGTTAAATGGGTGATGTGGTGGGCCTGGTTGGTTAGGTTAGGTTAAATGGGTGATGTGGTGGGCTGGTTGGTTAGGTTAGGTTAAATGGGTGATGTGGTGGGGCCTGGTTGGTTAGGTTAGGTTAAAAGGGTGATGTGGTGGGCCTGGTTGGTTAGGTTAGGTTAAATGGGTGATGTGGTGGGTCTGGTTGGTTAGGTTAGGTTAAATGGGTGATGTGGTGGGCCTGGTTGCTATTTTTTGGCTATTTCTGTTCCATGGTGAGGCTGTTGTTATGAGATTTGTATAGGCCTGACTGTAACGTCATCATGTATAGTCCTCATTGTGACGTCATCATTGTATAGTCCTCACTGTGACGTCATCAACCCGGTGTGAGGGTGAATAGTGACGTAAAAACTCTGACACAAACTTAACCCTGAAACGGGATTTTTTTTCTTCTGTCTTTCCTGTGTTATTACAAGGCAGTGTCTCCCTGGGCTGTCTGTCTGTCTCTCTGTCTGTCTGTTCTTCTGTCCAACCGTTTGATTAGTGTCACAGAGGCAGGGAGAAAACGTGAAACCTCCATATAACGTATTTCTCTTCATATATTCCGTTAGATGGGGGTTTCAACATCTAACGGACCCTGAATATAACGGAATTTCCTCTCCTTCTCTTTATAGTTTGTTAGATGGAGGTTTCAACATCTAATGCACTCTACAGTATATAAGGGACTTTCATCTCCACATCTATCTATATAAGGGACTTTCATCTCCACATAATCCGTTAATTGGAGGTTTCACATTCCCAACATTGTAAAAATCTTGGAGACGCTTCACATTTTAACACATACAAAACATTTATTATTTTTAATTTCTTATTCAGTGGTACCAGATGTTTAGAAGCATAACGACTGTAGCCTCGTAACCATAACAGACCTTGTGGTGGTTCGAGTATCACTTGAGTGGCCGCCATTGATTGTGTTATGAAGGGACGGGCTGTACAGGGGTGGTACTCGAGTAAGGATCAGCCTCTCAATGTCTTGTTGGTCCTCCTTAGGTTATCAGTGAGTTGTTGTGATATGTCAAGCGTACAGTGACCTAACATTGTGGGGGGGTGGGTGGGTGGGGGTGGTTAAATGGTTGTGTGGGGTTAAATGGTTGTTGTGTGGTGGTTGTGGTGAGGATTGTGGTGGTGGTAGCTAAGAAGGTGGTGATGGTGGTGATGATTTTGGTTGTGATGATAGTGGTGGCGATGGTAATGATTGTAATAATGTTAGTGGTAGTGATGGTGATGAAAGTGATGATAGTGATGATGGTGATAGTGATAATGGTGACTGTCAGGTCTCCCCAGTCACCAGTGAAGAATTTATCGAGGCGGTGGATACTGTGTGTAATAAATCTGGTTGTGGTGGTGTGGTGGACCTTATCTGGGGAATGGCGGCGCTTTAATTGGTGGTAACCTGGTCCCGTCTGTGGTGGTGGTGGGTGATGGTGGTGGTGTGTGGTGTGTGGTGGTAGTGGTGGTGGGTGATGGTGGTGGTGGTGGTTGGTGTGTGGTGATGGTGGTGGTGGGTGGTGATGATGATGTGTGGTGGTGGTGGTGGTGTGGTGGTGGTGGTGTGGTGGTGGTGGTGATGTGGTTTGTTGCCCATTAAGGATGATTAACGTAACCCCAACCTGTTGTGTTGTGTGGAGCGTAGAGGTGATGAACCAGGGGAGGAAGGCAGGAAGGTAACGGTTGGTGTGGGAGACAGACAGGTAGACACGATGAGCTCGCAGCAGAGAGAGAGAAGGGGGGGAAGAAGGAAGGAGGGAGGGAGGCAGGGAGAGAAGAGGTGAAGTAGAAAGGAAAGGGGTGAGGGAGGAGGAAGGGTAGGAGTGGAGGAGAGAGGGAAGAAGGAAAGTAGAGAGGAAATAAGTGAAGGAGAGAGGGATGGAGGAAAGGAACGAGGAAGGAAGGCATAGAGGAAAAGGGTAAGGGAGCGAGGGAAGGGAAGGAGGGAGGTCGGGGAGGGAAGGGAGGGAAACATTTGCAAATAAGCCTGGTGCAGCGCCCATCATCAAATTACGGCCGTGGTTAAATGAGCGTTCCAGATTGCACCTTCCCCCTCTTTGTGCGCGCCAACAGCTCCCGAGGGCGCCATTCTCAGCTTCAATAGCAACGATTTTCAACCATTACGCGTCTATGGAGTATTTTTTTAATAATTGTTCTACGCTATCGATATGAGATTGGTAGCTATTTTTTTTTTCCTCCTCTCTCAAACACTTGTTGTAATTTGTTATCATTTTTGGCGGGAAAGTTTGTTGATAGATTCTGGTTTAGTGATGTTCTTCTGTTTTTGTTTTGTGTGTTTACGTTTTTGAGGGAATCGTAATCGTTATTCATTTGTTTTCTGGCTGTTATTGTTTTTGTTTTTTAATCCTGATAATCCCTGGATGTTTCTTCCCCCCTTCCTTCCCGCCCCCTTCCCCCCCCCTTCCCGCCATATTGTGTTTAGTTTCGTTGTTGTTGATATTGTGTCATGTTGTGTATAATTGAATATTTTGTACCAGTTTTTGTGTTCATTTTATTTTTTACATATTGGGAAATTCATGATTGTGTTGTTTATGTATTTAGTATATTTTTGACTGGAGTTAGTGTGTATATTTTGTGTGTGTATGACGTAGTTATATACATTGTGTATTTACTTAGTGGTTTTAAAGGTTAGGTTAGGTTAGGTTAGGTTATATTAGGTGTGTGTCTTTGTATGAGAGAGACCACAGCAATAGGAGGAAGGAAGGAAGGAAGGAAGGAAGCAAGGAAGGAGTAATAGGATAAGAACGAAGTATTTATTGTATGTCGCCAAGGAGGCAATGGTCCAGGTGGGTCTGAAGGAGGAGAAGGAGAAGGCGAAGGAGGTGGTGAAGGGAGAAGAGGAGGAGGTCTCGAGTGTTAGGGCGACACTCGAGTAGAAGTTGGAGTCTTAACCTGGGAATAGTTTGCAATGGTTCTTCTGTAAAGGGCGAGATGTTGGTGGTACTTGGATGAGATGTTGGAGGGAGGGTGAGTGTTGGTGATGGTGAGGATGTGATTGTTGGTGTTGGAGGTAAGGGATGGTGTGTTCCTGGTGGCATTGAGGAGGTGAGTGTTGGTGAGATGGTGAAGCTGAGTGCTGTGGTGTTGGTGAGGTGTTGGAGGTGAGTGTTGGTGATGTTGGAGGTGAGTGTTGGTGGTGTGATGGCGGAGGAGGAAGCAGCGTTAAATCATTATCCTTCAATAAAGAGTCTTGGTGGTAAAGAGTCTTGGTGGTAAAGAGTCTTGGGAAGTAGACCACAATAATGCTTCATGGTGTGTTGAGGCGAAGTGATGATGCCTGATGACCCGTCGACACGAAATGATGATGGTGATTCAGCATCGTGGTGAGGAGGAGGTGCAGGAGGAGAAGGAAGAGGAGGAGGCGCTGCAGGAGGAAGAGTCAGACGCCGAAGGTAAGTAATTGCGTTGCGGGGAGGTGTTTAAGGAAGTGAGCGGCGACGGTGGTGAAGGTAAGGCCAGATAAGAGGAGGGCGAGGCGTTAATACATGAGCTTAGGGGGTCGAGCTGATGAAACGGAGGTCAGGAGGGGGCCCCGCGTGCCCTGATAGTGATCATGATGGACGCCCGCACCTTCAGGAGGATCCCAAGACAGAGGGGCGAGGCATTTACAGGTGATAATGGGAAGAAAACGAGCGAAAGCTTTTAAGACTGAGAGTTACTTTGAATGAGAGAGACAATGAGAGAGAAAAGAAAGGATGTAAATGAAAAAAAAAGGGGAAAGAGAGAAAGAAGGATGGGTTTAGCGGAAATGGTTAAAAATGCGGAAGAAAGTGTTGAAGGTTGATAAGGTTAAACCAGGAGGCAGGCGTGGAGAGGGAGGGGGAAGGAGGGAGGAAGGAAGGGAGGGAAGGGAAGGTAGGAGGGAGGGAAGGGAAGGGAAGGTAGGAGGGAGGGAGGGAAGGGGAGGGAGGAGGGAGGGAGGGTCGCTAGTCAACCAACATTTCCTTCGTCTAAACTTGGTCCCTTTTGAACCACGTGTGTGTGTGTGTAAGGTCAGGTGAGCCTGTGCACGCGAGTGTGTTTGTGTGCATGTGTAGGCGTGTGGCGGGTGTACTGTACATAGAAGTGTGTGGTATGAGCGTGTGGCGGGTGTACTGTACATAGAAGTGTGTAGTATGAGCGTGTGGGCGTGTGGCGGTGGGCGTAGACGGGAAGAAACGTAATAAATTGGACTCTCATGAATATATAATATTCAATAATTATATATCATGAAATATACAATATACTTTACGAATATACAAAATATATTATGAAAACATGTACGCGTGTAGTATGTATACATGTAGGAGTATGTGTACGCGTAAAAACTGTACATGCAGTTGTGTGTGTATGTGCGTGAGATGTGTACATGTATGTGTGTGCGAGAGATGAGATATGCACTGCACATTGAGCGTGTGCATGAGAGGTGTACATGTGTGTGTGTGCGTGAGAGGTGTACATGTAGAGGAGAGAAGGTCGTGATGGTAATGGCTTCATGGTAGCCATAGTGTAGCAGCAGGAGTTATGGCGTAAGGCACCACTACTCACCCGAGCACCAGGATGTCTCTATCACCACCGCTCACCACTGTGCCTCCTGTGTTGGTGACTTGTGTGGTGATAGTGTGTTTCATTTATGGTGGTGATGGTGATAGTGTGCTTCATTTATGGTGGTGATGGTGATATTGTGCTTCATTTATGGTAGTGATGGTGATAGTGTGCTTCATTTATGGTGGTGATGGTGATAGTGTGCTTCATTTATGGTGGTGATGGTGATATTGTGTTTCATTTATGGTGGTGATGGTGTGCTTCATTTATGGTGTTGATGGTGATAGTGTGCTTCATTTATGGTGGTGATAAGTTTCCTCAGCCGTCAGATAATCGCAGTGGTGAATAGTGTTACAGATCCTGAGTATAGTTTTTAAAGGGAGGAAATTAACGTAAATAAATGCATTGTAAAAAGGTAAAAATATACAGTGGGATAATTGATTGTTGTATGAATGTAAGACTGAGACATTTGGGTTTGAGATTGTCGTAGTTAAGAGTTGATATTAGTGGAAGATTGTGTGTGTGTGTGTGTGGTAGTAACAAGCTGTGGTGGTTATTCTGTGATCCTGTTGATGCCTTATTGGTAGCTGTGGTGGTTGTGGTGGTTGGGGTAGTGGTGGATGGTGGTTGTAGTAGTAGTAGTAGTAGTAGTGGTGGTTGCAGAGGGGATAGGGATGGTGGTAGTAGTAAGGGTGGTGAAGGGGTGTGGTGAGGGAAGGGATGGTGATGGGATGGTGCGTAGGTGAGGGTGACGGGGGAGGATGATGAGAAATTGATGATGATGATGGTAGTAGGGGTGATGGTGATGTTTATGGTGTGGGGTAGATGGACTTAAGACAGGTGATAGTGATTTTCTTTTACCGAGGAAGATATATAGTGAGATAACTGAAGCAGGTATAGTGAAGTAAGTCACAGAAGATGGTGACAATGATATGTATGGTGAAGATAAGATGAACACAGTGAGTCAATGGAGAGAACGGGTGGCGATGATGGTGAATGGGTGTGGTGATGATGATGGTTATATTTATAGTGAAAGACGAAACAGGAACATACACTAAGAAAGATGAGTCACCATATCGATTAATAATAGTGAGGTTTATAGTGAGTATACTTGATTTATACATTATGAAGGAAATAAGTGTATAAAATGAATGAACTAAACATACAAGACTTTGAAGAATGAAGAGAAACCACTTGATTTTGGACAGGTATATATTCTCAGGTGAAGAGGTGAATAATTGAGCGATCTGGCGAGCTGATAACAGGTGTGTGTCGACGCAGGTGAGGAGGTAGAGATCAGGTGGACCTCACACACACACACACACACACACACACACACACACACACACACACACACACACACACACACACACACACACACACACACACTACCTCTGAAGGACTAGCACGAGAGTTTTATTGTGTTTTTATTGTTGTGTTTGGTGGGTCGTGATTGGCACTGTTTGTTGTGTGATTGTCGCGACTTAGGGCAAAGGTGTCGGCTGTGTTTGTCGGCTGTGTTTGTCGGCTGTGTTTGTCGGCTGTGTTTGTCGGCTGTGTTTGTCGGCTGTGTTTGTGGCTACGGGCAGCTGTCGGATCGGGTTTTACAGCTGTTGGGTTTTGTTAATTTTTTTGTCTGTCTGTCTGTTTGTCTTCCCTCAAGCCCTTGTGGCAACAGGTTATTGAGGGGTGATTGGGCATGTTTAGTGTGGTTGGTGATTGGTGGCTGTGTGTGGGGAGTCGCTTGGTTGGTGGTCATGTTTGGAAGGTGATGATTCGGTAATGGGCAGGTGTGTGGATAGATAAATACTAGTACGACCACCTGTATACCTTTACACACCTGTCTTACCGCTTGATTAAGACTAAACACCTGTGACACCACCTGGACAACAATTATCACCTATGACACCACCTGGACAACAATTATCACTTCTGACACCACCTGGACAACAATTATCACCTATAACACCACCTGGACAACAATTATCACCAATGACACCACCTGGACAACAATTAGCACTTCTGACACTACTTGGACAACAACTATCACCTATGACACCACCTGGACAACATTTATCACCTGTGACACCACCTGGACAACAATTATCACCTATAACACCACCTGGCCAACATTTATCACCTATGACACCACCTGGACAACATTTATCACCTGTGACACCACCTGGACAACAATTATCACCTATGACACCACCTGGACAACAATTATCACCTCTTAACACCACCTGGCCAACAATTATCACCTATGACACCACCTGTCCAACAGTAAACTACCTGAAAAATACAAACAATGCAGACAGTAATGCAGGATTTTAAAGATGTGTGTGTGTGTGTGTGTGTGTGTGTGTGTGTGTGTGTGTGTGTGTGTGTCATTTTAACCTCCCAATCAGTGGTCACAATACGCCTCTGTTATTATAAATCTAAAAGTTATTATATATGAAAATCACTCCAGTTATTTACATCATCTGCGCAGATTTCTCAGGTGAGTCCAAAACGTTAATTGGATATTACTAGAGCGGCGCAGCAGACGACGAGAGCGGCACAGCAGACATCGAGAGCGGCGCAGCAGGCATCAAGAGCGGCGCAGCAGACAACATAGTTCTTTTTTTCTCCTTCAAGTGAATGTCAAGATCCTGGTGGCTTTTTCTCTTCTGGAATTCATATACTGTATAGTGAAACCTCTATTTAAGGGACTATATGAGGAGGAAAGTCCGTTATATAGAGGGTCCGTTAGATATGTAACCTCTATTTAACGGTCTATATGAGGATGAAAGTCCGTTATATAGAGGGTCCGTTAGATATGCAACCTCTATTTAAGGGACTATATGAGGAGGAAAGTCCGTTATATAGCGGGTCCGTTAGATATGTAACCTCTATTTAAGGGACTATATGAGGAGGAAAGTCCGTTGTATAGAGGGTCCGTTAGATATGTAACCTCTATTTAACGGTCTATATGAGGATGAAAGTCCGTTATATAGAGGGTCCGTTAGATATGCAACCTCTATTTAAGGGACTATATGAGGAGGAAAGTCCGTTATATAGCGGGTCCGTTAGATATGTAACCTCTATTTAACGGTCTATATGAGGAGGAAAGTCCGTTATATAGCAGGTCCGTTAGATATGTAACCTCTATTTAAGGGACTATATGAGGAGAAAAGTCCGTTATATAGAGGGTCCGTTAGATATGTAACCTCTATTTAACGGTCTATATGAGGAGGAAAGTCCATTATATAGAGGGTCCGTTAGATATGTAACCTCTATTTAAGGGACTATATGAGGAGAAAAGTCCGTTATATAGAGGGTCCGTTAGATATGTAACCTCTATTTAACGGACTATATGAGGATGAAAGTCCATTATATAGAGGGTCCGTTATTTGTGAAACCTCTATTTAACGGAATACCTTTATATGGAAGGAGTGAAGGAGAGAAGGAGGGAGGGAGAGAATGAGGGGGGTGTTGGAGGGAGGGAGAGAATGAGGAGGGAGTGTTGGAGGGAGGGAGAGAATTGAGGGAGGGAGACAGAGAGGGAAGATCCAGTCAGAGGGCCTCATGGTGCTGGGGGACCTAAAAGTGGAGTGTGTTTGGCGATGCATCAAGCTCTGGCGGTCGTAAGGGAAGAGCCTCTGTGGTGATGATGGTGGTGGTGATAGTGGTGGTGATAGTGGTGGTGGTGACAATATTTGGGGCTACGTAGTGAGTATCTATGCTTCCCCCCTCCCCTCATTCCCCCACCCCACACCACACTTCACCCCACCACCTCACCCACCCTCACCCACCCTCACTCACCCTCACCCACCCTCACCCACCCTCACTCACCCTCACCCACCCTCACCCACAAGTCACCAAAAACTTAACACAAAACAAGACACAAAAATTTCTTCCTAGTTGAAAAAATGAGAAGAAAATTGTCTTAAATTACATAATCGCTCCAAATTATACGTCCAAATTATAACATTATATATACTGAAAAATAAAAGAAATATAAAACTATTTAAACTTTGGAATTAAACCAGAAACCAAATTACTTCCTTATACTTTATTTTGTTATTTTTGGTTTGCACACTAAACAATTTGGTTGGGGTAAGTAAATAAAGGAATCTGGTTTGGAATAAAGGAGAGAAGGAAAATAGGTATTAGCTAAATAATGAAAGTTGGGGAATTAGCCAAAGAGATGAAGTGCAGTTCATTGTGTTGTGATGGTGATGAGGGTCGTGAGGGAGTTGTGATGGTGTGAGGGTTGCAGGTTGTTGTGATGGTGGTGAGGTTGTGAGGGTGTTGTGATGGTGGTGAGGGTTGTAGGTGTTGTGATGGTGGTGGGGGTTGTGAGGTGTTGTGATGGTGGTGAGGGTTGTGAGATGTTGTGATGGTGGTGAGGGGTTGTGAGGGTGTTGTGATGGTGTGAGGGACTGTGAGGGTGTGTTGTGGTTGTGAGGTGTTGTGATGGTGGTGAAATGTTGTGATGGAGGGTTGTGGTGTTGTGATGGTGGTGAGGGGGTTGTGAGGTGTTGTGATGGTGGTGAGGGGTTGTGAGGTGTTGTCATGTGGTGAGGGTGTGAGGGGGTGTTGTGAGGTGGTGGGGGGGTGTTGTGATGGTGGTGAGGGTGTGAGGGTGTTGTGATGGTGGTGAGGGTTGTGATGGTGGTGAGAGGTTGTGAGGGGTGTTGTGATGGTGGTGAGGTGTTGTGATGGTGGTGAGGTGTTGTGATGGTGGTGAGGGGTTGTGAGGTAATTTATGCTGGTTGAGGGGAAGAGGAAAAAGGAAAAAAGAATAAAATAGAAGAGGAAGCCTTGGTTTTATTTCCTGAAGGAGGGGGTGAAGGAGGGTCTCGTAGCGGCAGGAAGATGATGACCCACAAGGAAGTCATCTGTTAACTGTTTCGATCGATTCATTTTTCACTCGTGTGGCGCAGCGCTTGAAGGTCATCTAGGTTATGTCCGCCAGCTGCATATACGCTTGTCTCGCCTTCGTCTGTCCCCTCACGCCCAAGACCCGAGTTTTTAGAAGCTGCTATAGGGTCTTATGTAGCTGTTACGGGACCATATTCTGTGTGGGGTATTTTTTGGGGGACTTGTTTGAACGGGTCTTGTGTAGGTCTTAAACTGTTTCGCCTCTTGTTAGCGTCTGTATTGCACTGTAGTCGGGAGTCTTTGTAACTTAGGGGTATAAAAGTGGTGTGTGTGTGTGTGTGTGTGTGTGTGTGTGTGTGTGTGTGTGTGTGTGTGTGTGTGTGTGTGTGTTTTCGTTTGTTTTAGGTTAAGTCAATATATATTTTTGCGTTTCTGTCACTTTCTATTGAAGAGAATTTTTGCGTCTATACTGAAGCACCGCTACACAAATATTGATAAAACACGTATTTTTGTGGTTATTTCTTTGTCGGTATTTTTATCTCAGTGTTTGTATTGGTGGAGATTCACTGAACTACACGACTGCTAACATAAACCCGGAGGAAATATTGAACACTATTGAACACATTTATCTGTGGGCGAGTGGGCAACTTCTACCTGGTGCTGGATCCAATTAGCTCACACTATTACACGTTCTCTGCTTCATGTTTCACCATCTATTTCTTTCTGAGAGAGAGTTTCTGTAGTTTATTTTTGTATTTTCTTCTTTTAATACTCCGTC
The DNA here is from genome assembly GCF_018991925.1 of Homarus americanus. Lineage (NCBI taxonomy): Eukaryota > Metazoa > Arthropoda > Malacostraca > Decapoda > Nephropidae > Homarus > Homarus americanus. Next base: position 327,088 of record NW_024722110.1, read on the forward strand.
GCCGCTGGCAGCCTTCACACAACTCCGGTAAGACTTTGGTCAGGCTACCGGCCAATTTTTACGTGTTCAATGGGAAAGTTTTTGTGCTTTTGCGTTTTTCACATTTTTTTCTTCTCTCCTTCTCTTGTGATTTTTCTTGGCAGAGATAAAGTTAATGGAGCTCTTTTGGTTTCTTTTTGGGCCGAGTTATGTGATTAATGGATCGGAAAGTGTTATTTATGAGCGATAGAGCCCAAGGTTTTGTGTGAGGAGTTGAGTGCTGCGGGGGAGGGAGGAGCTCTGGTAGGGGTGAAGAGATCCCTTGTGTCTTACAATCGCAGAGTGACTGAGCACCTGGGTCGATACCTGACCAAATATGTGTTGTAAGAGGTCACGGGGGAGGAAAGTGTTAATAAACAATTTTAAAACTGTTAATGATATAAACTTAAGCTACGATGTGTATCTACAGGTTGTGAGGAAGACTGTGGCAGCTATCCACAAGACCGATAAGGCGCTGTGGCAATTAAAACAGGATAATGGATCGGTCGCCATAACGAGTGGTGTAAATATTTCCAGCCTTTCACTACTGGACGGGAGGACCAGGGACTAATGGTGGCCGGGCATGTTGCTTTATCCTGTGCATCATCTGGGGGAGAACTCTTGGAAGCAGACCGGTGTAATTAGCTGCTACAGTTTGCCTTTTATGATGTCGGAGAGCGTTCTTGGAAGAGTAATGATCAAGCGAGCTCCCCTATTCAGCTGTGAGGCCATCAAGCGAGCGTCTATGTAAGCTCGGCCAATGTTTGTAAACAAGCTGTTCTCAAAGGCTGGCTCCACCCGGGGACGACTGGGAAAGACTCGGCCGCGCCAGCACAGACAATAGCCTCTCAATTGATATTCTAATTAGGCAGCGTTCGTCAGCAGGGCGCCACAAAGCACGGATTCACAAATGCTATGGGTTGAAGGATAAGGTCAGGGGGTGGGGTAGGGATATTCACCCAGGCTTGCCATTCCCACAATACCGAGATTTGATTCCATTTCGTTATGTATTGTCGGTGATGTTTTGAGAGGAATCGGGTTGCCATTTGCTGCCGCCAGAGCACAATTGTACCCTTTGTTACACACCCATCTGGCAGCTAAGTCCGCCCTGGGGAGGATTTGGTAAATAGCGTCCATAACTCGTGGGATTGTGGCGTGATAGCAGCTTATATGAGAGATAAGTAATGTGTAATGAGCCACACACTGAGGCTTTATCGACGGCTGTTAATGTTTGGTGATGACGGATCTTCCTGTTATGGTCACCCGCCAGCCTGAGGGGTATATATAGTTCTATTTACTCTGTCTCTCCTTCATGTATATATGTGTGGGTATATATCTTGAGGCAGTACAGTACTCCCTCAAGGTGGTAGGGTAAGGGATGGAGGGAAGGGAGGGAAGGGAGGGGAGGGAGGGAAGGGAGGGGAGGCGTAAGTGAGGTACAAGCTGTGTGTTTTCCCCTCACCTCCCTGCAACTGGGAATTAACTCTTGTTCATATTCACTTAGTAAGGTTTCCCTCCCCCTTCCCCCTTTTCTCTTCCCCCTTTCCCTCCCCCTTCCCCCCTGAGTTAAGATTCCTGTCACGCACCGCCACTGGCCCACCAAACTTTTAATTAACCGGTAACGGAAGAAATGTTACTGGGGACTAGTGGAAGGGGTGTGGTAGTAGTGGTGGTGATGGTGGTAGTAGTGGTGGTGGTGGTGATGGTAGTAGTAGTGGTGGTGATGGTAGCAGTGGTGGTATTGGTGGTGGTGTTGTTGGTAGGGGTGGTGGTAGTGGTGGTGGTGGTATTGGTGGTGGTGGAGGGAGGTGGTAGGGGTGATGGTGGTGGTGGTGGTGGTGGTGATGATGAGAATAATGTGATGAAACAATTCTTAATAAAGGAAGTAATTAAGTATAGGGATAATATAAATAGAGAAGACGAAGAATAGAGAAGAAGAAGAAGAAGAAGGGGGTGGATTAAGATAGAGCTTGACAGGAAGTGGACTGTAGCCATCAGCAGGCCAGGCAGGTGGTAGGTCTCCTGTTTTGGTCTCTGTATCAATGTAATCTATATATAACGACTTGCAATCGGTTGGGTGTCGGCTTACTACTAGTGTGTGTGTGTGTGTGTGTGTGTGTGTGTGTGTGTGTGTGTGTGTGTCGGGTGATGGCAGCTGACACTCACTCATATGCCTCGTGTTGCCCTGGGCTCCTGTCAGACGAGTTTCTCTCTCCCTCTCTCTCTCTCTCTCACATCCTGGAATATCTCTTTATCTCTCCTAGTCTCTGGAATCTCGCCCCGGAACGTCACCCAATGCGTCTCTCGCTCATTAGAGATCAACAGGAGGAATGTTGTGGCTCACCATAGATGACTTAAATTCTTTGTCACACAAACACTCGTGGGACCCTCGCCTCGCCTCCTCACCTGGTCTGGAATGCCGACCCACTGGAGTTACCTCTCGCTTTAGGTCCAGTCTGAAGGTGCGAGCTGGAATGTCGTACAGGGTCGTGTTGTGGTCGTCCCCCAAGACTTATGGTCGTGGCGGAAGCTTAATCATCCGGTGGTGAATGGTGTATGATGTATGATGGATAATGTATGATGTATGAAAGTATGTTGGTATGTTGGGACTTGTGTTGAAGGCATTTTGAGTGACGTCACGAATAAACAAGACAGGTTTTGATGTGTCCTTACCGTTGTGTTGTTGTCTGTGTGGTGATTACCTCTGATGATGATTATGTTATGATAAGTTATGACAGCAGAAGGTTGGGAAGTATAGCGCGTTGCCTTCAGACCAACACAGTGTACAACAACCTCTGGCATACAAGAACTTTAAGGTACTATTGGCGTTTGTCAGGAGTGAATTATTTATATTGATACGTAGTGGAGTGTTAAGACAAAAACATCCCACAGTTGTTAATGGCGGTAATGTGGAGCAGTTATGAGGCAGCTGTGAGGGGCGGGGCGGGGAGGGGGGTGCCTGGGTGTACTGGGGCCCGGCTGGGGAAGGTATCCTCCGTCGCCCCGGGAAGAGCTAGATCCTGATTGTGGCCTTGTGGGTGTTGATAAAATTTGTGCTACTGTTGTGTAGTATTAGTCAGGGCGGCGGCTAAACGTCGGCGGCTGGGACAGACATTTCCTCTGGGCTGTCTGTGGTGGAGGCTATTATATATATATACGACTAATAGCAAAAGATAACTGCTCTTTACGCATCCAACTTGATGGGTCCACAATAATTTCACTATTATCTTCAGATCAAATAGCCAGAGATGAGAGGTCGATCACAGCTGCGTCTGCTGCATTGTGGCGTGAGAGAGGCACTGTTTTGGTACCGGTTTTTGGCCTGGCGGGCATTGTGCTGCTGCCGCCCCCTGGGACTGATCCTATTCATCACTCTAGGCCTAAATCACGCAAATCTGGAGTCTCTATTGACATAAATAGGACCAAATTCTTGCGTGTTGTTTACCATAAGTGTAATCCTAGAGCAAACACCGGATTAGTGGGGCTTTAGACCACGGGGGGCGCCTCTTTCTGAGTCTACTAACGTGGGTGATCTAGGGGCCGGCGTGTGTCACGTGGTCCACGCCTAGCATGTATAGTGTCTGATACAGTGTATATGTATATCCACTCTTAGCATGTATAGTATCAGGCAGACTGTGAGTGTGTCTAGGCCAGTGCTAGGCGATCCATATTCAGACGTGAGGGAAACTATCTGATGGTGGTGGAGCACTCGGCCGCCTCCAGTGATAGGTCCATGAGTACTTTGTGTTTAGCGGGGCAGGGTGTTGAGGGCTACTCGCTCCACACCCATGGAGCGACCTGTCAGATTTATAATGTAAACGTAGGTGTGTTGTTTATGGTGGACGCTGGAGGACCTCAGGTGGAGATGAACAACGGCTACAGTGCCATTCATCAACGTGTGAAGGTCGAGCACCTGGCTATGGGAGCGCAGAGACTTGTGAAGCTAACTCCAGGTAAACTACAGGTAAGCTGCAGGTAAACTTCTATTATACACCAGGTAATCAGCAGGTAAACTCTAGGTAGGTCGTGTCCCTGACTGCGTGTGGTTGGTGTGGGGTGAGCGTCTCCCAGGCCTGTGACTTATCCTCACCGGGTCCCCCTTCACTTCATTATTCTCACCGAGCCCCACACCCCACACCCCCCACCCCCCCCCACTTGAGTTAACCTGTGATCGACACTCTGACAATGGTGGGGAGACACCCATGAAGAGCAGGGGCGAGGAAGGAGAGGGGGAGAGACACGTGGGGAGTGAGGGTGAGGGTAGGGAGAGAAAAACATATGGGGAAGGAGGGCGAGGGGAGAGCGATGGTGGGGAGACAACCATGGGGAGGGGAGATAGTTGGTACCATCACCAATTTTCGGGATCGACCTAAAATGACAGTCGGTCGTGATCCATTTGTCATCCATTGTTACTCCGCCATTTTGGGTTTATACCAGTTAGGGAAAAATTGAGTTCCTGGTGTAGATTTTTCCCTCTTTCCCACAACCGTACTAATATATTTTTTCCCCTAAATCGTATATTATAACGTGTGTGTGTGTGTGTGTGTGTGTGTGTGTGTGTGTGTGTGTGTGTGTGTGTGGTACATCCTATGTTGTAAGCCTCGTCAACAAATAACAACAAGAAGCTAATATAACCATTGCTAATGAACCACGAACACAGAATCATTACCTGTATGAGACTTTCTTTTATCTCTTATCTCTCTCTTACCTCTTATCTCTTATCTCTTTCATCTCTCTTATCTCTCTCATCTCTCTCTTACCTCTTATCTCCTATCTCTTTCATCTCTCTTATCTCTCTCATCTCTCTCTTACCTCTTATCTCTTATCTCTTTCATCTCTCTTATCTCTTATCTCTTTCATCTCTCTTATCTCTTATCTCTCTCATCTCTCTCTTACCTCTTATCTCTCTCATCTCTCTCTCCTCTCTCTCTTACCTCTTATCTCTTATCTCTTTCATCTCTCTTATCTCTTATCTCTTTCATCTCTTTTATCTCTTATCTCTCTCATCTCTCTCTTACCTCTTATCTCTTATCTCTTTCATCTCTCTTATCTCTTATCTCTCTCTCGCATGTATAAGAACAGTTTTGTCATACAGATAAGGGTGACATTCATAGACAATGTATAGAGAAAACATCTTTAAGGTATTACAGGTAAATGAAAGACACCTGTAAATGTTATCTACAGGTGAGGAAATATGAGAAAATGTTGATTAAGGTTGAGGGAGAAGGAAGGTGACCTGACCATCCTACCCTCTCAGCTCCCCGAGATCCTCCACACTGATCCTGTCCACGCTCCTCGACCTGTTAATCCCGGGTCATGTTGTCGGGATGTTCAGCTTCACTTCCACTTCACGTGCTGGTGTCTGGCAGAGGAGTATTGTGTACTTTTGTTTGTTTTTTTTTGAGTTGGATGATATTGTGGTATTGTGACACTGTAAAGGATGCGGTATAGTGCTGGAGAACATACCTGGATATAACGTATTACAGGTTAATTGTATTCATTAAGGTAAGTGATGTTTACTTCCTGTGGTGACGGTGACCAGAGACTTGTGTGGCGGCGGTGCTGGCCATCAGTACGCCAGGGGGAGGAAAGCGGTGTTTGTCCACGTCGTCTCCACAACGTCTGCAATATTTAAACGCCTGCAGTGAGTCAATAATTGGTGGGCAACCACAAGCTGCACCACACATTGGCCCCCCCCCCCAACCCTCTCACACCTCCCCCAGCAGCTCCCCACCCCCTCCCCAGCCCCCAATTCTTCAGCTCCTCCCCTGTCTCACTCCCATCACCACAGACTGTTGATCTACCTCTCTGTGACTCCAACATCCTTCCCCCACCCCACAAATGCTCCACCATCTCTCCCTCACTGCCGCCCCCACAACTACCTTCGTCAACTAGTGCCCATGAAGTATAATGTCCACCTTAACTCCTCCACCTTGCATACCAGTTCCTGCATGGCTGTCTATCACCTCAGCAGAAGCCAGACAGACAGACAGACAGACAGACAGACTACAGCTACAACACCTTCTTGTCTTTACCACCTGTCAGAGCATAGTGTCTTACCGTTCACTGGTGAGGTAGGAAGTAACCACCACATCAACACTGCTGACCACGAGAAGAGATCCTCGTTAAAACACCTTCCTCATAAAACAAACTCAGTCATCATGCTCGTACTTCCAACAAACGTTCTTTAGTAAAACAATCTTAAAAAAAATATGATCTTAAGAGTGAAAAAAATGTTTCTCAGGGGAAAAAGTTTCTCATTAATGCGATAACAGTGTTGCTCATGAAGGTTGACCCCGTGATAAATGTTACCCTCAGCTCAGGTGATGAACGACCTATATCAAGACCTGCTACCTCCTTCTTCAACCTCCACCTTCTCCTCCTTCAACCTCCACCTTCTCCTCCTACTCCACCTTTTCACCACCAAACAGTAATCACCCTAACCTAACCAAACCTAACCTAACCTAACCTACTGTTCAGTATTGACAGTGAAGGAGTTACCCATTAAACACACTCCCGTGAGACAGACTGGTAACAAGCAGTAGTGTAGTTGACTCCATTGGCTAACTGACCCACTACACCGAGTTCTGTTAGTCTATGTGTGTGTGTGTGTGTGTGTGTGTGTGTGTGTGTGTGTGTGTGTGTGTGTGTGTGTGTGTGTGTGTGTGTGTGTGTGTGTGTGTGTGTGTGTGAGAGGAATGAAGGATTGGGGTGAGGAAAGTGAGAGGGGAGAGGGAGAGAGAGAGAGAGGAGAGAGGGATGAGAGTGTAGTGGAGTGAGAGATGAGAGTAAGAGAGGGAAGTGAGAGGGTTGAGAGATGGCAGTGAGAGGTGAGAGAGGGATGAGAGTGTAGTGGAGTGAACGATACGAGTAAGAGAGGGAAGTAAGAGGTGAGAGATGGCAGCAGTGAGAGGTGAGAGAGGGATGAGAGGGAGGAGAGATGAGAGTAAGAGAGGGAAGTGAGAGGTGAGAGATGGCAGCAGTGAGAGGTGAGAGGGATGAGAGTGGTATATGTCATGATGCTTTATACTGTGAGTGTTATCATGGGGCTGAGAGACGAGGCAGACAAGACCTCTTCAAGATGACGATAACGAGCTCTCTACTTCCTCCTCTTCCCTCCCCTTCCTCTTCCTCTTCCTTCCTCTCCTCTTCTCCTCTCTCTTCCTCCTCCCTCCCTCCATCTCCTTACAAACTTCATTTATTTCTCCAATTCTTCCTCACCTTTCTTATTTTCATTTATTATATTTTATTACTATTCCCTATTTATTGATTTATTCACTTATTTATTTGTCTTTATTGATTCTTATGTTTAGTTTATTTGATATTTTATTTGGTTTATGGATTGTAAAGTTTATTTGTTTACATGGTGAGGGAGAGTTATGACGTCACTCGATGTTTATGTTGTTACTTAATGATGATAAAAACATCTTTGGTGTTTGGAAGACGAATTAACCCTTTGATTATTTTAATACAGGTTTACTTAACACGTGATAGAGGGAGACTGTTTCTGTGTTCCTTCCTTCCTTCCTTCCTTCCTCCATCCACCCTTCCTTCCTCTTCCTTCCTTCCTTCCTTCCCTTTCCTTCCTTCCTCTTCCTCCTCCATCCATTCCTTCCTTCCTCTCCATCCATCCATCCCTTCCTTCCTTTCTTCCTCCTTCTTTCCTTCCCTTCCTCCATCCATCCATCCCTTCCTTCCTTCCTTCCTCCTTCCTCCATCCATCCATCCTTCCTTCCTTCCTTCCTCCATCCATCCATCCCTTCTTCCTTCCTCCATCCATCCATCCATCCATCCATCCATCCTCACGGTGTTTACGCCCAGACTTTGTGGTTTTAATTGTTATTTATGGTAACAAGGACCAATAAAGGTTTCTTATCACGGTGCCGTCAGTTGAGTAATGACGCCAGGAACCTCTGACCTGTCGAGCTGTGTGGGTGTGTGTGTGTGTGTGTGTGTGTGTGTGTGTGTGTGTGTGTGTGTGTACAGGAACTCATACTATATGCCGTCCGCGTCTCTCGTCTGCTGATAATGAAGTGATGTCTCTAGTGAAGTACACACACACACACACACACACACACACACACACACACACACACACACACACACACACACACACACACACACACACACACACAAGAATGGCGTTCACACTACTCCTCTCCTCAACCGACCTCGGGGAAGACGAGGAGGAGGTGGAGAGGAAGGAGGAGGAGGGGGGGCGAGGAAGGAGAGGGCACAAAACAGTGGGGGTCGTTCAGCCGGACAGTCCATTATGAGGTGTTAATGATCCTGCTGCCCCATGCCACCCACCCCCTCACACTCACCACACCACCACAACCACCCACCACACCCTCCACCCACCACACCTCTCCACCCACCACACATCGCCACCCATCACACCTGCCACCCACCACACCCAGCCACCCATCACACCTCGCCACCCACCACACCCCAGTCCCAGTTCTTCCTCTTGCACTGTTTCTCCTGCTGGTGCTGCTACAGGAGTTGTCAGCCTACACACACACACACACACACACACACACACACACACACACACACACACACACACACACACGTCCATCACCACCTGCTTGCCACTAGACTCTCTGGATAAAATTTAATCTGGTAAACTAAACACACTTGATATCCTTCAGTAAAATAATGTTTGTATATGTACCTTTCCACACACGACACATATGTACCTCCTTCACACACGACACATATGTACCTCCTTCACACACGACACATATGTACCTCCTTCCACACACGACACATATGTACCCTCTCCACACGACACATATGTACCTCCTTCACACACGACACATATGTAGCCTTTCCACACACAACACATATGTAGCTCCTTTCACACACGACACATATGTACTCACACACGACACATATGTACCTTCACACACGACACATATGTACCTCCTTCACACACGACACATATGTAGCTCCACACACGACACATATGTAGCTCCTTCACACACGACACATATGTACCTCCTTCACACACGACACATATGTACCTCCTTCACACGACACTTGGTAGGTGAGAGAAAGTAGCAGAATCGATGTTCAGTTAATGCATTAACCTTAAATCACAAACACCACTATAGTGAGGTTAAGGAGTCAATCACCACCTCTACTTTGCTTAATAACACGTAAATAACAAATACAAAAGATCACAGGGCCTTGGTTAGGTTTGGTTAGGTTAGGTTAGGTTAGGTTAGGTTAGGTTTGGTAGTTAGGTTTGGTTTGGTTTGATTTGTTAGGGTTTGGAGGTTAGGGTTTGTTAGTTTGGTTGGGTTAGGGTTGGAAGTTAGGTTTTAGGTTTGGTTTGGATTTAGTTAGGTTTAGTTAGTTAGGTTTGGTTAGGTTAGGTTTGTTAGGTTAGGTTAGGTTAGGTTTGGTTAGGTTTGGTTAGGTTAGGTTTGATTAGTTTGTTAGGTTAGGTTTGGTTTGGTTAAGGAGTCGTGAATTAGGTGATAGAGATCCCTTATGGTTTGGCTGGCAGGGTACTGTAGGCAGGGAGTCTAGCCAATGTGTGTAATGTATGCATCTGATTTTATGAGCTGTGTTTTCCTTTGACGGCAATGTTTTTATAGTCATGAGAAGGCGGAGGTGGGTGGGGTGGGTGGGGGTGGGGTGGTTGGGTGGGTCGGTGGGAGGGAGAGGGTAGGTAGAATGTCTCACCCTCCCACCTCACATCAGTTGCTAGTTCAGTTGGGTAAAATGAGAGGGGAGATGTACAGAACACAGGGGAGGGGGGGAGAGGAGGTAGGGAATGAGGGAGAGGAGAGAAGGAGGTAGGGAGTGGGAGGAAAGAGACGAATGATACACACACACACACACACACACACACACACACACACACACACACACACACACACACACACACACACACACACACACACACACTTGAGGAGACAGACAGACAGACAGACAGACAGACGAGGATGAGGCTAGACGCACACAGTAGCAAAACATTCTGGGTATAATGATTGTACTCCTGGTGGTGGGGAGGAGGGGGAGGTTGGTGTGGGAGAGACGAGAGGGAAGAAATGGGGAGGTGAGAGAAAGAGGAGAATGTAGGTGGGGAGAGAGATAAAGAGGAAGGAGGTGGGAGATTAAAGTGTGGTAGACAAGAGAAGATGGTGGGGAGAGTATTGTTGTGGGGGGGAGACAAGAGAGGAGGTGGAAAGAGCAGAGGTGTGGGGAGAGACAAGAGGAGATGGGGAGAATAGTTTGCATTGTAAGGGAGAACAGATGATCTACAAAGAAGAAGAGATACGGAGAGAAATAAAGAGATATATGGGGTGGAAAAGGGAGATAGGAGGAGAGGGGAAAGAGAGGAAAGAGAGGGGGGAGAAGAACAGAGACTAGGGAGGGAGAGGAGAGGAGAAATGGGAGGAGAGAGGATGTTATGAGGAGAGAGAGAGAGAGAGAGAGAGAGAGAGAGAGAGAGAGAGAGAGAGAGAGAGAGAAGGAAGGAAGAAGGGAGGAGGAAGAAGAAGAGGAAGAGGAGGAGGAAGAGGAAGAGGAGGAGGAAGAAGAGGAAGAGGAGGAGGAAGAACAGGAAGAGGGGAGGAGAAGAGGAAGAGGAGGAGAAGAAGAGAAGGGAGGAGGAAGAAGGAAGAGGAGGAGGCAGAAGAGGAGCGTCCCAGACATACTAATAACACATCAAAGACACACCGCCGACACTCCTTAATTGCTGACTCATTGTTGTGTTGTTGTGGTTATTGTGGTTGTTGTTGTTCTATTGTTGTTATTGTTGCTACTCTTATTGTTTCAAGCACATACAGTATATACACACACACACACACACACACACACAACACACACACACACGCACACACACACACACACACACACACACACACACACACACACACACACACCACACACACACACACACACACACACACACACACACACACACACACACCTCATATCCTGTAAGCCACAGCTGCACTCGTACCATATATCATGGTGCAGTATAGCGGCTATAACCCGTGTACCGTGACCAGCTGCCTCAGTCATGCAGGTGCAGCTGTACTTAAGCTTAATAAGTATGCACAGCTTTACCTGACCTCATGATACTGTCTCATTAAGCTGGTCTGTCTCCATGGTTCATAATGACTACTGGTGTTACTGGTGTAGCTACTGGTGGTGTTACTGGTGTAGCTACTGGTGTAGGTTACTGGTGTAGCTACTGGTGGTGTTACTGGTGTAGCTACTGGTGTTGTTACTGGTGGTGTAGTGGTGTTACTGGTGTACTGGTGGTGTTACGGTGGTGTAGTGGTGTTACTGGTGGTGAGGTGGGCGGCGTGGGGGGCGGTATAGCACCCAGGCCCCTGGGCACATCAAAGTGTACAGCCGCTGAGAAAGGAAACTGCCTACGTGCTTGATTTCCCAGAGCTGTTTGGATGAGGGAGGTAAAGTGAGGGTGAGGGAGAGAGGCGAGGTGAGGGTGTGGGGAAGGAGGAGGAGGTGAGGTGGTGGGTGGAGGAAGGACGTAGGGTGAGGGAGAGAGCGAGGTGAGGGGTGGGAAGGAGGGGAGGAGGAGGTGGTGGGTGAAGGAGGGAGGGTGAGGAGAGAGGCGAGGTGAGGGTGTGGGAAGGAGGAGGAGGTGAGGTGGGAGGGAGGTGAGGGTGATGGAGGAAGGCGAGGCAGTGTTGAGGTGGGTGAGGGAGAGAGGAAGGCGAGGCAGTGTGTAGACTAAAACATTTCTCTAATAATTTTGTTTTTGTAGTTTTTAAATTGGAAGCAAATATATTCCTGAGAGTTTAAAATTACAATTACTTTATATAAACACTATTATGTATGTATATTAAGCTACTATGTATTCTATATATATAAAAATCTACATAAGTTTTGTTTATATGTAAGAATATTAAAACCCAAACCAGCATAATAACGAGGTTGTCTATACTAAACGATCATTATAGTTGGAAATGACAAGTTTACGTCTCTAGCAATAAACAGTTTATATGGCAAGGTACAGTACATTATATTAGCCTTATAATATAGCGAATAGGAACAAGTTTATTGATCAGAAAGTCAGATATATAGACAGAGTATATAGCTTCCTCACTACTTACTGTTATAAAAAAGTTAAATAATAATTCTTTCAGGTTAAATCCTCGTTAGCCAGGTATTCTCCAGGTGTTACATAATGAGTCGTGTTACCTGGATAAAATTTTGGACTGGGTTATATGACGTAATTATATATATTTTTGTATTTTTTTAGGTTATAGAATCACTAATATTTTGTGTTGTTGCAGGTATGGACACCACAGTGGCTCACTCACCAGACTGCCTCCCGATCGTCAGCTACCCCGCCTGCCAGGTTGTCTGTGTTAAGTTAATAATATAATTTCCTCTATTTTACGGTCTGTGTGTGTGTGTGTGTGTGTGTGTGTGTGTGTGACGCAGTATTGTACAGTCAACGTAACCAAATCCTTGATGCGTCACCAGGACCTTTCCTCCTCTCACTCTTCCTCCCTCCTCCTCACTCTTCCTCCTCCCTCCTCACTCCCTCACCACCAACATTATAATGACCTAACAATCCATGTGCATGGTGCTGTTCTGGCCAGAATCTTTCTCCTCACTCTTTCTCCTCCTCACTTCCTCACCACCAACATTATAATGACCAACAATCCATGTGCAGGATGGTGGTGCTGTTCTGGCCAGAATTTTGCTAATCATTCCACACCTCCTCCTCCTCCCCTGCACTCTCCCCTCACCTCCACCTCACTTCTGCCAAATTAGCTTCTCCAACATCCTCCTCCTCCTCCTCGACCTTCTTTCCCCACTCCTTTCCTTGCCACATCTGCCTCTTCCTCCTCCTTATCCAATCTGTCTCTTCCTCCTTTCCATCTCTTCCCATCTCCTCACTCTATTTCTTCTATTTTTCTTCCTTTCTCTGCTCTTCTGGACACACTTCTACCCTCCCCACCTTCTTCCTCCCCACCACCTATCTCGTCTCTTTCCTCCTCCTCCTCATCTCTCCCCACCCTCTCTTCCCTCCACCCACCTACCCCCTCTTATTTCTCCTCACCCACCCACCCCTCAGCTCTTCTCCACCCATCTCCCTCCCTCTCTATTTTTGTCCAGTTTATCACTGTTCTTGTAATTAATCTCAACCTTTGTACCTTCGTGAGATACTGACATAACTAGAGGCACCAGTCGATACTATTCTTACCTGTTAAAAGTTTAGTCTCGTGTGGCTGGGAGAGGGGAGAGGGAGAGAGGGGAGGGGAGGGGGAGGGAGGGGAGGGGAGGGAGGAGAGGTTGAGGGAAGGAGGGGGAGGGGAGGGGAGGGGAGGGAGGGGAGGGGAGGGGGAGGGGAGGGGAGAGGTGGGGGAGAGGGGAGGGGAGGGGAGGGGGGAGGGAGGGAGAGGTTTGAGGGGAGGGGGGAGGGGGTGAGGGAGGGGAGGTGTGGGGAGGGAGAGGGGGAGGGAGGAGAGGTGGGAGGGGAGGGGGAATGGGGGAGGAGAGAGGGGAGGGAGGGAATGGGAGGGAGGGGAGGGAGGGAGAGGTGGGGTGGAGGGAGTGGGGAGGGAGGGGAGAGGTTTGAGGGAGGGGAGGGGGAGGGAGGGGAGGGGGGAGGGAGAGGTGAGGGAGGGAGAGTGAGGGAGGGGAGGTGTGGAGGAGGAGAGTTTGAGGGAAGGGAGGTGTGGAGGGAGGGGAGGTGGGGAGGGGAGAGGAGGTGTGAGGGAGGGGAGGAGAGGAGGAGAGTGGTTTGAGGGAAGGGAGGTGGAGGGAGGGGGAGGGGGAGGGAGGGAGTGTTTGAGGGAAGGGGAGGGGGAGGGAGGGGGAGGGTGAGGGAGGGAGAGGGAGAGGGAGGAAAGAGGTGGGGGAGGGGAGGGGGAGAGGGGTGGGGAGGGGAGAAGGGGAGGGAGGTAGAGGTTTGAGGGAAGGGAGGGGGGAGGGAGGGGGAGGGGTGGAGGAGGGGAGAGTGTGAGAGGGGAGAAAGAGGGGAGGGAGGGAGAGTGTGGGGGAGGGAGGGGGGAGGGGAGGGAGAGGAGGGGGAGGAGGGAGAGAGAGGGGTGGGGAGGGAGGGGAGAGGGGAGAGGGAGGTAGGGAGGGGGAGGTGGAGGAGAGGAGGTGGAGGAGGGAGAGAGTGTGGGGAGGAGAGTGTGAGGGAGGGGGAGGTGGAAAGAGTGTAGGAAAGTGAGGTGTGTGTGTGTGGAGTGTGAGACTGTATGAGAGTGTGTTAGAGTGTGTATAAAGTAGTTAACATTAATATAACATAAAGCCTATTTGTCCAGGGGGGAGGGAAGGGGGGATTTTGGGTCATTTTGCCTGATGCTTATATCTTTGGGCTAATTATGACCAACTGGCGGCAAAGAACGCACAAAGTTTGTAATATTCTCAGCAAGACGATGGTGACCGGGAGGAGGATGATGGCGGGAGGAGAATGTTGACGGGAGGAGAATGTTGACGGGAGTAGGAGGAGGAGGAGGAGGGAGGATGATGGCGGAGGAGAATGTTGACGGGAGGAGAATGTTGACGGGAGGAGGAGGAGGAGATGATGGTGGGAGAAGGAAAGGATGTTACGCTACCGGGATGAGGAGGAGGAGGTTCAGGAGGGAGATGCAGCGAGGGGGTGAGGCAGAGGAAGGTGGTCAACCAGTGTTTACCCTGACGAGCGCTGGGACTCACTCCACCTGAGCACCATCACCACCGTCATTATCTGTTCTCCAGGGCCCCTGATACCACGCACAAGGGGGGAGGGGAGGGAAGAGGAGAACATGCAGGCAGAAGGGAGAGGAAGGGTAGGGGGAGGGGAAAGTAGGTGAGAAAGGACACTGGAAGGAAGGAAGGAAGGAAGAAGGAAGAGGTGTGGGGGAGAAGGATTTTTGAAAGGAATTGGCACTGAAGGAGAGGACGAAAGAAGGACACTGAGGAAGGATGAGGAGGTAGATAATGGCACTGGGGGGGAGGGGTGGACGTACGCCCTGAGACACACCTGGGGAGGGAACTAAAACACAGGTGGATCATGCTCACACCTGGATTTCTACCCACACCATAGTCTCCTTCCTCTTGTTCCTACCTGTGTGTGTGTGTGTGTGTGTGTGTAGTCTATCTGTCTGTCTGTCCAGTGTCAAGTGTGTGTGTGTGTGTGTGTGTGTGTGTGTGTGTGTGTGTGTGTCCAACGTCAATTTACATTGCTGGTAATTTACATACAATGCTTTATATATAAACTGTATGTTAATTTATACTCCTATTGCTTCATGTGTAAAATGTATATTTATTTATTTAGGCTGTATGTATGAATAACCGTATAATATGTAAGTTTATCTATATACACACACACACACAATGCATTATGTATAAATAGTACATATATCAGTTTATATATCATACATCATACATAAACAGTACAGTATGTCACTTTATACACACCATAAAGTTTGTCATCATATTCAATAGTGTGCTGTGTATGTATTTCCTCTCGTATATGTTGTTTTATATTTTCACAGTAACATTAAAGGTAAATTTTCATAGTGTAGCACCTGGCCAGCTGTTCCCATCGTTTTATGCAAATTGCTTTAGCTGGACCAGATTTTTTTTTTTTATGCCAGTTAAATCGTTAATATATACAAACAAAATCACAAACACGGTGCCGAAAGAGAAGCCGTGACGAGGTGTGTGTGTTTGGGGGAGGTGGGGGGGCGGTGTGGTGAGAGAGAGAGAGAGAGAGAGACTTCCTGTAGTGTCATAAGTCGTTGGTAAATTTTGAAGTAACTGTTGGGTGATGTTGTTTGCTGTGTCGTAAAGCAACTCTCTTGAAGCTTTTATTGTGTTCGTGAGATGAGACTTTGTGAGGCTTAAGACTGACTAATGTTTCTCGAGATTAAAGACCTGTTTGTGTATTATCATAGGTATATTTACAGGTATTTTCTGTTGGTATATTCTTCCCCTCAAACACTCGTCTCTCTCTCTCTCCCAGTTTTATCCTCACTTGTGTCTAGGAAAACCTCACGCCTCACGATGGACCTTGGAAGTGAGGTGGCTGGGAGTAGAAAACAGGTATGAATTTCCTACGGCCTCGGGGACTAGGTTTCGATCTCCTGGCAATAGCAAAGAGTCGCCTGGTGTCTCTGTGACCGCCTGTGGGTGCTGGATAAGTTTCGCTGGCGGTGCTGGGAAGAGAAAGCCATTATTTTGATAAACACGTTGGGTTCTGTAGGTGGTGTTAAGGCATTGTTGGTGGTGTGTGAGCAGAGAGTAGTTGTCTTGAAGGGGTGAGTTTGTGTTGCTGTTGGTGAGTGTTGGTGAGGTGTAGGTGTTGTTTTCATGAAAGCTGAAGTACAATAGTGTGTACTTAAAGGTGTAATATAAGGTGTACTCTAGGGTGTACTCTAGGTTGTACTCTTAGGTGTACGTCAGTAGTAACCAGCGTGTGGCAGCCTCCAGAACACAGCACCAACCTGGCGTTATAAACTCTCTATTTTAACTCACTATTTTTCATTGATTTTTTTTTGGGTGGAGGTCGGTGGATTATGTTACCGGCCTCTGTTTATCCTCCTTCCCTCGTCCGCTACCCACCTGTATCCTGTGTTGTGTAATGCTGTGTTGTGCTGTCCTGTGTGTTGTGCTGTGATGTTTTGCTGTGTTGTGCTGTGTTGTCTTCTTGTTTTTATGAGAGTTATTTTAGTAGGACACACACACACACACACACACACACACACACACACACCACTTTCCCGTTTTCTTCAAGAATAATAAGATAAACATCAGGTTCATCCACTCCAAATTTTCACACTAAATGAAATATCGTTCAAGATTTCATCATGTTAAGTGTTGTGTTTATATTTGAGTCTCATTAGCGATATTAATGGTGGTGTGTGTGGGGGGGTGGGTAGGTTAGGTTAGAGTTAGGTTAGGTTAGGTTAGGTTAGGTTAGGTTAGGTTAGGTTGGGTTAGGCGGGTCAACCACACAACCTTATATTCACTCCCAGCTGTGACGTCACCAAACTATTATTGCGGTAGGGTGAAGGTAGGGGAGGGGGGGAGACGAGGCATGGTGAGGGGAGATAGGGAGGAAGGAGGGGTAGTGGGGTGGAGGACTGAAGAGGGCTGGTGGAAGTAGTCTGGCAGAGAGATTTGGGCAGGCAGGAAGGTAGAAAGACAGATAGATAGGCAAATAGAAAGGCAGGCAGACAAGTAGACATAATGATCTTTACCTGGGTGAGCGTAGGGCTAAGAGAGAGAGAGAGAGAGAGAGAGAGAGAGAGAGAGAGAGAGAGAGCCGTCTGTGGTCAAGGGCAATGAGGAGGAAGAAGAAGACTCAAAGGGCAAGGGAAAGAAAAGAAGGGGGAGAGAACAAGAGGAAGAGTGCAAGAAGAATCAAGGGCAAGAGGGAGGAAAGAGGACGCCCACCACGAAGGCTTGTGGCAAAACACCCGCCATGTTTAGACGGGCCCGGAGTTCATTACGTTTTCAGGGTGGAGGAACTAGTGGACGGACGGACGGGACGGACGGGAAGGGACGGGACAGGACGGAGGAGGGTTGGAGGATGGAGGAAGGGAAGGAGAGGAGAGAAACGATGATTGTAAAGAGGAGAAAAGAAAAGAAAAAGAGAAGAAACGATGATGGAAACGATGGAAAGAAAAAGAGAGAGAGAGGAAGTTGTTTGTGTGCACGAATGAGTTACACAATTCCTTCAGTAAGTTACAGCTGCACAAGTAACAGCTGTATGGGTGAGTTACAGTTGCATGAATGAGGTACAGCTGCGTGAGTGAGTTACAACGGTATCCAGGTGTTGGTGTGCGTGTGGGCGTTGTTACTGTGTGGACCAGTTTATGTGGCAGCAATGTTTGTGTGTTTTTGTGCGTGCGTAAATGAGTGTCTGTTTTGGCGTGATGCAATTCGTTGTCAGGTTTTGTGCGTGTGTGGGTTTTTAGTTGCTGTTGAGTGATTGTGCGGAATTTTGCGTGCACGTAGTTTTGTGGTTGCGTAATGCAGGGTGTGTGTGTGTGTGTGTGTGTGTGTGTGTGTGTGTGTGTGTGTGTGTGTGTGTGTGTGTGTGTGTGTGTGTGTGTGTGTGTGTATACAAGTGATAATTTGCATCAGTGTGCTTGCTTTTTTACTGATTGTGTGCGGGGGTAAGTTTGGGTGGAAGGGCGTGGTGAAGGATGGGGCAGGGCGGAAGGGCGTGGTGAGGAGGGTGAGGGAGGGTGGATGGAATGGGGGGGTGGAGGGACGAAGGGAGTAAAGGGTGATGTAGGGCAGAGGGTGTGGTGAGGGAGAGAGGGGTGATGGGTGAGGGAGAGAGAGGGGGAGGGGGGTGAGGGAGGGGCGTGGCGGGCTGGGAGTATCACTAATGGAAGTGGTGGTAGACGTAAAACCAAGATGTCTGTGAGGGCCAGTTAAGAGGGTGAAACTGGCGTGTGAGATGTATACACGGCTTTTAGGAATGTTGATTGTGGTGCTGGTGGTGTATTTGGGGGCGGGGGTGTGGTTGTGGTAGTAGTGGTGGTGTGGTGTTGTGGTAGTTGTACTCTACTTTTGTTAGTTAATTTTCATTCCTACACTGTTCCTCCTCCGGCTACACTGTTCCTCCTCCTGCTACACTGTTCCTCCTCCTGCCTTTCCTCCTCCTGCTACACTGTTCCTCCTCCTGCTACACTGTTCCTCCTCCTGCTACACTGTTCCTCCTCCTGTACTGTTCCTCCTCCTGCTACACTGTTCTCCTCCTGCTACACTGTTCCTCCTCCTGCTACACTGTCTCCTCCTGCTACACTGTTCCTCTTCCTCCTACACTTTTCCTCCTCCTGCTACACTGTTCCTCCTCCTGCTACACTGTTCCTCTTCCCTCCTACACTGTTCCTCCTCCTGTACACTGTTCCTCCTCCTGCTACACTGTTCCTCCTCCTGCTCACACTGTTCCTCCTCCTGCTACACTGTTCCTCCTCCTGCCACACTCTTCTTCCTCCTCCTGCTACACTGTTCCTCCTCCTGCTACACTGTTCCTCCTCCTGCTACACTGTTCCTCTCTGCTACACTGTTCCTCCTCCTGCTACACTGTTCCTCCTCCTGCTACACTGTTCCTCCTCCTGCTACACTGTTCCTCCTCCTGCTACACTGTTCCTCCTCCTGCTACACTGTTCCTCCTCCTGCTTCACTGTTCCTCCTCCTGCTTACTGCTTCTACTGTTTGTGTTGACACCATAACCTGCTCACCACCAGATGGTCAACACATTAGATTAAGTTGAGGTTTTCTTCAAGTTTCTGATCTTCTCAAATGATGTAAATATATGAAGGATTATTCTGCTGTTTTGGGAGGAAATATTTACGAAATTCTGGCCATTCTAAAGGACTCATATTTTTTTCCTTGACCTCACACCGACGTGATGCCAGAGCCACCCTTAACCTTTCTGACCCCAGCTAACATGGTGCTATAATTAAACCCTCCCCTTCTCCTCGTCCCTCAACCTCTCCCATCCCAACACCTCCCCCACACCCTTCCACACACCCCCACCCCCACTCTCCACTCCCCACACCTTCCACACACCCCCACCCTACTCTCCACCCCCTTACCCCCCTCCTCCCACCCACCTCACCAACAATAACATAAGCTCCTCTGGTCAGAAAGTTTCCTCAAATTAAGAGAACTCCACATCCCCGTCAAGACACTTTTCTCAATTGTGTTGTGGAGTGTAAGTTAGTGTCTTGGTAAAACACTGTGGCCTTACCTCACCACCACGATTTATGGCCACTCCTCCCCCCTCCTCCCCTCCTCCCCCTCCCCTGTATGAGTGTCTCCGTTCCTCACCACACACACACTACACACATTTTAA
Organism: Homarus americanus; assembly: GCF_018991925.1. NCBI lineage: Eukaryota > Metazoa > Arthropoda > Malacostraca > Decapoda > Nephropidae > Homarus > Homarus americanus. The sequence continues at coordinate 346,919 of NW_024722110.1, forward strand.
GTTCCTGTTTATTTTTCGAGTTCCTTAGTATCGATCAAAAGCATGTTGGTATAACCTAAATTTCACACCTGTACGTACCTGTATACTTACCTGTATAAACCTCACACCTGTACTTTAAACCTCACACCTGTACTTTAAACCTCACACCTGTACTTTAAACCTCACACCTGTACTTTAAACCTCACACCTGTACTTTAAACCTCACACCTGTACTTTAAACCTCACACCTGTACGCACCTGTATGAGCAAATTTTAAGACCTAGGACATATTTTCTAGGCCTTTTCTTTACGTTATGAACACTATATCTTAACACATCTCACAGCAACAAACGAGTGTTGTCTTATACGTGGACGGTGAACAACTTTTTAGTTTTGCTTCCTGTCACTCGCTTGTTTGGGGTGTTTTATGGCGTTCAGTACTGGTGTTGGGAGACTTGAGATATGTACACACGGTTGTTGTTGTTATTGTGGTTGTTATTGTTGTTGTTGTTTGTTGTTGTTGTTGTTGCTGCTGCTGTTGTGGTTGTTGTTGTTGTTGTTGTTGTTGTTGTTGTGGTTGTTGTTGTTGTTGTTGTTGTTGATTAGGACATAGAATTCTGTGACTTTCCTTAACACGAGCATAAAAAAACACCTTCATGTCTCCTTGAATTCGATGACAACAAAGTCTAAATCGAGGAACTAAGCTCGTGTCAGGTGGTGGAGATAATTAAGCTTGGGTCAGGTGGTGGAGATAATTAAGCTTGGGTCGGAAGGTGGAGATAACTAAGCTTGGAGGAACGGAGATAAGTCTGGTGGAGATAATTAAGCTTGGGTCAGAAGGTGGAATATTAAGCTTGGTTCAGAAGGTGGAGATAATTAAGCTTGGGTCAGGTGGTGGAGATAATTAAGCTCGTGTCAGGTGGTGGAGATAATTAAGCTTGGGTCGGAAGGTGGAGATAACTAAGCTTGGGTCAGGTGGTGGAGATAATTAAGCTTGGTTCAGAAGGTGGAGATAATTAAGCTTGGGTCAGAGGGTGGAGATAATTAAGCTCGTGTCAGGTGGTGGAGATAATTAAGCTTGAGTCAGAAGGTGGAGATAACTAAGCTTGGGTCAGGTGGTGGAGATAATTAAGCTTGAGTCAGGAGGTGGAGATAATTAAGCTTGTGTCAGGTGGTGGAGATAATTAAGCTTGGGTCAGAAGGTGGAGATGACAAAGCTTGGTTCAGACGGTGGAGATAACTAAGCTTGGGTCAGGTGGAGATAATTAAGCTTAGGTCAAGTGTAGATGGCCGTAATTACCCTGAAGCCATTGTCAGGTAAACGCCAGGTGGGATACGCCAGTGTTTTTCGTCTTCAGTTTTCTGCCCTCGAGAGATGTTGTGAATCGCTTGTTACTTCAGCATTATGTCGTCACGAATTATACGGTACACATGCAAATTATACGGTACACACGATCTATACGGTACACACACGAATTACACGGTACACACACGAACGACACGGTACACACACGAATTACACTATACACACACACACAAGAACTACACGGTACACATGAAATACACGGTACACATGAACTACACGGTACACACACACACAAACTACACGATACACACACACGAACTACACACGAATCTCTTACTCTAAATTCGTGTCGATTAAGTTTATAACACGTTAACATATAGCTGCTAAGGTCATCAGGTCACGATGGTATGTTGTGTGACCTATAATAACCTGAGGGGGAGAAGGTACAGGTATTGAATTAAGGTAAAATGATTGTTGATGCTTGTGTTGTGACAGGGGTAGTGACATGCTGAGGGAGAGGGACGGAGAGGTGATGAGAGATGCTGGGAAAGATGAGAGGGATACTGGGAGAGGATGAGAGGTGAGGGAAAGGAGATGAGAGATTCTGGGAAAGATGAGAGGTGAGGGACAGGAGATGGGAGATACTGGGAAAGGATGAGAGGGATGGAAAAGAGATGAGAGGGAGGGAAAGGAGATGAGAGATGCTGGGATAGGATTATGAGAGATGGTGGAAAAGGATGAGAGGAACCGAATTGCGATGAGATACTGGGAGAGGATGAGAGAAGGGGAGAGAGAGAGAGTTGTCAATTTACAAAGTGGTTCACCTGCAGCCCCTCCATCAGGAGTTTGACCTACAGGTAATATTATCGTGTTATGGAGGAAGTTGGGAGTGTTGAAATGTTGTGTGTAGGAGTTTTGACATAGGAGTGGCAGGTGAGGCAGGCAGGTGAGGGAAGGAGGGAGGGAGGGAGGGAGGGAGGGAAGGTGAGGGAGGGAGGGAGGGAGGTGGGAGAGGGAGGGAGTGAAGGAGGGAAAGTGTTATGTTGTTTTGGAGTTAGGTGTTACTTCCTTCCCTTTTCTTTCACCCTTTCTCTTTCTTTCACTTGTCTATTTCCCTCACTTCTCCTTCTCCACCCCATCATTCTATATCTCCTCTCTTTTATCTTCCCCTATTCTTACACCTCCTCTCTTCCTCTTCCATTAACTCCTACTACTGTTCCTCTTGTTCTTAAATCTGTTGCATCTTCTCATGTTCTCAGGAAGGAGTGAGGGTGAGGGTGAGGTGAGGGAGTGAGTCACCTCCCTCACTCCCTCACTCTCTTCCTCAAGGGGGGGGGGGTACAGTAGACGGTGGCTAATTTGCATATATCTATCTATGGCTGTTTACACCATTATTTACTTGTATAATTAACGAATGGATAATAAATGAATAAATAAAGATAAATATGAGAAATAAATAATGTATGTGGATGTGTGTGTGTGTGTGTGTGTGTGTGTGTGTGTGTGTGTGTGTGTGTGTGTGTGTCATTGTGCATTCTCCTTTGTTTACACATTCAATTTGTTGTTGTGTTTTCTTTGATGACTCCCCAGGAACCCACCCAGACCCACTCCAAAACCCACTCCCACCCCACCCCAGGACTTACCACCCACAAGACCCACCCTCAGGACCCACCCAAAACCCATTCCCAGCACCCGCATCTGATGGAACCTGATGAGAAAATACACAGGAAAAAAATATATAATGTGCGATAGAAAATAAGTGGCTATTTTGACGTCTAGTTAATGTGAGTTTGAAATACCTGTACCTAGCACTGTTAACTGTGCAAAAAAAAAAAATACCTGAACACCTCGAGAAATAATTACCTACATGTGCGAGTGTTCATTACCTGGAGGTGAGAGGCAGTACCTGGTGGGGTGATTGGCGTCTACTCACTACTCTCACGCCACTTAAATCTCAAGTCAATAATCGTGCAAGTCATTAATTCTTGGTGTCACTGATTTTGCTTCTCACTGAATTAGAGGTTATTGGTAGTGGTGGTGGTAGTGGTTATATGATGACAATGGTACGTGAATTTTTTTTTTTTTAATGGTGATGGTGAGAATGGTGGTGTTGATGTTAGTGGTGGTGAATAATAGGAATGGTTGCGTCTTTGCCACCCACAACACCATTATTGCCGCTACCCACACCACCACCACCACCTCTACCCACACCACCCACACCCACACTACAATCCACCCACACCGCCCACACCCACACTACCATCCTCCCACACCACCACCGCCCACACCCACACCGCCGCCCACACCACAAACACTAGGGGCGGATGTGGGTGTGTTTTTTGCCACCCCTATCGTAGTTCCCACGACCTAACAAAGTTCATGATTAAGTGCATATCTCGCATCCGGAGCCCCAACCGTGATTGACGTGTGGGCCAACCCATGACGGCGGCGGGCATGTGGGTAGTGTGGGTAGATGAGGAAAAGGGGAGAGAGAGGGAGGAGGGGTAGATGTAGAAGGGGGGACAGGTAGATGTAGGTGTGTAAGGTAAGGATGCACCTAGATATATGTATGTATGTATGTATGTATGTATGTATGTATGTATGTATGTATGTATGTATGTATTTTAGTAACATTGGAGGCGTACACATCCAAGACATTACGACCAATATTATTTTCAGTTCTCTTTAACACCTCAAATAGCTTCTCCGTCATGGTGGTCAGCTAATGGTTCCTGATACGGTAAAGGACTACTCCCAGGCCCCGCACACACCTGCATTGTCTCTCACTGCACAAAGGAACCTGTATTTTTCACTGGATGTGAAACTCTCAGTGACATTTGATCGCGTGAGGAGCTTCCTGTGGTGCGGAGAGAGAGGGTGTGTGTGTGTGTGTGGGGGGGGTTGGTGTGTGTGTGTGTGTGTGTGGGGGGTTGGTGTGTGTGTGTGTTTAGGGGTTTGGTGTGTGCTGCGTGTGTGGGGGGTTGGTGTGTGTGGGGGGTTGGTGTGTGTGTGTGGGAGGGGTTTGATGTGTGTGTGCGTGTGGGGGGGGGTGGGGGGTATCCCTACTAAACATTCCTACGTATATCAAATAAAAGCGTTCAGCTGTACAGTTTGACCACATTCTTTGTAGTTGGTGGGTTGTCGTGTGTGGTGGTGCGTGTAGAGGCTGCCTGATCAATAACTAAACATAGGCTGGAAATCTTAGCCTCTAGTTGGAACAGAACCTGGAGTTAATACTAGACCTGTGGGTGGGTGTGGATTAGGCTAGGTTAGGTTCTACTCGTCACGAATCATTTACCTGTGGCCTTGGTTTAAAAAACTTTCACAGATCCGATATAACGAATTCGTGTCAAGGTTCTAAGATTCGTTATTCCGAATTATGTGTCTTTTGAGTAGCGAATGACACCTGTTATTACGAACATACCTGGGCTTAATTACTAAATAAAAAAACCCTAACAGTATAACAAACAGATTTTCGTGCCTCTAATGGTCATCAAACCACGCTACCCCCTCCTCCCTTACCCCCTCCCCCTCCCCTACAAACCACGCTACCCCCCTCCCTCCTTACCCCTTCCCCTCCCCTACAGTACACTACCCCCCTCCTCCTTACGCCCTCCTCCCCTAAACCACACTGCCCCCCTCTCCCTTACCCCCCTCCCCCTCCCCTACATACACCCACCCCCCCTCCTCCTGCCCCCTCCCTCCCCTACAACCACGCTACCCCCCTCCTCCCTTACCCCTTCCCCCTCCCCTACAGCTCCCTTTACCCCCCCTCCTCCTTACCTTCCCCTCCCCTACAAACCATACTACCCCCTCCTGCCCACCCCCTCCCCTCCCCTACAAACACACCCCCCTCCTCCCTTACCTCCCCCTCCCCTACAAACCATGCCCCCCCCTCCTCCCACCCCCTTCCCCCTCCCCTACAACCACCTTCACCCCCCTCCTCCCTTACCTTCCCCTCCCCCCAAACCCACCCCCCTCCTCCCCTTCCTCCCTCTTACAAACCACACTGTGTGCCACCGGAAATGATCAAAGGACCGGGAAATTGGGTGAGGATGGTGTTGATAATGGATGGTCAGTACCGTAGGAGGCAACAGGAGCCTTACTGTATGTCAAACTGCTATAATTGGTCGCTTGATTAATCTATTATCTGGCCCTAAGTGGTGCTGCCCATTCCATCTCACCAACCAATAATTAACTATTGATCTTTCCTGGTCGAACACGCAACCTCTATCGACACCAGACACGCAGCGAGATCATCTTTGTTGCAACATGACTTATACCTGCAACTCTTCACTAGGTTTATGGTGTTTCAATTTTCCAACATCAAGACATTTCAACTTTGCAACATAATAATATTTCAGCTTTGCAACATTATAAAATTTCAACATTGTAACTTTATATCATTTCAACTTTACAACATAATGGCACGTCACTTTGGCAACATTTTCCTAAGTGTTATACAAGGTAGCCATTTGTTACCTGAGGTTTACCTGCGGTCAATTAAGGCGGGTCATTCTATCCCGTTAAATAAGACTCAAATTATTTTACGTGTTGTTTAAGGGTTAGTCGTTAAATAGTGCCATTAAGGAAGGGTTATGTTAGGTAAGATATATCACACAATTAAGGGTAAAAGTTGAACCCCGGATGTAAGAGAGAGAGAGAGAGAGAGAGAGAGAGAGAGAGAGAGAGAGAGAGAGAGAGAGAGAGAGAGTGTGTGTGTGTGTGTGTGTATATGAATAGATTTAGGATACTTACACATCCTTACTGTAGTGTCGATATAATTAATGTACGTAATGGTTGTACTGGGATGTTTGTGATTTATAAACTAGGAGGCAATAACCGTGAAGAACAGTGATTGCAGGTGGTGGTGGTGGTGAGAGGGTTATCAGTATTCACGGCGTCTGGTTGTAGTGCTCTCGTTGCAGTGTTACCAGATAAGGAAGAAACGGCTGGTTCCCACGTGACATGCAACTGTATCTACCGCATAACCCCAGCTGGCCTGTAAATGGGTGTATCTGGTGCTGGTGGTGATAAAGAGTAGTAGTAGTAGTAGTAATAGTAGTAGTAGTAGTAGTAGTAGTAGTAGTGGTAAAAAAAAAAAAAGTAGTAGTAGTAGTAGTAGTAGTAGTAGTAGAAGTTTTTGTAGGAGTAGTAACACTTGGGAACACTGTACAGCCCGTTGTGTGTTGGGTCTATTACTCACGATAGAACACAGATGGGTGGTGAGTATTTGTGTTGCGTAGTGCCAGATGGGGGGCTGGGGGATAGGAGGAGGAGGAGCGTGTCCAGGGAAGATGGGAGAGAGGTGGGAGAGAGGGAGGGAAACTCAATACACCTGTGGCTGAGAGGAACAGTATCAGGTCAGGTGTTATTGCTTACCTTAGAAAGTATAACTATTCTTATCCTTAGTAAAACAACTGAGGTTAGAGAAGTCCTTGTGCTCAGGTCCTTAGGGATGTGTGGTTAAGGGTCCCTGGTCTTTACTTAGAGGTGAAATTAGGGTAGTAATGACCCTTAAGTGGCTTACCTGTGTTAGTCATGCGTAAAACAACGTCATGCAATAATTTTACGAGGAGGGTCGATTGTTTTTTTTTCAAGCGTATGTGTAGTTTGTTAGGTTAGGTTAGGTTAGGCTTTAGGTTAGGCTAGGTTAGGTTAGGCCAGGCTAGGGCCAGGCCAGGTAGGCCAGGCCTCTAGGCCAGGCTAGGCCCTAGGCCAGGCTTCTACATGGTCACTCCCTCCTTCACCCCGGCAATCCTACTCCTACACCAAGAGCTCTTCATTCACATCCTCCCTGCTACTTCGTACCCTGCAAGAGCCTCATGAGTTCCCACCACCACATACCCCTACAACCCCACACCCCCACACCCCCACAACCCCCACAACCCCACCCCCCCCACCACCCCACACCCCCACACCCCTTGTACCCCTGCCCCACCCCCCATACAAACGCCCCAGTAAGTATATATACAGGGGCGTGGTGAGGGCAGGGGCGGGAGGACAGGCGCGTGGTGAGGGCAGGGGCTGGAGGAGGTGGTGAGGGGCAGGGCTGGAGGAGGCGCGTGGTGAGGGCAGGGCAGGAGGAGAGGCGTGGTGAGGGGCAGGAGGAGGGCGCGTGGTGAGGGCAGGGGCGGGAGGAGAGGCGCGTGGTGGGGCAGGGGCGGGAGGAGAGGCGCGTGGTGAGGGCAGGGGCTGGGAGGAGGCGTGGTGAGGGCAGGGGGGAGGAGGCGAGAGACTGAGGTAAAGTGACGGAGGAAGATGGATAGTGAATTAAGTCAATTAACACGACCTTAAGTACACATGGGGGAAGACAATGCTCCGCTGATAAGGTGAGGATATTTGTGGATGGTAGGGTGAGTGGGTGGGGTGAGGTGGTGGTGGGGGTGAGGGTGGTGGGAGGGTGGGGTGTGGGTGGGGTGAGGTGGTGGGAGGGTGGGGTGTGGGTGGGGGGTGAGGTGGTGGGAGGGTGGGTGGGGTAGGGGTGAGGTGGAGGTGTGGGTGTAGGTGGGGTGAGGAGCAGAGAGATGTGTTGGGGTGTGGGTGGTGGAGTGGGTGGGGTGAGGGCAGAGATGTGTTAGGGGTGTGGTTCAGCCAGCCAGCCTGCTAGGTCAGGGGCGGGCAGGGGCAGGGGTGGGGTGGGGCAGGGCGGGGCGCGATACAGTCATCTGCTTAATCCAGCACTCTGCCATCACTGACCCCCGGCTACTGGCTGGGAGGGGAAGGAGACAATGGTGCAAAGGAGAAAAGGGAGAGAAGAGAGGGTAACTATGGTGAGCGGGAGAGAGAGAGGAGTAACTGGTGAGGGAGAGAAGAGGGGTAACTGGTGAGCGGGAGAGAAGAGAGGGGTAACTAATGGTGAGGAGAGAGAGAAGAGAGGGGTAACTATGGTGAACAGGGAGAGAGAGAGAGGGGGTAACTATGGTGAACGGGGAGAGAAGAGAGGGGTGACTATGGTGAACTGGGGAGAGGGGAGAGAGGTAACCATGACAAGGGGGGGTCGAGTGTAAAGGGTGGTAATGTGTCCTGGGGGAGGAGAGGGGTAGTGTGGGAGAGAGGGAGGGGAGGAAGGAGAGGGGAGAGCATATGTGAGAGATGAAGAAACGTGAGCATATAATAGTGTAGAGACAAGTGTGAACTCCAAGAGGACAGACAATAATGTAACAGAACTGAACAGTGTTGAGTTATTCTTGAGTGTAGGGCAGGAGAACAATATATAACCGTGATAAAGATGGTAGGATGATAAAGGAGGAAGAGAGAGAAGGATAATAACGGAGAAACAGAGAAAAGAATGATAATGAAGGAAGAGAGAGAGAGAGAAAGAAAGAAGGTAATCAGTGTGTTGTGCCACCAAGTCAGTGTATGAAACTTGATGACCACAGAAGCTCGTGTTATTGCCCGCACACTTTATGTTGGTCGTTACTCAACAGTTGTCAGTGAGTCGAGCTGGAGTGAAATTTTCCGCTGATAAAAATGCAAAGAGAATTGTTGATATATTTTGCCATACCCAGTTATTATTATCAGGTTATTGAAGAGAGATAATGATCTTTAATAAACAGAGAGGTAACAGTGGCCAGTGGTGTTGTGTTGTGGTGGTCAGAGTTGCTCTTTGTTGTACCATTATGGTAGACTACGCCCTAAAATGATTTGCATTTGGGGGTGTTGGTGTTCAGCTCTAGACTAACAAACACACCAGGAATAATATTTGTGTCTGTCTGTTGTTATTGTTGTTGTTAAGTGATGTTTTCATTAATTTAGTCTGTTAAGAGTGTTGTTGTTGTTGCTGAGGGAGTTTTTAGACTGTAGAGGTTAACGATGATGAACTCTTAACATGCATGACACTTGACCCACGGACTGTATGACTAATCGCTTGAGTGAAAATGTTCTCAGATTTCACAGACAAATTCCTGTCAAGTAATAATTGTTCAATGACATCACAAAAAAGTTCGGTTATACTTCGTACTCAAGGGGTTAATACATTGTACTCAAGGGGTTAATACATCGTACTCAAAGGGTCAAGATATCGTGCTCCAAGGGTTAAAACTACTTACTCAAAAGGTTAAAAAGAGCCACAGTTAGACGCTAATGTATTGACCATGAAACAGCTGGAAAATATGACGTTAGGATAAAAGGTTCGTGTGTACGGCGCAACAAGAACAGACCAACACACACACACATACACACACACACACACACACACACACACACACACACACTCCGTAACTAAACATTTAATTGGTTATGAACTCGAGGATCTTATTACTGTCTGATGTTTACAAGGACGATGTTGTTGTGTTCGAGGGAGGTTGGAGGGTGACTTGATATCCGAGGACCATCACAGAGGGTCAAACTCCATCTAGGTCATCCTCACTACTTCCATCACCCAAAGTCTTATTTCTTTCTCATTGACACTTCTTAAAACACCTTTCGCTTTCAATGCAGTGATTTTTTTTTTGATTCCCTCGTTCCTCTTCTCTCCATTCATTCTTCCCTGTGATTGGACATAGATTCTTTCCTTCTTCTTTCTTACACCATTTCTTCAGACTTCTCCTCTTCCTTCTTCCTCTGAGTTTTTTTTTTGGTGGGGGGATTTGGGGGTCTTTTGAGATTTTCACCTTTTCTTATTGTCTGAAAACTTCTTGGATTTTGTTTTCGTGTTTCTCCCTTCCTCTTTCTCCCCTTCTCTCCCTCCCTCTCTTCCTCTCTCGTTTCCTCCTTGTTTCGTTTCCGTCCTCCCTCCCTCTCTTCTTTCTTTTCACAACTCCTCCTTCCCGCCCTCAATTCATCCTTTCCTCCTTCAATCTCGCAATCCCTCCTTCACCCCTCTCCTTCCCTTCCCCCCTCCCTCACTGTACCCCCCTCCCTCACTGTAACTCCCGCCACCTCCCTCGCCCCACCTCCACAAGTGGCTGTATGACCCGTCACTGTCGCCTCCCCTTTATCTTGATCGCCTCCCTTTTATTATATTCGCCGCCATTTTAACATATTCGCCGCCCTTTTGTTATATTCGCCGCCTTATTATCTTTTTCGCCGCCCTTAGGTACAATGCATTCCATACGGCGAAGAAATATATTCCATTCTCTCCCCCAGCTGACTGACCGACTGACTGACTGGGCCCTAAAGGAAACGTCCTCAAGATGGCTCCTCGTCCTTCAGAGGAGGAGTAACTTGGTGGGAAACGGAAATTAGCAACATTAGTACAACGTTCCCTGAAGGCTCTATTTTCGTCCTGTATTCGTCACGTACCAGTCTGGAGGTTCTATTTTCGTCACGTACCTGTCTGGAGGTTCTATATTCGACACGTACTAGTCTGGAGGTTCTATATTCGTCACGTACCTGTCTGGAGGTTCTATATTCGTCACGTGCTAGTCTGGAGGTTCTATATTCGTCACGTACTAGTCTGGAGGTTCTATATTCGTCACGTACTAGTCTGGAGGTTCTATATTCGTCACGTGCCTGTCTGGAGGTTCTATATTCGTCACGTGCTAGTCTAGAGGTTCTATATTCGTCACGTACTAGTCTGGAGGTTCTATATTCGTCACGTACTAGTCTGGAGGTTCTATATTCGTCACGTACCTGTCTGGAGGTTCTATATTCGTCCTGTATTCGTCCGTACCGTAAAAACTGAAGAGGTGTTAAGCGGATGTGTGTTAAGCCTCCATCTCTTCCCGCGTTTTTGTCTCAGTTATGCAGTAAAACGCTAAACGTGAAGAGCCTTTAGCTGTCTGTAGCCTCGGTGACATCAAAGCTACACCGCTCACTGGTACAGAATGTCTCCGTGTGATTTACTGAAGCTTATCCATCCTGTCTTTAGGAGAGGTTAAGATAAAGTGTTAAGATAATCCAGGTCTATGTGGTGTATGTGTGTTAAGTGTGTGTGTAGTGAGGATGGCCTTCACACTAACGTCTCTGGGGAGGGGACACACACACACACACACACACACACACACACACACACACACACACACCGCTTCACTATTTTTTTCCAGTTCTCTCACCACTGTGTCTGCTGTCTATGGCTGTCTCACCACCTCGAAATTTATTATTATTATTATTATTATTATTATTATTATTATTATTATTATAAGCTGTTGTCTGTCTGTGTGTGTGTGTGTGACAATGGTCGTGGTATTCCTCTCAACATACATTTCTCCCTCGTGACCAGACCAAGCTGATGCAGATTTAACATTGTTGTTATTAATGATGTTTGATACTAAGTGTGGCGTTTCCTTCGGGAGTATAGACAGGATTTTCTGGGTAGGATGTTTGATACTTTGGGAATGTTGAAATGTTAGTGAAGGAAATGTTAATTGCTTGTTATCTATTTAGGATGATTAGTAATTTGTGAATATTGAATTGTTAGGTTAGGTTAGGTTACTGTAGGCAGGAACTTTACATAATTCCCTTGTATCTTTCACTAAATAATATCTAAACATATTTTTTTTTACAATGAGGTAGAGTACAAAATAGTAAAGCCGATTTATTGAAAGGAACATCTATTTACATTCTCTCGACACCTCAGTCATTATTTACCAGGTGTGTACTGTGCTTAATGAGTTGTGTCAGGTAGAGACAGGAATGCCAGGTAACCTTATGTTCACTGTCTAACGTTGCGCGTTTGAGAGAGTAGACAGACAGACAGACACTCATACAGACAGACAGACTCAGACAGACAGACAGATAGACACTCATACAGACAGACAGACAGACAGACAGACAGGTTATTTGACCGACTCCTGATTGAGATTTGGTTTTAAGGGAATTTATCAGGAGACATTGTGTTTGTGTTTTTCAGAAGATGTATGGGAGTTGATTAATACGTGGGTGGTGGTGTGGCAGGGTGTGGTGCGTGATGAGGGCAGGGTGTGGCGTGTGATGGGGCAGGGTGTGGTGCGTGATGAGGGCAGGGTGTGGCGTGTGATGGGGCAGGGTGTGGTGTGGCAGGGTGTGGTGCGTGATGGAGGGCAGGGTGTAGTGTGGCAGGGTGTGGTGCGTGATGAGGCAGGGTGTGGCGTGTGATGGGGCAGGGTGTAGTGAGGAAGAGTGTGGTGTCTGGTGTGGCCGGCTGTAGTGCAAGATGAAGCCGGCTGTGGTAAGTCTGGCTCACTCTTGTTTGCCCACACTCAAGCCAGTCTTCCGTGGGTGACTGTGCGTATTGGCTTATTTATGTCTTATACCACACCTAAGGTCCTCCACAATGGTTGAGTCCCTCCACCCACACTCCGGTCCAACACCCTGCTAACCCACATCGGATGATTAGGTTGGTAATCCCATTGTATAGTGGTTAGAAATCAACTCTCCGGACAATTGGGGGGGATAAGGTAACTAGAGGAGCAGGTGAGGTGGCATTAAGTGTGAGAACGTTCCCAGAGTGACACGTTCTCTTCCTCCTCCTCCTCCTCTTGCTTCCCTCCCTCACGCTTACTCCTCTTCTTCCTCTACCACGCCTTCACCCCCACGCCTCCTCCACCCCTACGCCTCCTCCTCCTCCTCGTCGCCTCCTCCTCCTCCACCACGCCTCCTCCTCCTCCGTCAGCAGCAGGACCCCTGATGAGCTTCACACTCACCCGGCTCGCAGGACTCCAGAGGGTTTAAAAAGGATTTAACCCACTTTAGGATACCGTCTGCTGGGAGGTTATGTTAGGTTATGTTAGGTTAGGTTAGGTTAGGTTAGGTTAGGTTAGGTTAGGTTAGGTTAGGTCAGGTTAGGTTAGATGTCATGAGATAGAAATAGTGATTCTTTTTTTGTAATTAATCCTTGTTAATGAGTTTGTATACAACAGGTGATCAGGCATAAAGGTATAGTGTATTCAAGGTGTACTGTGTTAGGTGAAAGGGTGCGAGGGGGGTGAGGGGTGAGGGGCTCCAGGAGGGGTGAGGGGTTGGGGGGGTTATCAGCATCCTAGTTTTCGTCCGGCAGTTATGAAAAGTTACTCTAAGTGAACCAAATCTGAGACAATTACATGACAAAACTCTGAAGGATTAGTGAGTCGGTGTGTGTGTGTGTGTGTGTGTGAGTCAGTCAGTCAGTCAGTCAGTCAGTCAGTCAGTCAGTCAATCAGTCAGTCAGTTCCCCTGGGCGGCACTGTTGACCCAAGACACGTTACCCAGATGGAGCGTCATGATAGCCGCCCCGCCACCCAGCCACCCACACGCCCAGATGTTATCACCTCATACCACCCTCCCCCTCTCTCTCTCTTATCTACAACACTGATAAGCTAATCTTCGTGGTTATGGAGCTAATCCCTTGTATTGACATAGGATTAGGGTGAGAGGTGATTAGCTCATGACACAGCGGGTTTTTCAGCCTTAATTGTGGTGTGGGTTAAACGGTGTGGGTAGGGTGTGGTGTGGGATAAACGGTGTGGGTATGGTAATGTATGGGTTGGGTTGGTGTGGGTAGGGTGTGGTATCTGGTATGGGTTAAACGGTGTGGTATGGGTAGGATGGTGCCAGGGATAGGGTGTGGTGTGGGATAAACGGTGTGGCTAAGGTGTGGTTTGGGTTGGATAGTGTATATAGACCTGACGAAATAAACAAACTTGTATAAGATAAATCAATATTGACTAACATCATTCCAAATATACACAGGTAAACAAACCAATCATATACCTGTGAAGAATACTAATTAGACGAGATAAACTTACATGACAAAGTAAAACCTAACAAATTCCTCGACAGGTAGATCGACAATTTTGTATTAATATATAAAAAAAAACGTAAACTTAACTCACTATTTCACTAATGCAAGAAATATGGTAGAAAAATGTCTGGCTTTAGTCCGTCCAATTATAACTTTGCGTATAAATTACTCCTGAAGATTGGACAGGTGTGTATACTGTAAGGTAACTCAGGTGTGTTTGTTTACATACGTCACGCCTCATCAGAAACAAATGACTGTGCAGGAGAGAGGCGTTTTGTTGTTGTTTTGGTGTTGTTGTTATTGTTGTTGTATTGGTGGTGCTGTGAGGAGACGGAATGTATCGTGTATTACTGTATTTTTGATGTAGTTGATGTATATGTTGTGAAGAAAGGCGAGGAAAGGAGAGTACCAGAGTCCTAGGTTAGGTTAGGTTAGGTTAGGTTAGCATTATGGGTGGGGATTATTCAGTTGATCCAAGATTATTCCATTGATCTTATCTTCCTGGTATAAGTAACTACACCTTCCGTTTTCTGCGTGCCCCCCCCCTTCTCCCTCTACCCCTTCCCCCTTCTTCCCCTTTCCCCTCTTCTCCCCCCTACCCCTTTCTCCTCCTACCCCTATCCATTAACAAGGTAATTATGAGCCTGTAAAATGCTAATTGTTTGACTATTATAGATGGGAGACTGAGAGAGGGTGGGGGAGGGGGAGAGGAAGGGGGTAAGGCAGCCCTCTACCTACTTTGTTTACCTGTGTCGGGAAGTTACCGGAAGAAGGTGTGGGGGTTGGGTGACTCTCTCTCTCTCTCTCTCTCTCTCTCGCGTCCTCCAGTGGAAATCCCATTTATTTCAAGTACTATCCTCTAGTACCACACAGTCACTAGTACCACACAGTCACTAGTACCACACAGCCACTAGTACCACACAGCCACACCATGAGCTCCTCGCCACACTGGTTCACTTGGTGTGTGTTTGAGGGAAGCGGTAGACTGGGTGAACCTGACACTGGGTGGGTGTAGGGAGGTAGCGGGGACGGTGACGTAGAGAAGACAAAGGTTCCCTGTCGTGTTGGTATGCGGATTTGTTGTGTGGGTGGGGGGTGGATGTGGATGTGGGTGGGTGGGGGGGGGATTGGTAGGGGTGTGGGTGTGTATGGAGATGCTGGGGGTCAAAACACACACACACACACACACACACGCACCACAGAACGGAAGTATAAGTCTTGTCCATTCATTCAAGTTTATCTTCAGTAACTTGCAAGATCTCACCACTACCACTACTACCACCCCCCCCCACCACCCCTTCTACCACCCGCACCACCCCTTCTACCACACACACACACACCATCACCATTAAACATTCGAATGAGCTAAAAAAAAATCGTAGTGATCGATAGTAAATTTTCATCAGTAATTCAACATTAACGTAACTCCATCTTATTAACTGTTGTATAAATGTTATTGTTTATCTCTGTCATGTAATAGATTTGTTCAATAATAGTTTTCATAAGGTTAAGAATACAAGTATCAGAGGTTCAGGTCCAAGAGGTGATCGTGGACTCATTTGGCTTGAGTAATAATGCAGTTGGTGTTGACTCAGATGGTCTTAATTGCAATCAGTTTATTGTCTGTACGGGTATCAACATTCATCTCACCAGTGTGTGTGTGTGGGTGAGTGTGTGTGTGTCTTCTGTGTGTGTGTGTGTGTGTGTGTGTGTGTGTGTCTTTGTTGTGTGTGTGTGTGTGTGTGTGTGTGTGTGTGTGTGTGTGTGTGTGTGTGTGTTCCGTGTGGGTGTGTGTGTTTGTGTGTGAACGTAAGTGGGTAGTGTTTGTTAAAGCACCAACAGCTACTGTGAAAAAGGACCCCCCATCACCCCTGCCCCTGGTGACACACCCTCAGGGCAGCGTCGCCACCATCCCTCATACAAATAAAACCCGCGTCTGGGAGGCCTCTGGTGGCTGTCTCTAACAATATCTCCGTGTTATGTTATCGGGACCACACATCTAGCTGTTGGAGTGGCCATTTCTTGCTCGACGGCTCCTGTTATTAGACTTTCTTTCAGCCTCTACATCAAGTTGGCTGTCAGGGGGAAGGAGAGTACTTGGTCGGCTGTCAGCGGTGCTCCCTCGTCTAGTTGGTGTGTTGTCTCTCATAATAATTGTCAGATCTTATTAGCAGGCGTCACTCCCCCCACCACAGTCGCCGCCGGAACTAAAAAGGTCCGTCACGCGTCATTTCCGAGGCATGAATCAGCCTCCTTGGTGGCGGGTTATGTGCGGGCCACCACACCTTCCTCCCGTGTGTTGTCTGCATCAACATGATCAAACACCTCGACTCAGCTGATTGTGGGTGTAGGAGGTCAAGGAGCGCCGCCTCCACCTCCCGCTACCGTTTATGACCAATAAACGCCACTGTTTGTTTTTCTTCCGAGAACACGGCCAAAATCTATGGTCTCTGGTAGTTGTTTGCAAACATCGAGGGCCCTGTGTTTGCCCTGACTCCAGTTCACGTTTTCTGTGTTTAAAAGGTAACTCTTCCTGTATGACTGTGTACCCGTGTTCTAGTGTGAAGACGCTCCAAACACGAGGGTTAAATATTCTAAACGTTGTAGTCACGATGTTATTCTTGTGTAGTGAACATCGCCTGGGACGCTCGCTTCTACAGACGGGGTTGTAATATATTAAAACGTGACGCCTTCATCCACCGTTACTTCCTCGTAAATTACCTTTTTTGTGTCGTCCTCCGTTTATTTTACACACGTGAGACTCGAGGAACACGTCGTCTCACGTTTCTTATTTATTCTTAGGTTTTGTTTACAAGTGTTGGCGCCATCAAGACGTACAGGAGGACACAAAGAACCTGATAAAGATGTTCTCCTAGAGTCAAAATGTTAAAGACGGAAGAATAAATGAATGGGGTGAGAAAAAAAAAGGAGTGAAGAGAGGCGAGTTAGCGGAAATGGCGACAGTGATGAATGTTGAGTCGTCTTTGAAGTGACACTCGGGCTAAAGACCTATGAACTCACCCCATTGTGCACGTTCCACAGATACTGAAAATTGGGAGGCTAATGATCGCGTGTTCTGGCAGACGTGACCGACAGCGCCGCCGCTCGTCTCCCTCAGCGTCTCCCCTCGCACGGCGCCCTCACCTTGGAAGGCCTGGAGGAGTGAAGGGGAGGATTATGTAGGGAGATGCGGAGTGTGGGGAAGAGGGGAGAGATCAGTGTAGGTGTGAGGAGGTGTGGCCACGAGTGGAGGAAGAAGACCGGGGAGTGAGAGGCTAGGCAGCGTCAGTAGAGGGGTGGAGGGAGAGGTGAGAGAGAGCACCAGGAGGGAGGGAGAGGTGAGAGAGAGCACCAGGAGGGAGGGAGAGGTGAGAGAGAGAGCACCAGGAGGGAGGGAGAGATGAGAGAGAGCACCAGGAGGGAGGGAAAGGTGAGAGAGAGCACCAGGAGGGAGGGAGAGGTGAGAGAGAGCACCAGGAGGGAGGGAGAGGTGAGAGAGAGCACCAGGAGGGAGGGAGAGATGAGAGAAAGCACTAGGAGAGAATGTGGGTGGAGCTTGAGGATGGTGCCATGTTTTTCTTGCTCATTCCAGGCTCGGTGTGCATTAGTGTGGCACCGTCAGCCGAGTGACAGTTTTGGTGGTGCCATTTACCTGAACACGTGTCCCTAGCGGTGATAAATTTCCCTGTCACGTGCCCCTCGACCCTCCAACTGATGGATGTTGCACCTGGTGAGGGATGTCCTACTGTCCTGCTTGTATGTTTGCAGCTCCTGATGCACACAAGTATATTAGTCTCTACATTTGTTATGCTCAAGTATATCCCTAAAGTGATCTCCCCGAGGCTGACAGCAGAAGATGGTGTGAAACAACTCATAGCGGACACCTTGCTACGGCGCCTCGTGTCGTTGTCGAGGACGAGTTGTCTGTCCCGGATGTTAATAGAGACATGTCAACACGGCGGCGTGGCTACTGAGTCTTGTCGTCGTGTACAGCCGCCGCTACGGACTGTCGGTGGTGTGGTGGGCCTCGTGTCTCTTGCAGCCGCTGCCAGTAAGAAATGGTCGACCCCGCGTGTGGTTTCGTATCATTAATTTCGCCCACTGGTCCTGTCATAGGCGTTGCCTTCCCCATATATTTTCGTTTTATTTTTTCTGGGTTCATGAGCCAGGCGTGGTTACCGGGGGAAGCTCACACCATCGATCAGGGGTGCCTCCACCACCCCAGGTGACGCCACCCAGTGTGTGTGGTAGGGGGAGGAGGATGACCCTCTGTGACGCTACACACCCCCTGTGGAGGAGTGGGGGAGGGGGGCTCTACATATGTGTTGTTCCCCTCTACCTGGAGCGACCCCGGCCCCCGCCCCGCCCCGCCCCGCCCAGGTACACGCTACACAAGGAGAGCCCCGAGGTGGTGTTCCCCCTCCGTGAGCTGTGACGGGAGGCTCTTGTTCACTAACTGCTATGTGGCCGTCGACACCACCATGATGGGTGGCCGGGCGGCTGGGGGAGAGGGAGGGGGGTGAGGGGAGGGGAGGGGGGTGAGGGAAGACTAAAGGCGAAGTGAAAAGAAGGAACACCGAACATCCTGATAAAAAAGGGAGGAAGATAGAAGAATGAAAATGAAAAGGTTAATATTCAATAGACGAAGAAAAAGTCCACGTGAATGAGAATATGAGAGCGAGTGACCGCAGCGTGGTGAGGCGGCGTCAGGGGCGGTGTGGTAGGGTAAACTAGGTGTGGTAGTGGTGGTAGTAGATTAGGTGTGGTAAGGTAGACTAGGTGTGGTAGTAGACTAGGTGTGGTAGTAAGATAGGTGTAGTAGGGCTGATGATAATAGAATAAAATAATCAGAATAAAAAATAAGTGGATGACATATCTGTGTTTTGCGGTTACCTGTGTAATGATGAGGTAGGGGTGAGGTGAGGACAACAGCTGTTCATCAGGAGGGTGAAGGCAAAGGAGACACACACAGTCACAAGAGCCACGAGTGTGTTTACGACTGAGGGAGAGACAGGAACCCTACAAACATATTAGAGAAAGAGAGAGAGAGAGAGAGAGAGAGAGAGAGAGAGAGAGAGAGAGAGAGAGAGAGGAAAACAAGGTTGAGAAATAATGAAAAAACAATTAAGGAGAAAAGAGGAAAAATAAAGACTGGAAAATGAAAATCGTGTGTGATTATCATCCTCCCCCTTTCCTGAACCCTCTCCTGTACCCTCCCCCTACTTTCACCCCTTCCCCCTTCCTCTGTCTTGTACCCTCCATCAACCATCACTCCATCCCCCTTCCTCCCTCCCTCTTCCTTCACCCCTTCCCCCTTTCTCCCACTGTCTACCTTCACCTCTACTACACCTTTCCTCCCTACTTCTTACCCCTACTTTCTTGCCTCCTCCCCTTGCCCCTATTCCCTCCCTTTTCTCTCTCACCCCCTCCTCCCTCACCCCTAACCCCCTTGCCCCTCCCCTCCTTGCCCCTCACCCACCCCTCACCCCCCGCTGTGTGTTGGTCGGACAGTGGGTGTTGGGCTGTCAGTCTGAGTAACAAATAACAAAAGATGATTTGTTGCAGTAGACGACAGTGATGTATGACCACACACACACACACACACACACACACACACATCACACACACACACACACACACACACACACACACACACACACACACACACACGTAAATGTTTATCATATGTCATTTATTTAACACTGTGTCCAGGAGAAGTTTCAGAGGACCACACCCACCTTACTGCCTTGTGTGTTGTGGTTCTCTCCTTCTCCCACTACTCTCCCCATTACCTCCCTTCCCCACTACTCCATCCCTCCCCATTATTCTCCCTTCCCACACACCTTCACGTCACCCCTTCCCCTCCCCTCCTCCCCCCCAGACTTCCATCCCTTTCAAAAGTGCTATTTCCTATTTATAGGGACTCGGCCCTCCTCCCAGACCGTTAAAGGAGGAGGGAAGGAGGGAGGGAAGGAAGGAGCGAGGGAAGGAAGGAGGGAGGGAGGGAGCGTACGACGAACTTTAGGGAGGAAGAGGAATGTTCTATAGAGGGGGGAGAAGGTTAGAGAGAGAGAGAGAGAGAGAGAGAGAGGATGGGATTCTATACGGTAGACGGGATATGGAACAGAAGGGAAAAGAAGGAAGGGGAAGGGTGATGATTGGTAAAAAGAGAAACTCGATAAAGGGAGAGAAGGCGAAAGAAAAAAAAAGGGTGATTGGTGAAAGAGGAGGTCAATAAGGGGGAAAAGGTGATAAGGGTGATAAATGAAGGAAAAGAAAGGGGAAAAAGGTGATAATAATGATAAATGAGGAAGGGATCATTAAAGAGGAAGTAAGAGAAAGGGGAAAAGGTGATAATGATGATAAAGAAGGGATAGAGGAGGATGATAAAGAGGGGAATAAGGTAAACGCAGAGTCGTGGCGTGTTGGGTCGAAGGTGGAGAGGGGGAGGAGGTGATAAATGGGGAGGAAGAGGGAGGGAGGCAAGGGGAGGAAGGGGACATACCACATACCAGGTGTGTGGTGGTGAAGGGAGGGGGGGGTGGGTTTGTTGTGGTGAAGGGAGAATGTGAGGAAGGGAGAAAAGGAGAGGACGTGGAAGGAGATACCAGGTTGTTGTTGAGGAAGAGAATGGAAGGAAAAGGGAGGAGGCAGAGAGAGGGACCTGGCAGTATTGTGTGATGGGGTGAGTGATTGAGGGAAGGAGGAGGAGGGAGAGAGAGGAAGGAGGGGAAGAAGGAGGAGGGGAGGAGGGAGGGAGAAAGAGGAGGAGGGAGGGAGGGTGACAGCTGGTCTGCTACAATGTTGTTAAGTGTTAAAGAACATATGTCTCACACCTTCTCGCTTAATGACAAGAGAGCCATCATCTTCTGTCTCTCCTCACTCCTTCCCTCCTTCCTCCCTTCCTTCTTCCTCCCTCCTCCCTCCTTCCTTCCTTCCTTCCTTCCTTCCTTCCTTCCTTCTCTCTTCCCACCCCTCCACTTCAGTCCTTTACACCCCTCCTTCCTTCCTTCTAGTTGCATCCCATTTCCTATCTCCTTCTCTCACCACTCTCCCTAACTCACTCTCTCCACCCCTCCTACACACCCCTTCTTGCTCCTCCCCTCCTTTCACCCCCCTCCCCAACCCTTACCGTCCCCCACTCCTGTTACTCGACATCTTCAACATTATACATTTTCACAAGGAGCATCACACACACACACACACACATACACACACACACACACACACACAGTTTTATTTTTATTTTATATTATTTGATGTTCTAAAATAATGTTTGTGTTTGACGTGTTTTTTCTCTTGTTTTTTTATAGGTAAGTTGTGTTATGTTGTCGACTGGCTGGTGCTTGATGGGGTAAGTACCATCCTCCGTGAAGCTTGCTGGGTTAAGTACCACGTCTTTTAAGCTTGCTGGGGGTAAGTACCATCTCTTTTAAGCTTCCTGGGGGTAAGTACCACGTCTTTTAAGAAAACTGCTGGGGTAAGTACCATCACTCCGTGAAACTTGCTGAAATTAAAATACCGTCTTTTTAAGCTTTAACAGGGTAAGTACCACGTCTTTTAAGCTTGCTGGGGGTAAGTACCATCTCTTTTAAGCTTCCTGGGGGTAAGTACCACGTCTTTTAAGCTTGCTGGGGGTAATTACCATCTCTTTTAAGCTTGCTGGGGGTAAGCTTGGCTGATTTCCCTGTTACAAAAGGGAGAAATCTTTTGAGGGAGAGGAAGAGATTTGTATGACTGTCTGTTAGGTTAGGTTAGATTAGGTTAAGTGAGGTGAGGTGAGGTGAGGTGAAGTGAGGTGAGGTGAGGTGAGGTGAGGTTAGGTTAGGTTAGGTTAGGTGAGGTGAAGTGAGGTGAGGTGAGATGAGGTTAGGTGAGGTGAGGTGAGGTGAGATGAGGTGAGGTGAAGTGAAGTGAGGTGAGGTGAGGTGTGAGGTTAGGTTGGGTTAGGTTAGGCATTTAATGACTGTCTTTTGGGCACTGGACTCTTGTCCTTTCTTGAGATCATTGATTATTGGACTGAGTCAGGCTCTTATGTTAAGAAGTCAAAAGATAAGGTGTTTTTCCTCTCTTTCACTCACTCACTCACCCACTCACTCACTCACTCACTCACTCACTCACTCACTCACTCACTCGCTCGCTTACTCACTCACTCACTCACTCACTCATGGCCATGCATTATGCTACGTCGTGGAGGATCAAAGAAGGCGATTTGTTTTGGTATAAGACTCTCTCTCTCTCTCTCTCTCTCTCTCTCTCTCTCTCTCTCTCTCAGTTGTGTTAAATCCCTAAGTGGGTGTTTGTTAAAGCAGTTGAAAGTATTATATTACTGTTTTTTACATCATTATTATTATTATTATTATTATCATGATTATCTCGTCCTTCTGTCAGCGCGTGTCCTTGTGTAAAGAATGCATGTATGTATGTATGTATGTATGTATGTATGTATGGATGTATGTAGCCTTGTAAACATAATATCTCCTCTAATGAAGTAAATTGACTCTTAACAAAAGCTTTAGAGTGTAGATGAACAACAAGGTCACACAAGCGGAGTTGCATGATCTGCATTCTCCCTCACTCTTGTTTACAACTCTTGTTTACAACTCTTGTCTACAACTCTTGTTTGCATTCACCAATATTACTATGTTGTATACCTCACCTACCTGATGATGTAATTAATACACCTGTAGAATAAAAAAAATCACATAAACATTACCTTAATTAGATATATTTAATTAGGAAGTTATGAGGATAAACTAATTTCTTAAGCTAGTTTTGTGTTTTAAGTTAGAGAATTAGTTATATAGTTACTCGTTGACTTAGGAGAATTCCCTACCATCGTTTTGATCTTTAAGAATGTGGACTTAGTTACAGCCTGTATGCTTGACCTTGGCCTTTAATGTAGCGGAGACTTGACTGCCTGCGCTGGCGAACACTCGTTACCTACACCGTAATTATCGTCACAGACCCCGTTATTATTACCACCAAGACAAGGTTTCCATTATCTCTTGAGCCCAGCGAGGAAATACAGTGTCTCGGTATAGTATGACAGTCCAGGGTTATATTGCTATAGTTGTTATGGTAATAGGTGGTTATTGTCTTGCCATAGTGCCATATTGCCTCGGTTGAAGATTTGCCATAATGGTTTAGTGTCATTTGAGGATTAGTTTGTCATGGTAGGAAGCTAAGGAGTTGCCATGGTGCCATAATTCAAGAGTAAGCTAGATAGTTGCCATGGTGCCATAATGACAATGCACCGAGGAAGTATTGCCATAACACCACAACGAATCATGATAATTATGGAGGGGGGGAGGAGAAGGACAACATGTCATGGCAATAATGGCAACCCCCAAAAATTAGAAAACAAAACCATGATAATGGAGTAAGAGAGTTAGTTGTTGCCATGGTGCCATTTTCCTGTCTAAGAACCAATATAAAAGTTTCCACACATTTTCCGTACGAGGGAAATAACACAAGGTCCTGATATTCCCCTGAGAGAGAGACGCACTCCTCTGACGCACTGACTGACGCACAACTTTGCACACTTGACTTCTGAAGGCTGAGGGAGGGGAAAAAAAGCCGAGGGAGGGGGAAAAAAGGAAAAAAAAACATGAAAAGTAAAATTTGAAAGGATTGTTTTCTCAGGGGAAATAAGGTAAAAGGAGTGAGTTCCCAAAACCTATTACACAGACATAGAAGTTTTGTGTGTGTGTGTGTGTGTGTGTGTGTGTGTGTGTGTGTGTGTGTGTGTGTGTGTGTGTGTGTGTGTGTGTGTGTGTGTGTGTGTGTGTGTGTGTGTGTGAAGATAATATTTTGGAGGCAGGTTTTAAGAGGGATATTTTGAAGGGGGTTGTTTAGGGAGGAAACTCTGGCTTGTTTAAGTAAGGGGGGTTGTTTTAAGAGAGAGAGAGAGAGAGAGAGAGAGAGAGAGAGAGAGAGAGAGAGAGAGAGAGAGAGAGAGAGAGAGAGAGCTAACAAAAATCGAACTCATAAAAAATTCACTAAATACAAAGGTTATTTTATGCAATTACCTGGAGTATATGATTAAAAAACTCACCTTTTCTCCCCCTTAATTAATTACTCCGTGTATTAGGTAACAGTATACACAGGAAAGAGTTCATTAAGAGGTGAGGAACATTAGCGAGTGTAAAGAGGAGTGAGAGGAGGAGCTATACTTACTCTTGTGAGGTGGACAAGTTGGGTGAGTTAATGGCGTAGCTGTGTGTGTGTGTGTGTGTGTGTGTGTGTGTGTGTGTGTGTGTGTGTGTCGCCCTTTTGTTGCTGTTTGACCTTTCTCTTCCTCCTCCTCCTTCTCCATCTCCTCCTCTTCCTTCATCTCTTCCTCCTTCTCTTCCTTCATCTCTTCTTCCTTCTCCTTCATCTCTTTCTCCTTCTTCTCTTCTTATTAATTCTCCTTCTCCTCCTTCTCCTCTCAAGGCTGTTGTCGTGCCAAAACTGCGCCATCCTCCTTCACTTCCTCCCTCCTCCTCCTCCTCCTCCTGTTGCAGCTGTTGCTTGCTTTTGCAGTGTTAGTTTTCACAGATAAATAGAACATCTAAGATTAAAAGATGTTTCATTAACCACTGTCACATCTTTTCCATCCCGGTCTTGTAATCTTGTTGATACGAAGTTAGGTTAGGTTGGGTTAGGTTAGGTTAGGTTAGGTTAGGTTAGGTTAGGTTAGGTTAGGTTAGGTTAGGTTAGGTTAGGTGAGGTTAGGTTCATTTTTTATTCTAATTTACACTCGGCACAAGAAACCGCAAGAACCTGGTGCATGTAGTAATTCTTCAGCTAGTGGCGGTGGTAGTGGGTGTGGTAGTAGGGGTGTAGTGGTGGGGTGCGGTAGGGGTAGTGGGTTGTGGTGATGGTAGTGGGATGTGGTAGTGGTGGTGGGATGTGGTTGTGCTGGTGGTAGTGGTAGTGGGGTGTGGTAGTGGTAGTGGAGTGTGGCGGTAGTGGGGTGTGGTGGTAATGGTAGTGGAGTGTGGTAGTGGTTGTGGGGTGTGATAGTGGTGGTGGGTGGTGGTAATGGTAGTGGAGTGTGGTAGTGGTTGGGGGGTGTGATAGTGGTAGTGGGGTGTGGTAGTAGTGAGTGGCGGTAGGAGGTGGTAGTGGTTAGGGTGTGATAGTGGTAGGGTGGTAGTAGTGGAGTGTGTAGTGGTTGTGGGGTGTGATAGGTGGTGGGGTGGTGGTAGGTAGTGGAGTGTGTGGTAGTGGTTGTGGGGTGTGGTGGTAGTGTAGTGGTTGTGGGGTGGTAGTAGTGGTGGTCCTCATGTGATTACTTGTGCGTGTGTTGCTTGTGTGTTGTTTGTGTAGTGACGTTATCTCGGGGAAACTTGAGTCCTCTATTTTGTGTGTGTGTGTGTGTGTGTGTGTGTGTGTGTGCGTGTGAGAGAGAGAGAGATCAGGTGAAAGAGTATTGTGTAGATGGAGGTGATGAGGGGCGGGGCAGGCGGCTCCTCCCTCCTACCTCACACTCCCTTTCCCCCCTTCCTCCCCTCATACTCCTTCTCCCTTCTTCACATGCCCTCTTCCCCTCACATTCACCCCTCCCCCCTTCCTCACATTCATCTCAGAACATTCTCTTCCTTATTCACCCCCCTTCTTCTATCAGACACCCCCTCCCCTCCCCTCTACGTGTGGTGGGGGTGAGGGAAAGTGGTTGTGAGATACTGTAAGAAAGTGTGGTTGAGGGAGGTAAGGAACAGGCACACACACACACACACACACACACACACACACACACACACACACACACACATACACACACACAAAAGACCTCGAGAAACGCTTCAGGTTTCCTGCATAAAAACTCAGCACTTAAATCCAATAAAGTTCCCTGATAAACGACATTACCGGACCTTTTCTGACCTCTATGTTCTTGGGGGGGGGGAAATAATGTTTCACTAGATGATTTCGTGAAAGAGCCATGAAGTTGAAAATCCTTATGGAAGACCTTTAAAATTCCCACCAAAGGGGTTCCAATACTCTTGTCCGAGCAGCGAGGAGCACATTCAATAGATGACATGATATCAGCCACGGCTTTGAACTGGGCTTGGCTTGGCTCCCACAGAAATAGCTGGGCAGAACTTCGGTGTCGGGTGTCGGGGCTTAATCCGGGGTTTAATCCGTTCTAGTCTTACTCTGGGTTAACGTGATCGTAGAGCCGCCGCCACTCTCTGATTGTCCAACAACCCACCGCTGCTGGTAACTTGGGCGGCCCACCCATTGTTACTTAGACAATGGTTGTGTGTGTGTGTGTATGTGTGCGTGTGTGCTTGCTTGCTTGATTGTGATTATTGTTGTTTCGTGCATGTCCGTGTACGTGTTCGTGTAAGGCAGTATATGTGTTTGTCTCTGTGACTGCTGTATCATGCCACCAGGTGTAACATGTTATATAGTCTTGTGAAATATGAGTCGATGCTTAATGCCCGAATATAAATTGAACGTTAGTATGTGATCTTGAGTGTATAGTATGAAAATAAACCACGTATTATTGTGTACGATCATCAAACATCCCATTAACTTTACCTTAAAAATTCTCATGAAATAATGATGTTAGTTAGACGTTTCTCAAGGTGTCTCTCAGGTGACCAAACTCATTAAGCTGATATCACGTATAGGGATTTACGATGGTTACTGTTGTTGTTTGTTCTGAGGTCATGGTACTTTTTGTCAGAGGTCATGTTATTGTTTATGTCAAGAACCATGATTGTTTATTATTATTATTATTATTATTATTATTATTATTATTATTATTATTATTATTATTATTATCATATTTTGTGTCTATCATTTAAGCTATTTTTTTATTCTTTTTCTTATATTTTGACTTTTTCGTCTATATGGTTTTTATATTTTGAGTTTGATGTATATTTTGGGGAAACTTAAGTACCTTTGATTATAAAGTAATTTGTGTATAAGATCAGTTTTATTGAGTGTAAAAAGGCGGATTTAATGCTCCATTTTATTGCTTTCTTGATCACATAACAACTAAGACACATCTCTCTCTCTCTCTCTCTCTCTCTCTCTCTCTCTCTCTCTCTCTCTCTCTCTCTCTCAGGTACACCCTTTATCACGCGTGTCGATCTATGAGTGTTCTGTGTACAAGTGTTTTTATACGTGAGCGAACAATGTTTATCACACCCTGTAACACCCGAGCTTACCTGAACTCACCTGAACTGTAGTTATTGACTTGGTGTTGGATCCTATTATCTGATTTGGAACACTATTGGATCTCTTTATATCCCTCGACGCGAAGATTCCAATCCTCATTGTTTTATGGAGCGAGTTGTTAAAGGCTAAACACGAGTCTTGTCCAGATACACGGTAGATTTCTTCAGCGTTTGTCACTTAGGGTTTTTTCGTGTGCTTTGTTTTTAGACTTTTTTTTGTGTACGTTTTCTGTGATGTGTTTTTTTTTTTTACTTTTCTTTTAGAGTTTCTGATTGTTTATTTAATTTAGATTTATTTTGTTTGTTTATTAATATTATTGGGAGTCTATACTATCAATGTGTTTATTTTTGTGGGATATTTTTGTTTATTTAGGAGAGAGAGAGAGAAAGAGAGAGAGAGAGAGAGAGAGAGAGAGAGAGAGAGAGAGAGAGAGAGAGAGAGTCAGCCATCTCACAGCTTCAGGAGTCAACACATTTCTTGGACACTGAATCTTGTGTAGTCACGTTGCATCCATGTTCTAGGAGGCGAAAACTGTCTCCATTTCACTGCTCTCCTCTGCATGAACGCGGAATCTTAACTCCTTACGCTGCCTCAGAGAAGAAGTCTAAATCCATCTCTGTTTTCCTTGTGCCTAGAGACAGAACCCGGGGCCGTCACGTCGCTGTTGGAGGAACAACTCGAGAGAAGTTATAACAGGGGATGGCAGGAACAAAATTGTCTTCTCCATCTTGGTTATTCAGTGAGGCGGAGTGGGGGGGCAGGGGGTGGAGGTGGAGCAGGAGAGGAGGGCAGGGAAGGGAGGGATTTGCAGAAAGGGAGGGGCAGTAGGAGAGGAGAGGTGCAGCAAGAGAAGGGGTGGGCTATAGGGGAGGGGGGGTTTGAGGGTGAGGAGCAGCAGGGGATGGGCTGTGTGGGAGGGGTATGAGAGGAGGGGCAGGCAGGGAGGTCTGGGATAGTGAACGGGGTCTGTCTGTGTCCTCGACGTCATGGATAATGGAATAATGGTTCATCTTTATACAGGCGACCTCATATCCCTGTCTCCTTCATCCCTCACTCACGACCCCTTGCCAAATCTATTTCCAGGATGCTGTGATACTGTTCCTTTATCATAGTGCTACTTGTTGTTCTTTTACGCCTCTTGTTGTTCTTGTTGTTGCTGTTAAACGTGTTGTTGTTGTTGTTGTTGTTGCTGTTCATGCTGCTGCTGTTTTTATGGTGTTGATGTTACTGATGGTGAAGTTACTTTTACTCAATGATGTTGTAGATGATTCTGCTACCTGTGTGTTGTTGCTACCTGTCCTCCTAGTGTGTTGTTGCTACCTGTCCTCCTAGTGTGTTGCTGCTACCTGTCCTCCTAGTGTGTTGTTGCTACCTGTCCTCCAAGTGTGTTGTTGCTACCTGTCCTCCTAGTGCGTCGTTGCTACCTGTCCTCCTAGTGTGTCGTTGCTACCTGCTAGTGTGTTGTACCTGTCCTCCTAGTGTGTTGTTGCTACCTGTCCTCCTAGTGTGTTGTTGCTACCTGTCTCCTCTAGTGTGTTGTTGCCTGTCCTCCTAGTGTGTTGTTGCTACCTGTCCTCCTACCTGTCAA
Source organism: Homarus americanus (assembly GCF_018991925.1). Classification (NCBI taxonomy): domain Eukaryota; kingdom Metazoa; phylum Arthropoda; class Malacostraca; order Decapoda; family Nephropidae; genus Homarus; species Homarus americanus. The sequence continues at coordinate 375,611 of NW_024722110.1, forward strand.
GTGTTGTTGTTGCTACCTGTCCTCCTAGTGTGTTGTTGTTACCTGTCCTCCTAGTGTTGTTGTTGCTACCTGTCTCCTAGTGTGTTGTTGCTACCTGTCCTCCTAGTGTGTTGTTGCTACCTGTCCTCCTAGTGTGTTGTTGCTACCTGTCCTCCTAGTGTGTTGTTGCTGTTTTGTTATGCTGGAGAACTTCTTTTCATCAGTTTTATTTAATTACTTTTCCTTTTCACTTTTTTATCATTTTTTCTAAGTCTCAATATTTAACGTTTCTTTTCTAGTATGTCGTTTGTTCATGATTTTGTTTCTTGATTTTTTTAACTTCACTTTTGTTCTGATTTTTTTCTATTCTATTGTTTTCATTATTTTTTTTTATTTTTCTTATTCTCTTCTAATTATTCGTCTTTAATTTTGTTGTTTCAATCGTTTGTTTTCTTCTTGTATTTCTTTTATTCCTCCTGTTTATTTGATTTTTTTACTGTTTCTCTTTCGTTATTATTATCTTCCCCTTCCTATCTCTTCGTTTACCTCCACGAAAATCTCTCCACCCTCTCTTTCTCTCTCTCTCTCTCTGTCTCGCATTCCGTTCTCTTCTTTCTTTTATTTCTCTTCCTTTCATCACCATCACAATCATCTTCCTCATTCTTCCCTCTTTCTCCTCTTCCTACTTTTATTGCGTCGTGCTGCTGTAACTGATCACCACCACCACCCCCTCCCTCCCTCACTCCTTCCCTCCCTCCCTCCCTCCCTCCCTCCCTCACTCTCTCCTCCCTTCGCTCCCTCCCTCCCTCCCTTCCTCCCTCACTCCTTCGCCCTGCCCGCGCCTGTGCTCACCCGGCCGTCAGATCGGGTTGCTGACAAGCGCACAGCGACCAGCACTGAACCGCTCTTTTGTGCCGTGAGAATGTTGTGGTGGTGGTGGCTGGAGGGAGTCGGAGGGTAGGGAAGGGAAGGGAACGGGAAGGGAAGGGGAAGTGAGGGTAATGTATACGTATAGGTTGGCTGATAATACATATGAGTTACGCATGTATGATGACACGTGATGATAATACATAAAAAAAAATAGTTTACATGGATGATAACATAGGATGATGGGTACTGGATGATGGGTACTGGATGATGACTAAACTGGATGATTATGTCAGTTAGATGATGACGCTTGGATGATACTGGTGATGGGTACGCTCGGATGATGAAGAGTGATAGGTGAGGACTGTGAAATGATTGCTTGGGGTGAGGTGAGATATATATAGACTCGGTGTGAATGAATAAATCATGATAAAGTGAACACACGATGAAGGAGTTCTTTCATCTATACCGAGTGAATGAAATATTTTGTTGCTTCATGTAAATAAATATAGATTGAAGTAAATGATGGAAGTTTTTTGTGTAAATGAAGGAAAATGACTTGTATATGAAGGAAATGTTTATAAATGAATGAAAATGTCTTGTAAATTACGAAAAATGTTTTGTAAATGAAAGAAATGTCTTGTAAATGAAGGAAAATGTCTTGTAAATGAAGGAAAATGTCTTGTAAATAAATTAGCTTACGAAACACTTCAATTCAACTCTTGTCTATCCTGGAAACCCCCAAATTAGGACAAATTTACCTTTAAAAAGACAAAGAATCACTGTACAGGTGTGTCTTGTTTAAATACCTGTATATAAACTACATTCCTCCTTCAGATATATAAATCAATATATATATACCTAGAGGGAGGTTTATATACCTACTGTATGGATCACTGCTAACCTATCGAGAATACCTCTTCACTCACCTGTTAATTAGGTAGGGGTGGAGTCCAAAGTCTTCCGCCTCATTGACTTTCCTTTGGGTACAACACCTGTCTGTCCAACCCTTTCTCATTAGTTCTTTCTTTCTTTCTTTCTTTC
>NW_024722110.1:382500-395000 GCF_018991925.1 Homarus americanus
TTAGGTTAGGTTATTTTGTGTTAGGTTATTTTAGTTTAGGTTAGGTTAGGTTAGGTTAGGTTAGGTTATTTTAGTTTAGGTTAGGTTATTTTAGGTTAGGTTAGGTTATTTTAGGTTAGGTTATTTTAGGTTATTTTAGGTTATTTTAGGTTATTTTAGGTTAGGTTAGATTAGATGTATGATGTTAGCAATACTCCTCAACCCAAACCTCCCCAAGTCGGTCACTTTACACGGTTTGTGCCTCGTGTTGACCACCAGCTTCCTGCACTACACCGCACACGAGAATCATTTGCATACATGATGGTGAGTCTCTCGTCCTCTCACTCACAACACATTAGTCATATACCTCCAGGACTTGATGTTACGAGTAATCTTTGGCACACACACACACACACACACTCTCTCTCTCTCTTATTAACCATATTCTAATGTCCTTAGTAAACTATTAAGAAGGAAGACTCTTATATAGTTGAAAATTTACTTATAATTCTTACAAACTCTGATGGACAAACAAACTCATATATAAAGACCCATTCAATCTCTGCTGCCCCTTGTAGGTTGTGTACAGAGACTATGACAAGTTAATCGTTTTCTAAGAGAGTCAATTTGCCACACACACCGCTCTACACACACACACACACACACAGCTCTACACACAGCTCTACACACACACACACACAGCTCTACACACCGAGGTAAGAGTTGTCGATTCAGGGAGATGACACTTGAGGCCTTTGATGATATTTTCTAATATGCTGGTGCTGTGTCCTGTGTACTGTGCTAGGATAATCCACACGAGACCTCTTCCTCTTCCTGTTCCTCTTCCTGTCCTCTTCCTCCTTCCTTCGCTCTTGGCTTCTGTTAGGGTACACTGCTTCAGCTCTCACTGTCCTAAACGTTTTATTCTGCTGGTTTTAAATGGGTGAAATTTGGGCTGGAAAATCTGATGTTGTTTCATTTTTGCTGTTGTGTTGTATTTCTCTGTTTACGTTTTAAAGTTAATGAAATAGGAATTAAATGGTTAGGTTAAGTTATTAATTAGAGTTTTTAGGGTAAAGATAATAATAAAAATGGTAATAAGTGTTGTTTATATTTAATTTATTTTTAACTTAGCATAATAGTTAATGACATTGAAGTTACCTGATATATATATTTTTTTCTTAACTTAAAGGCATCAACAGTCTTAGTGTTGCCAAAAGTCTTTAAATTGTAAATGACCAAACTTGACCTGACCTCAACTTCTGAATGACCTCTTAACCTTGTATGAGGATCCAAGTCTTACAAAGGAGAAGGGGGTTAAGCAGGTCGGATTAAGGCTTAACTCTCTGCTTGGTTCACGACAATCATTAGTGCTATAATTTTGGCTTAAGTCTGATGAGAACATTGAGGGTAGTGGAAGCTGGGGGGCTGGGGGAGGGGGACAGGGGAGGGGCCGGGAGGGCGGCTAGGGGGGCTAAGGGGGACAGGGGAGGGGAGGGGGGCTAGGGGGTTACATGTGAATAGCAACATGGTAGTGGTTGACCCCGTCTTAATGGATCACTGCCTTGTCGTGACCCACCACCTCACTCCCTGCGGTGTACGGCTCCCGGATGTGCTCATGTAAACACGGCTTTTGTGTGTGTGTGTGTGTGTGTGTGTGTGTGTGTGTGTGTGAGAGAGAGAGAGAGAGAGAGAGAGAGAGAGATGAACAATTAGCCTCATACAACTGTCACAATCAACCTGTAGTTATACTTAAACTAATTACTATGTGTATAGATAGGTGTTGGCACTTTGGGAGACTAGCGTGGCACTCTGCATTCCTGTCTTGTTCCATAACTAATTGTTCCATTAATGGTAGACACCTGAACACTGTTTTGTGTACATGTTGTTCTGGTCTTGTGTCTTTGATGTATTATGGTGTTGTTAAGGATGTTGTTGGTGCCTTAGTCTTGTGAGCTGATGCCTTCCTCCCCTCGCCGTCTTGGTCTGCTATAGAGAGATACAGTAACAGCCAAAGTGCCTCAGGTGTGTGATAAATATTCCATGTTTTACCCAAGTATCGTCCACTGGTCTGAGAAAACTTAATAAACTGCATCTACCTGGTCTATGGGCCGGGGTTGTGGTGACCTGACTGTAGTACCGAGCCAGGCATACTACTGGTACTCCCACCAATACCGAGAATACCGGAGTGGGTAGCGCTAATGGCACCTCTCCCCGCCACATGCCCACACGAAATTGATCAGCTGACAACTGTTGTTTCTCCGGCTGAGAGATTTTCTGCTGTTCCTTCTGGCGCTGTTCTCGGGGAGCGTCCTGATCCCCTGCCTGGTGGTGTGTTGTTTTAGTGAGGTGTTGTGTTGGTGTCAAGTGTTGCGTCTTTATTGTAGGCTGAGGGGAGGGGAGGAGGGGGCGCTGGCTAGGCTGGGAGGAAGGAGGGGAGAGGGGCTGGGATAGAGGAAGGAGGGGCTGGCTAGGCTGGGTGGGGAAAGAGGGAGTTTGCTATGCTAGGAGGGGGAGAATTTTTGTGGTATGTTCCCCGTCTCTTCAATTGTCAACTAGAATGAGGTTGTATGTGTGTATAGTATCAGGTTGTGTGTTAATGTTATGTGAACCTTTATGTATGGATTCGTGGGTATACATACACCCAATCCCACATATCTACAGACATACACACAGTTGCATACACATTTTTACACTTAACTCACATGAATATACCGTCATGTATACACACTCCCACACATATACTCATACCTACACTGGCTTAAACACACACACACACACACACACACACACACACACACACACACACACTGCCAGCTTTTTATTTGCGTCGTCCAGCAGCTTTAAATGCTTTTGTTTATTATTTTGTCATTAAGAAAAAAGTTGCGTGTTAACACAAGTCACTTACGGCGGAGAGCAGAAGCCAGGGTGTTTGCTTCCTGTCACTCCCTCCCTCCTTCCCTCCCTCTCGCCTTCCTCCTTCTCTTCTCCCTCCCTCCCTCCCTCACACTAATATTCACCACCACCACCACTCCTGAAGCCTTTGATCATGCGTGTTATCTCTGACGACTGACCACACCAACTCACCTTATCAGCTCTTATCAGCCTTAACTGTTGTAGGGTTGTCCAGGGTGAAGAGGTGAAGATAGAACTATTACTCTTTATCTGTTCCACACCCTTCTGCATGCCCCGCTGGCCCTTAGGGTGTGAGGTGGTGAGAGGGTGAGGAGATGGATGGTGAGAGGAGGAAAGAGATGGATGGTGAGAGGGAGAGTGGTGGTGAGAGGGTGATAGGGAGAAAGAGAGATGAATCGTGAGAGGAAGAGAAGAGAAAGATAGACGGGTAGAGGAAGGAGAGAGAGAGAGAGAGAGAGATACTGCAGTGTTGTGGTTCTCTATGATTTTCGTCTCACCAAAATGGGTTCAGATCTATGAGGCCATGAAGATAGGCGCTGTAACGGGTAGGTGGATTATCGCCTTATCTACGAGCTATCAGCGATGAATGGGGTGAATGGGGCGACTTATCCGCGAGGGTGTTCTGAAGAGGCGCAGCAGCAGCAGTAACCAAGTTTCGAAGGTTGTGGGGAGTGTAGAAGAGGGGGAGGAGGAGGAAGAGGAAGGAAGGAAGGGAGGTTAAGAGGAGAGGGGAGGAGGAGAACAGGTAGAGGGGGGTATTGAGAGGAGGGAAGAGAGTTAAGAGAAGGAGGGGGGATAAGAGGAGGGGGAGGGGGGGGGAGTTAAGAGGAGGGAGGGGGGTGGGGGGTAAGGCATTTAAACAAAGGTCGTGAAGATGACATTGAGACGACAGATAATGGAACGCTGAAGGAAACTTATGTAAAGTATGCAAGAAAAAATAATGGTTTCACACGAGAGAGAGAGAGAGAGAGAGGGGACAGACAGACAGACAGACAGAGACAGACCGAAACACACACAGACAAATATGTAGGCAGAGATAGACAGACAGAGAAGAGAGAGAGAGAGACAGACAGGCAAACAAAGAAGAAGAAAGAGGCAGACAGAAGAGAGACAAAGACAGACAGACAGACAGACAGAGGCTCACAAACCCACCAGCATTTCATAATAAGATCAGAAGTGTACGAATACAAAAATAAATATATAAATTATAACTCAGCACCCGATAGGCACGATAAGGCGGGAAATAAGAGACGCTCCACTAGACTCACATTTTATGCGTAATTGGCAATGAAACCCAACGCTTGTCATTTTACGCCCATTGTTTTGGCTGGTGACCTGGGAGGCACTATAACCCCCCTAACCCTCCCCTAACCTCCCAACCCTTTCCCCCCATAGCTCCCCTTCAACCCTGCCTCAACCCTCCCCACCAGCCCTTCCCCACCCTAACCCTCCCCTCCACGCCTGTTTGTCAACGCCACCGGTGAGTAGGTGGATATCCCACGCCTCTCATCAACGCTCGTGGATAGTTTAGGATTTTCTCAACGCCACCGGAGATCCTATAGGTAGCCGAGGTATCTGTCAACGCCACCAAACGTCTGTCAACGCTACCATACCTCTGTCAACGCCACCATACCTCTGTCAACGCCACTATACAGGTTCTAAGGTCCCCACAACTTTATCAACGCCACGAGTCAGGATCTAAGTCACCGACGCCCTTATCAACGCCTCCAGTGAACATCTAGATAGGCCCATACCTCAGTCAACGCCACCAGATAAGAGTCTTTTAGAAATCCACATCTCTCTATCAACGCCATCTGTATCAACGCTATCTCTTATCAACGTCACTGGGTCCTTATCAACGCCACTGGAGTCCCTTATCAACGCCACGAGTTAAACATTTACTATTGTCTCCTTCGATGCCAGCTGTGTGTATCAGCGACATTCACATCTTTATTAACGCCAAGAGTGACCATCCAGACCCTCCTTACCCTCCTCTCTCCTTCCTCTCTCTTATCCTTCCTCCCTTTTAACCTTCCCTCTCTACTTCCCTCCTACTCTCCCTCTCTCCCCCTCCTTCCCTCTCTCCTCCTTCCCTCCCTCTCTCCCACCTTACCTACCTATCTATACCTACCAGCCCACCTCCTGCCTCTCCTACCCTCCCCTTCCAGCCCACCTCCTGCCCTCTCCCTACCCTCCCCTGCCCACCCTCCCCTACCCTCTCCCTAAGCCTTCAACAACGCCACAGTTAACGTCAGCGTCAATCACAGGCTTGATCGACGTCGCTGGTACAGACACACGACACCCTATGCCTATTGTCCGTCGACCATAGTGCCACTGTGTATCGCGGGAAAACTGGTTGTGTAGTCTGTGTAGTTTGTGTAGTTTGGGTTTTAATGGTTAGGTTAGGTTGTTAGGTTAGGTTTGTATTTATTTATATATATGTTGGGGTATCGAGCACAGTCAGGACCGCCAATACCACAGGGGTCGAGTGTAGGTAATGGCCCGTGTCGTGTTGTGTAGAGTAATTGAGATCCTTTACCGTATATATGTGGAAGGGAGTTACGAGGCTGATAAAATAAAGCTGTGTGTTTTTTTTTTGTCCGTATTTTGTGGACTTTTTGGGGCTTTGTGTATATGTATATGTGTGTGCCTTGTGTTATGTACTTATGGCCCTTTTATGTATGTATGTATGTATGGATGTATGTATGTATGTATGTATGTATGTATGTAGGTTTTCATTTACCTGCTTGACCATAATTGGGTATTGAACAGGTGAGGTTAGTGGTGTAGGTATACTTAATGATATCTCAGGTATAATGGTCCACAGGCCTAATGGTTTAGATAGGCACCCATCTTAAATGCTCACCCTGGCGTACGTTCGCTCGTGGTGTCGCTGTGTCGTGGTTTTTATATTCGCCGAATCCTTTGATACACTCACGGTTGAGGAGATTATAAGAATAATGTATTTTAAGAATATATTAATTAAAAGGTTTTGTAATGATAATAATAATAATAATAATAATAATAATAATAATAATAATAATAATAATAATAATAATAATAATAATAATATATAACTACAGACATAACATATCTACCTACACAACAATCTAATTTACCTATCTATCTATCTACCTGTCTATTTACCTGTCCGTCTACCTGTCCATCTACCTGTCCATCTACCTGTCCGTTCGTAAATACAGTTTATGGCTACCATTTCATTAGGAATAAATTGCAGGTAATAGGCAGGTAGATTTATTTTATTAAGCAGTTATTTTTACGGTCTGGTGTACGAGAATTATAAGGTAAACAAAATTCAGGTTAGTTTAGTTTAGATTAGTTTAATTTAGGTTAGTTTAGGTTAGGTTAGGTTAGGCTAGGCTTGGTTAGGTTAGGTTAGGTTAGGTTAGGTTAGGTTAGGTTAGGTTAGGTTAGGTTAGGTTAGGTTAGGTTGGGTTAGGTTAGGTTAGGTTAGGCTAGGCTAGGTTAGGTTAGGTTAGGTTAGGTTAGGTTAGGTTAGGGTAGTTTACTTTAGGTTAGGTTAGGTTCGGTTAGTTTACTTTAGGTTAGGTTAGGTTACGTTACGTTAGGTTAGGTTACGTTAGGTTAGGTGAATTTATATAACTTGGGTGGAGTGAGATTTATTACGCCATTAACCGTAGATTTATATTGTCATAAATGTGTTATTGTGCCTTTTATAGCGCCATATATGGGAGTATAGGGGTTTATTTATATATATGGGAGCTATATGGTGCTGCAACGCTTTTAATTCTTTATCAGGCTTGTGATTGGTCGTTTGGGAGGGGTTATTATAGCCGTATATGTGACGTGTATGTGACGTCACTTATATACTATTTTTACTTTGCTTATTTATTATGATTTAAATGATGAATTAATCCCGGAAAATAGTCAGATATAGTTAGGTTAGGTTAGGTTAGGTTAGGTTAGGTTAGGTTAGGTTAGGTTAGAGATAATTATGCAGTTAGTAAATACATATTCACTACAGTACATAATTAAAGTCATTTTATACCGACTGCATGACGACGTATCATGTGATATAAGTCATTAGGTAAATTTGTTAATAATTATAATAACAATAATGACATCTGATGATAATTGAGTAATAACCCAATCAGTGTAATAATCTTGCAAGTCATCTGTGTTTACGTCTGTCAGCTGTGTTTGCGTCTGTCAGCTGTGTTTGCGTCTGTCAGCTGTGTTTGCGTCTATGTTTTGCGTCTGTCAGCTGTGTTTGCGTCTGTCAGCTGTGTTTGCGTCTATCAGCTGTGTTTGCGTCTGTCAGCTGTGTTTGCGTCTATCAGCTGTGTTTGCGTCTATCAGCTGTGTTTGCGTCTATCAGCTGTGTTTGCGTCTATCAGCTGTGTTTGCGTCTATCAGCTGTGTTTGCGTCTGTCGCTGTGTTTGCGTCTATCGCTGTGTTTGCGTCTATCAGCTGATTTGCGTCTATCAGCTGTTTGCGTCTGTCAGCTGTGTTTGCGTCTATCAGCTGTGTTTGCGTCTATCAGCTGTGTTTGCGTCTATCAGCTGTGTTTGCGTCTATCAGCTGTGTTTGCGTCTATCAGCTGTGTTTGCGTCTGTCAGCTGTGTTTGCGTCTATCAGCTGTGTTTGCGTCTATCAGCTGTGTTTGCGTCTATCGCTGTGTTTGCTCTATCGCTGTGTTTGCGTCTATCTGCTGTGTTTGCGTCTGTCAGCTGTGTTTGCGTCTATCAGCTGTGTTTGCGTCTGTCAGCTGTGTTTGCGTCTGTCAGCGTGTTTGTGTCTATCAGCTGTGTTTGCGTCTGTCAGCTGTGTTTGCGTCTATCAGCTGTGTTTGCGTCTATCAGCTGTGTTTGCGTCTATCAGCTGTGTTGCGTCTGTCAGCTGTGTTTGCGTCTGTCAGCTGTGTTTGCGTCTATCGCTCTGTGTCTATCAGCTGTGTTTCGCGTCCTATCGCTGTGTTTGTGTCTATCAGCTGTGTTTGCGTCTATCAGCTGTGTTTGCGTCTATCAGCTGTTTGCGTCTATCAGCTGTGTTTGCGTCTGTCAGCTGTGTTTGCGGCTGTCAGCTGTGTTTGCGTCTATCAGCTGTGTTTGCGTCTATCAGCTGTGTTTGCGTCTATCAGCTGTGTTTGCGTCTATCAGCTGTGTTTGCGTCTGTCAGCTGTGTTTGCGTCTATCAGTGTGTTTGCGTCTATCAGCTGTGTTTGCGTCTATCAGCTGTGTTTGCGTCTGCGCTGTGTTTGCGTCTGTCGCTGTTTGCGTCTATCAGCTGTGTTTGCGTCATCAGCTGTGTTTGCGTCCTATCAGCTGTATTTGCGTCTATCAGCTGTGTTTGCGTCTATCGCTGTTTGCGTCTATCGCTGTGTTTGCGTCTATCAGCTGTGTTTGCGTCTATCAGCTGTGTTTACGTCTATCAGCTGTGTTTGCGTCTATCAGCTGTGTTTACGTCTGTCAGCTGTGTTTGCGTCTATCAGCTGTGTTTGCGTCTATCAGCTGTGTTTGCTTGTGTCGCTGTGTTTGTGTCTATCAGCTGTGTTGCGTCTATCAGCTGTGTTGCGTCTATCAGCTGTGTTTGTGTCTATCAGCTGTGTTTGCGTCTATCAGCTGTGTTTGCGTCTATCGCTGTGTTTGCGTCTATCAGCTGTGTTTGCGTCTATCAGCTGTGTTTGCGTCTATCAGCTGTGTTTGCGTCTATCAGCTGTGTTTGCGTCTATCAGCTGTGTTTACGTCTATCAGCTGTGTTTGCGTCTATCAGCTGTGTTTGCGTCTATCCCTGTGTTTGCGTCTATCAGCTGTTTGCGTCTATCAGCGCACTGTGTTTGCGTCTATCAGCTGCCCCCCGCCACGCTGTGTTTGTGTCTATCAGCTGTGTTTGCGTCTATCGCTGTGTTTGTCTATCAGCTGTGTTTGTGTCTATCAGCTGTGTTTGCGTCTATCAGCTGTGTTGCGTCTATCAGCTGTGTTTGCGTCTATCAGCTGTGTTTGCGTCTATCAGCTGTGTTTGCGTCTATCAGCTGTGTTTGCGTCTATCAGCTGTGTTGCGTCTATCAGCTGTGTTTGCGTCTATCAGCTGTGTTTGCGTCTATCAGCTGTGTTTGCGTCTGTCAGCTGTGTTTGCGTCTATCAGCTGTGTTTGCGTCTATCAGCTGTGTTTGCGTCTGTCAGCTGTGTTTGCGTCTATCAGCTGTGTTTACGTCTATCGCTGTGTTTGCGTCTATCAGCTGTGTTGTTTACGTCTATCAGCTGTGTTTCATCAGCTGTGTTGCGTCCATCAGCTGTGTTTGCGTCTATCAGCTGTGTTTGCGTCTATCAGCTGTGTTTGCGTCTGTCAGCTGTTTGCGTCTGTCATATGTGTTTCTCTGTAGTTGGGTGTCAGACTCGAATGCACAATGACTAAAAAAAATTGAGTACGTTGACCCTGAGTACGATGATTTAATTTAAGTTTTTGAGTACAAAATTATGGTACTCAAGGTGATTTTGTAATTTTATTGGTAATCTGGCGTTGTATTGAAGGGGTTAAGTTATTGTACTCAAGGGGTTAAGTCATCGTGTTTAAGGGGTTAAATCATCGTACTCAAGGGGTTAAATCATCGTACTCAAGGGTTAAATCATCGTACTCAGGGGTTAAATCATCGTACTCAAGGGGTTAAAAATATACGTAAAAGATGCGAATGAAAAATAAGAACTTGAAGATAAAAGCAAAAATAAAAATAAAATAGAGAGAATGAGATAAGAGATAAAAGAAGAAGAAGAAGGAGGAAGAAGTGAAAGTATTAATTGAATGTTCTGCCAGACGTGTTGGAGAGGGAGGAGGAGGGCTGTGTGGTGGTGGAGGAAATGTTCAGATTTAAGTGTAGTGATGATAACAGGGAGAGATAAAGAGGAGAACAACGAAGGAGAAGAAATAAAGAGACTAAATGTTAGCATAATGAGCGAGGATGGTTGTAATTTTTGAGTGTGTGTGTGTGTGTGTGTGTGTGTGTGTGTGTGTGTGTGTGTGTGTGTGTGTGTGTGTGTGTGTGTGTGTGTGTGTGTGTGTGTGTGTGTGTGTGTGTGTGTGTGTGTGTGTGTGTGTCCTCCCTTCTAATACATCTCCCATTAGGGTTAATTATTGGAACCTGGGCTGGGCGTCTTTTGTGAGTGTAGTATCAGCGCGATCTCAAGGGTGGCGCTGGGGTCATGGAGGAGGAGGAGAGAGAATGAGGAGGGGAAGAGGAGGAGGAGGAGAGGAAGAGGAGAAGAAGGAGGAGGAGGAGAAGAAGAGCAGGAGAGAGGGAAGAGGAGGAGTATAAGCGTCCAAGTGATACATTAGAAAATAGTTAATGTCGCATCTTGACGCTAGGTGGTAAGGGGGGAATCGCGGCAGTATTTACATGAGCGTGACGGAGTAAACTTGTTATTCGTCAAGGGTTCAGCGACGTGGACGGAGGCATCAGGTGCGGTGAGTATGATAGAGTGTTTGTAGGAAGAATTTTGTTAAATATCTTTGAGAAATATTAAGAGAATTAGCGCCGAGGACTTTGACGGAGTTAGGGGAAAGGTGTAGGGAGGGAGGGTAGGTTGGGTAGGGGTGTGGGGAGGAGGGGTGTAGGGAAGGAAGAGGAAGAAGGGGTGTAGAAAGGAGAGGAAAATTGGTGGGAAGATGATGCAGTATATTTGGTGGCACTACAAAATTATTTGGTTCATCTTACTACCCTACGGCCCTCCCTACCACTGGCCCTCCTACTAGCCATCTACCACTGGTCCTCCTACCACTGGTCCTCCACTGGCCATCCCTACCACTGGCCATCTACCACTGGCCCTCCCTACCACTGGCCATCCCTACCACTGGCCATCCCTACCACTGGCCCTCCCTACCTCTACACTGGCCCTCCCTACTGGCCTTCCTACCACTGGCCCTCCCTACCACCAGCCCTCCCTACCTGGCCTCTACCACTGGCCCTCCCTACCACTGGCCTCCCTACCACTGGCCTCCCTACACTGGCCTCCCTACCACTGGCCTCCCACCACTGCCATCCCCTACCACTGGCCTCCCCATCCCCTACCACTGGCCCTCCCTACCACTGCCACTCCCTACCACTGGCTCTCCCCCCCCTACCACGCCCTCCACCACGCCCTCCTACACTGGCCCTCCCTACCACGGCCCTCTACCACTGGCCATCCCCACCACTGGCCCTCCCTACACCCTCCCTACCACTGGCCATCCCTCCCAACACCTTGCTCACATTCTGTTGGTGATTTTTTTACACTTTCTCTCATTACCGCTCCTCATACACACCTGACCACGCCCACAATACACTGTAGATACACCCCGCCCACCTCCACACCCACTAGGTTCACGCCACGCCCACGTTTAGTTCAGGCCACACCTACTGTATTACGTCCCTGCCGCCGCCCACAGTAATCCTTCTCATTAAACATATGACGACTGTAATTCCACCCAAACCTCGCCCACGACCCAAACACCTGCACACTGTCTCCACCATGCAGGACAAAGATACCCACCACTCACACGCCCTCCTCCCCGCCCTCCTCCCACGCCCTGAGAGAACACCCTCCCCCCACACACCCTTACACGCTCTGTACTGGAAATTTTACCTGACGTTAAATTGGAGGAGAGGGAGGAGGAGGAGGAGGAGGGTAGAAGGGATCGTGTCACACAACCAACCACTACCAACCTCCCTCCCTCCCTCCCTCCTCCCCTCCCTCCGTCAGTCCTCCACCTTCAGGCTGCTGGCTATCGTCGCCTTAGGTCACCCAGGTTGTCGGTATGTGCAGCGCGTAACTCTGCGCATTTCAAGCTCCTGAACAAACCTGAATGATCTGACCCCCACCTGTAACACCAAAACAGCTATAGTGTGTGTGTGTGTGTGTGTGTGTGTGTGTGTGTGTGTGTGGTTTTGTAATGTCGTGTCAAGTCAGGTGAAGATATCGATTATCATGAAGTTACGTATATTGTGTAATCATATCGCAGAGTTATCACCCCAGATCATAATTACACAAGGGGTCATGATAATTAGTTACCTGTCAGTATAAATGTCATTAACTTCCGCCATTGTGATTATTAGTGTTATTATTTATCCATTTTTTATCCGTTATATATTTTTTTCTTTATATTTTGTGTTCTCGTGAAATTTGCATATTAGTGTTGAAAACAATACGGGGAGGTAGGTTGAGAGGGGTTCGTGAAGAGGGGCAGAATTGGAGGAAAAAATTGGTGGTGGGGGGGGGGGCAGAGGCGAGGAGCAGATTGTGAGGAGGTAGGAACCGGGCTACTCCAACAAACTGAGGAGCACCAGCCAAATATACAGTGACTGGTGGGGAGGAGGAGGGGAGGAGGGAGGAGGAGGAGGCCGAACGGGGAGGAAGAGGAGGGAGGAGGCGGTGCTGAGGAGGAAAGAGGAGGGAGGAGGCAGGTGCTTGAGGGAGGAAGAGGAGGCCGGTGGAGGGAGAGGAGGTGAGGCCGGTGTGAGAGGGCTGAGAGGAGGGTGAGGCCGGTGTGAGGGAGGAAGAGGAGGAGGGCCGGTGCTTGGAGGAGGAGGGAGGGGCCGGTGCTTGGGGAGGGAAGAGGAGGGGGGGCGGTGTGAGGAAGCAATGCGTAACTA
>NW_024722111.1:0-32860 GCF_018991925.1 Homarus americanus
TAGTTACGTATTGCTCACACACCTGGGCCTTAAGGACGCCAGGTAGCCCCTCACACACCTGGGCCTTAAGGACGCCAGGTGAGTCTCTCACAATATTGACGCCATTTTGAAAACTAACTCTGTTCCCCCCCCACCTTCTCACTCTCACCCTCACTTCCCTCACCCCCACTCTCACCTCTCACTCTCACTTATCTTCACCTCTCACTTCTCTCCCCGCAGTGAGGGCGAGGAGGGGTATAACTCACCACAGCAGGCGTGCGGAAGGCATGGCGCACAGCCACCCTGGCAGGACTACGCCCACACGCCTGCAATGCTGTCGTACTGCAAGCCTTCAACTCTAAGCGCTGGACCTGCCTTCACCTCCCCTGCCCTGGGCACACCATACACGACAGTGAGTGTGTGTGTGTGTGTTCACCTTATACCCACATTCTAATATAACGAATCACTTCACTCACTTCTGCCGCCCATCACCACTCTCACACTCGCCTCCTCCTATAGCACTCTCACTCCACCTCTCACACACCCACCACCACACAGAACCGAGTGTCCTCCCGGTCACGTGACATGCGAGAGCGTGACGTCATCACAGGTAGTGACGTGGCCGCCTCCTCCTCCTCAATACAGGAACGGCGTCATCACCAATCACCGCCTGGCTTACCCCCACGCCTCTCCCACGGTGAGCGCCCCCTGCCATGGTGACTGCCTCGCCGCGCCCACTCCCACGGTGAGCAGTGTGTCCCTCAATAGCCACGGAGATACTTACAAATGTTGCAATAATCACCTTGTTCACCTATAGTGTGTCTCTAGTGTTATCACAAACTTATTATTACTCTTAAATGTTTTCAGCAACAATCACTGAAATCCAGCCTGTAGGTGTTCCTCTGTGTAAGGTCACAACTTATTATTACTCTTAAATGTTTTCAGTAATAATCACCGTTGTTCAGCCTGTAGTGTGTTCCTCAGGTTAGTCACAACTTATTATTACTCAAAATGTTTCAGTAATAATCACCGTTGTTTAGCTCATAGTGTGTTCCTCTGTGTTAGGTCACAACCTATTATTACCTTTTAAAATGTTTCAGTAATAATCACCGTTGTTCAAATAGTGTCTCTGTGTTCATTAGCTGTGTTCATCTGATAGATTTTGTTTTTGTGCAATATTTCTAAGTCTTTATCTGAATTACTTATACCCTGTTATTGTGCGTCACGTGTCAGAGTGTGGTGTCAGGTAGAATAATGCCATGTGTCACAGGAGGAGGGAGCGTGGTGTCAGAAGGTTGAGAGCCACAGTAGCTGGTCTGACACCTTGACCAACTACACACGGTGACTGTGGCGGCGTCAACCAGAGCTGGCACCACCCCCTTGTGTACTACTGACCAGACGGTGAGTTACTACTACTACCACTAGACGATGACCAATACTACTACTACTAACCCATACAAGTAATAGACAAGTGTTTGGTCAAGCAGAAAAAGTCGTAATATTTTTAACACATGAGAACATAATGTTATTGTTTTTGTTGAACGTTGTTAATTGATATAACACCTACCTCAGTAACACTCCTCCCTCAGTAACACCTCCCCAGTAACACCTCCTCCTCAGTAACAGTAACACCCTCACAGTGCCAGCGCCGCGAGGGTGAAGGCAACAGTGTCGGGTCCTCGGGCAGCCGTAGTGTCGTGGCGCTGCCCGCACGCCCACACGGGCGTATCAGCCGCTACACCGTCCACTGGGGAACCAGCAGGTGGGCGTGGCCCGCCCACAGCCGCCTGGAGCCTCACCTGACGCACCTGACCCTACATGACCTGTCTCACACCACACACCAGGCCAGTACTAACACCTGACCCTACATGACCTGTCTCACACACCACACACCAGGTCAGTACTAACACCTGACCCTACATGACCTGTCTCACACCACACACCAGGTCAGTACTAACACCTGACCCTACATGACCTGTCTCACACCACACACCAGGTCAGTACTAACACCTGATCTTACATGACCTGTCTCACCAATACACCAGGTCAGAATTAACACCTGACCCTACATGACCTGTCTCACACCAGGTCAGTACTAACACCTGACCCTACACAATATTATAGGTGTGTTTTACAGGTGTGGGTGAATAACAGGTGTGTCTTACAGGTGTGGGTGAATAACAGGTGTGTCTTACAGGTGTAGTGAGTATGGTGTGTCTTACAGGTGTGGGTGACGGCGTCCACCAGGATGGGTGAAGGTCCCGCGAGCAGCGTGTGCGTGGTCAAGCCCACACACACAGGTACGTCCATACGTACACATGTACACTATGTTTACATCTACACACGCACATGTTTGGTGATTATATTAATAAATCGTATAAAAGCTACACGCCCACTGTCAGTACCTGTGGGTGGTGGGTGGGCGTGAATATCACTATAACACACGCCCATAGTGGCCGCGGCGTGTGGTCGGTGGGCGTGAGTATCACTATAACACACGCCGGTGCACACGGGCGTGTGGTCGGTGGGCGTGGTAACGTGTCACTATAACACACGCCCACAGTGACCCCGGGCGGTGTGGTGGGTGGGCGGAGAACGTATCATTATAACACACGCCCACAGTGACCGCGGGCGTGTGGTGGGTGGGCGTGGTATCACTATAACACACGCCCATAGTGACCCGGGCGTGTGGTGGGTGAGCGTAGTAACAGTATCACTATAACACACGCCCACAGTGACCACCGGGCGTGTGGTGGGTGGGCGTGAGTAACAGTATCACTATAACACGCCCACAGTGACCGCGGGCGTGTGGTGGGTGAGCGTGAGTAACAGTATGCACTTACGCCCATAGTGACCGCAGGCGTGTGGTGGGTGAGCGTGAGTAACAGTATCACTATAACCGCCCACAGTGACCGCGGGCGTGTGGTGGGTGGGCGGAGTGACATTATCACTATAACACAACAGTGGCCGAGGGCGTGTGGTGGGTGGCGTGGTAACATATCACTATAACACGCCCACAGTGGCCGCCGGCGTGTGGTGGGTGGGCGGAGTAACATTATCACTAAACACACGCCCACAGTAGCCGCGGAGTGTAGTGGTGGGCGTGATAACATTATCATATAACACACGCCCACAGTGCCGAGGCGTGTGGTCGGTGGGCGTGAGTAACATTATCACTATAACACACGCCCACAGTGGCCGCGGGCGGTGGTCGGTGGGCGAGTAACAGTATCACTAAAACACCCACAGTGGCCGCGGGCGTGGTCGGTGGGCGGGAACGTGACGGCGGCTTGGAAGGAGGACGTGAGTCTAGCGTGTGGCGCCGTGGGTGTGCCGGAGCCTGACCTAACCTGGACCCACCAGAGGAAGCTGATCCCTGCCACCCATGACAGGTGAGTCTCACCCCACGACAGGTGAATCTCACCCATTACAGGTGAGTCTCACCCATGACAGGTGAATCTCACCCATTACAGGTGAGTCTGACCCATGACAGGTGAGTCTCATCCATGACAGCTCTGACTCACCCATGACAGCTGAGTCTCACCCAAGACAGGTGAATCTCACCCATGACAGGTGAGTCTCACCCATGACAGGTGAACCTCACCCATTACAGGTGAGTCTGACCCATGACAGGTAAGTGTAACCCACAACAGGTGAGTCTCAACCATGACAGCAGAGTCTTACCCATGACAGCTGAGTCTCACCCATGACAAGTGAGTCAAACCCATGACAGCTAAGTCTCACCCATGGCTGCTGAGTCTCACCCATGACAGCTGAGTCGAAACAGGTGTGACAGGTGTGGGTGATAAATTATTGTTATTATCACACCTGTTACAGATATACCAAGAGGTTTGTTGTGAGGCTGAACTGTGTTACTGTGATGATTAACAGGTCACAGGTGTACACAGGTGTTGTGGTACACAGGTGGTACAGTACACATGTTGTGGTACACAGGTGGTACAGTACACAGGTAGTACAGTACACAGGTGTTGTGGTACACAGGTGGTACAGTACACAGGTAGTACAGTACACAGGTGTTGTGGTCCACAGGTTCCGGGTACAGCCAGACGGGACTCTCACCTTGGCAGACATACAGAGAAGGACAGCGGGCCACTACTCCTGTACCGCCACCAACCACCACGGCAGTGACGCTGTCACCTACAACCTTACCGTGCTAGGTCAGTGTTACGTGTGTGTCTCAGTGTTACTGTGTGTGTGTCTCAGTGTTACGTGTGTGTCTCAGTGTTACGTGTGTGTGTCTCAGTGTTACGTGTGTGTGTTCCAGTGTTACGTGTGTCTAACTGAGAGTTATATAAACCTTATATGTTAAGATAATAATAATATAATAATAATACTAACAACAAACACATGACCACTACAGTGCTCCGTCAGCACCTTCCCTCCACGTGACGGAGACCACCGCCTCCTCCATCAGGGTCCAGTGGAGTGTGGAGGACACGGGCGGCGCCGACCTCCAGGAGCCACACTCCACTACAGGTGAGTGTTGCCTTCACTGTACTGTACTGTACTGTACTACATCAATGTACTGTACTGTACTGTACTGTACTGTACTGTGTTGTACTGTACTAGACTGTACTCTACTGTACTGTACTGTGTTGTACTGTACTAGACTGTTAACTGTACTGTACTGCACTGTACTGTGCTGCACTATAATTCTACTCTACTGTGGTGCAGAGGTGAGTAATACTGGTGCAGCAGCACAATAACTATGGTGTTGTCACCAGGTCAGCGGGAGGGGAGGGTGAGGGCGGAGGTGGACGGTGATCAGCGCTCACACGGTGACCAGCCTCAGGTGCGGCACCTTGCACCACTTCTACCTCACGGCTCACAACCACATAGGTGAGCACCACACCTGTAACACACCTGGCACAACAACGTAAACAAGACTTAACTCACCTTCCTAATATGTGTTAAGTACTGCACAGTATGTTGATTTATTGTTTACATGCTGTGCCCCGGCAGGCAGCAGCACGGCCTCCTCAACAGAAGCGGCCCGCACTAAGGGCCGGCCACCCGAGGCGCCGCCACAGTTCCAGTTCGTCACCAGCAACAGCTCGCAGGCGACGCTGTACCTGGCGCAGTGGGGACGGCGGCTGTACCATCACCCACTTTAGTGTACAGTACCGCAGGGACTCTCCAGGCACTGACCACAGGTAGGACCACAGGTGGGACCACTGGACCACAGGTGTGAACCACTGACCACAGGTGTGGACCATGGATTACAGGTGTGGACCACTGACCACACGTGTGACCACTGACCACACACGTGTGACCACTGTTAATTTTACCATTGTTAACATTGTATTATTAACTTTATAATGTTTTAACTTCGTTAGTATGTTATTGTATGATCACTATATGGTGTTATAGTGTACAGTGATCACTATATGGTGTTATAGTGTACAGTGATCACTATATGGTGTTATAGTGCAGTGATCACTATATGGTGTTATAGTGTACAGTGATCACTATATGGTGTTATAGTGTACAGTGATCGCTATATGGTGTATATAGTGTACAGTGATCACTACATGGTGTTATAGTGTACAGTGATCCCTATAGGTGTTATAGTGTACAGTAATCACTATAACTGGGCTAAGACATTCTCGCCTCTACAGTTGGCAGCGAGATCACCGCCCGCCCGCACCTTCGCTGTGGGCGGCTGGACGCAGGTGGCTGCTATGAGCTGTGGTGACTGCCCACAACCTGCAGGAGCCACACCCGCCCACTACACCGTGACCACACCTGGCCAGGGCCTCCCAGGTACACCCATGTTTTTGTGTCTTGACCTCACACTACAACCACGTGTTGTATCTTGACCTCACACTACAACCACGTGTTGTATCTTGACCACACCACAGTCTTAATGTTGTGTCTTGACCTCACACTACAACCACGTGTTGTGTCTTGACCACACACTACAGTCTTAATGTTGTGCCTGACCTCACCCCACCCCTTCACTAACCACCCCCTGGCCCCAGGAGGCGCGGGTAAGGGCGTGGGCGGAGGCGTGTGGGGGAGCGCGCCTCCACCTCAGGGGCGGGCAGGACCCGCGAGTGTTGGTCCCGGTCGCTGTTCCGCCATGGCGCTGCTGCTGATCAGACCACTGTGTGTGTCTGTGTGAGGAAAAGGAGTTGTTGTCCCCACTGTGTGTGTGTGTGTGTGTGTCATTGTGTGTGTGTGTGTGTGTGTGAGCAGGAGTTGTTGTCCTCACTGTGTGTGTGTGTGTCTGTGTGTGTGTGTGTGAGGAAAAGGAGTTGTTGTCTCACTGTGTGTGTGTGTGTGTGTGAGGAAAAGTGAGTTGTTGTCCTCACTGTGTGTGTGTGTGTCTGTGTGTGTGTGTGTGAGGAAAAGTGAGTTGTTGTCCTCACTGTGTGTGTGTGTGTGTGTGTCTGTGTGTGTGTGTGTGAGGAAAAGTTAGTTGTTGCCCCTACTGTGTGTGTGTGTGTCTGTGTGAGGAAAGTGAGTTGTTGTCCCCACTGTGTGTGTGTGTGTGTGTGTCGTGTGTGTGTGTGAGGAAAAGTGAGTTGTTGTCCTCACGTGTGTGTGTGTGTGTGTGTGTGTGTGTGTCTGTGTGAGTTAGTTGTCCTCACCGTCTTTGTAAGTCACTTAACAACACTTATATTTCTTCTCATAAGTCACTGACACTTCCTACTGTCATGAGTCATTAACTTTATTGACTCAGTGAGTCATCTGTCACGGTGAGGTGACAGGTGAGGTGACAGGTGTGTGACAGGTGAGTAACATACCCCCTCCCCACAGGACCTCCAGCAGACCCTCACAGAAGGAGGTGGCGGACACGAGGAGGAGGAGAAGACGACCCTACAGGCGCGGGAGGACGTGACACCACCGTCAGAGGCCCGCGCCCACGCCCCCACCAACACGACACAACACTGGTACTGTGACGTCACTCTTAACACAACAGCTGTAAACCACCGTGTCCTTAGCTTGTAAACCAGTAAATGTAAACACATGTTTACAACTTACCAATACATCTGTAAACAACTTTAGTTCACACCTCCAAATACCTATAAACACCTGTCCAGCCCTCAACATGTGTAACCTCAGACAGATGTTGGTCCCTTGGTCCAGCCGTCAGACAGATGTTGGTCCCTTGGTCCAGCTGTCAGACAGATGTTGGTCCCTTGGTCCAGCATTAACACTTGTCTGCGACACAGCTGTCGCTGCCTGGCGGTGTTGTTGTGGTAGTCAAGCTCATATGGTGGTCACTATAAGTTTTAACTCAGAGGTTCTCCTCGACCTACAGGAGACTACAGCGAGGAGGACCTTACCCCTACGCCACGGCCACCTTCCAGATGGGCGGAGGCAGCCGCCGCCCCCCTGCTCCGCCCCTCCCGCCCACACACGCCCACCACCACAACCACGTGGGCAGAAGGCCTTCACCGCCTCGTTCATCAGGCGCGTCACTACACGATGTTGACTCCAATCTGGTAAGATGCCGGTACCTGTACCACCACCAGGCAGTACCAGGTGCTGTACCACTACCAGGAAACAGTACCAGGTGCTGTACCACTACCACGTCTCTGTACCAGGTGCTGTACCACTACCAGGTACAGTACCAGGTGCTGTACCACTACCAGGCACACTAACAGGTGTACATCACCAGGTACAGTACCAGGTGCTGTACCACTACCAGGTACAGTACCAGGTGCTGTACCACTACCAGGTACAGTACCAGGTGCTGTACCACTACCAGGTACTCTGTACAGGTGCTGTACCACTACCAGGTACTGTACCAGGTGCTGTACCACTACCAGGTACGGTGTACCAGGTGCTGCGTACCACCAGGTACACACTAACAGGTGTGTACCACCACCAGGTACTGTACCAGGTGCTGTACCACTACCAGGTGCACTGTACCAGGTGCTGTACCACTACCAGGCACAGTACCAGGTGCTGTACCACTACCAGGCACACTAACAGGTGTGTACCATCACCAGGCAATGTACGGTGCTGTACCACTACCACGCTGTACCAGGTGCTGTACCACCACCAGGTACACCACTGCCTGCACAATTACCAGGCCAGTACCAGGTGCTGCACACATACAGGTACAACCAGGTGTGACCACTACCAGGTACAGTACCAGGTGCTGTACCACTACCAGGTACAGCAACAGGTGCTGTACCACTACCAGGTACAGCACCAGGTGCTGTACCACTACCACGTTCTGTACCAGGTGCTGTACCACTACCAGGTACAGTACCAGGTGTTGCACACTACCAGGTACAGTACCAGGTGCTGTACACCACAGGCACAGTACCAGGTGCTGTACCACTACCAGGTACAGTACCAGGTGCTGCAACTACCACGTTCTGTACCAGGTGCTGTACCACTACCAGGTACAGTATCAAGCTGTACCACTACCAGGTACAGTACCAGGTGCTGTACCACTACCAGGTACAGTACCAGGTGCTGTACCACTACCACGTTCTGGTACCAGGTGCTGTACCACTACCAGGTACAGTACCAGGTGCTGTACCACTACCAGGTGCGTACCAGGTGCTGTGCCACTACCAGGTACAGTACCAGGTGCTGTACCACTACCAGGTACAGTACCAGGTGCTGTACCACTACCAGGCACACTCAACAGTGCTGTACCACCACCAGGCACAGCACCAGGTGCTGGCTACGTGGTACAATACGGTCACACTACCAGGTACAGTACCAGGTGCTGCACCACCACCACGTTCTGTACCGGTGCTGACCACTACCAGGCCAGGTACCAGGTGCTGCACCACTACCAGGTACAGTACCAGGTGCTGTACCACTACCAGGTACAGCACCAGGTGGTGCCGTACCACTACCACGTTCTGACTACCAGGTGTTGCACCACTACCAGGTCAGTACCAGGTGCTGCTCAACTACCCAGGCACAGTACCAGGTGCTGTAACCACTACCAGGCACAGCACCAGGTGCTGTAATCCACTACCAGGTACAGCACCAGGTGCAGTACCACTACCAAGTACAGTACCAGGTGCTGTACCACCACTCACGTTCTGCGGTACCAGGTGCTGTACACTACAACTACCGGTACAGTACCAGGTGCTGCACACTACCAGGTACAGTACCAGGTGTTCTGTACCACCGCCAGGCATACAGTACCAGGTGCTGTACCACTACCACGTTCTGTGCCAGGTGCTGTACCACTGCCAGGTACAGTACCAGGTGCCGTACCACTACCAGGATGCAGTACCGGGTGCTGTACCACTACCGGGTACGGCACCAGGCGCTGCACCACTACCAGGCAGTACCAGGTGCTGCACACCACTACCCGGTACAGCACCAGGCGTTGCACCACCACCAGGTACAGTACCAGGTGCTGCATTCACCACGCACACGTACCAAGCGTCAATACCACGTTCAACCAGGCGTACGACTACCGGGTACAGTACCAGGTGCTGTACCACTACCACAGGTACAGACCAGGTGCAAATCAATTACCAGGTACAGTACCAGGTGCTGTACCACTACCAGGTACACCACCAGGTGCTGTACCACAACCATTGTACCAGGTGCTGTACCACTACCAGGTACAGTACCAGGTTGCACCACTACCAGGTACACTAACAGGTGCTGTACCACTACCAGGTACAGTACCAGGTGCTGTACCACTACCACGTTCTGTACCAGGTGCTGTACCACTACCAGGTACACTAACAGGTGCTGACAACTACCAGGTACAGCACCGAGGCAGCGCCACCAACAGGTACAGTACCAGGTGCCGTACCACTACCAGGTCACAGTACCAGGTGCTGTACCACTACGGTACAGTACCAGGTGCGCTCACACCACCAGGTACAGCACCAGGTGCTGCATACAACTACCAGGTACAGTGCACCGGTGCTCGTACCACTGATTACTGCTCTGTACCAGGTGCTGTACCACTACCAGGTACAATAACAGGTGCATTACCAGGACGCACCAGGTGCACACCAGGTACATGGCACCAGGTGCTGTACCACTACCAGGTACAGTACCAGGTGCTGTATCACTACGGAAACAGTACCAGGTGTTGCCACTACCAGGTACAGTACCAGGTGCTGCACTAAGTACCAGGTACTAGCAATTACAATGCCCGTACCAGGTGCTGTACCACCAACACCGGCGTACAGTACCAGGTGTTGCACCACTACCAGGTACAGTACCGGGTGCTGTACCACTACCCGAGTATGAACATTAGTGCCGTGTGCTCACTACCAGGTACTGTACCAGGTGCTGTACCACTACCAGGTACTGTACCAGGTGCTGTGCCACTACCAGGTACTGTACCAGGTGCTGTACCACTACCAGGTACTGTACCAGGTGCTGTACCACTACCAGGTACAGTACCAGGTGCTGTACCACTACCAGGTACTGTACCAGGTGCTGTACCACTACCAGGTACAGTACCAGGTGCTGTACCACTACCAGGTACTGTACCAGGTGCTGTACCACTACCAGGTACTGTACCAGGTGCTGTACCACTACCAGGTACAGTACCAGGTGCTGTACCACTACCAGGTACAGTACCAGGTGCTGTACCACTACCAGGTACTGTACCAGGTGCTGTACCACTACCAGGTACAGTACCAGGTGCTGTGCCACTACCAGGTACTGTACCAGGTGCTGTGCCACTACCAGGTACTGTACCAGGTGCTGTACCACTACCAGGTACAGTACCAGGTGCTGTACCACTACCAGGTACTGTACCAGGTGCTGTACCACTACCAGGTACTGTACCAGGTGCTGTACCACTACCAGGTATTGTACCAGGTGCTGTGCCACTACCAGGTACACTAACAGGTGTGTACCACTACCAGGTACACTACCAGGTGGCTGACAGTGTTGATGTTTACACCATCAGCTGACAGTGTTGTTGTTTACACCGTCAGCTGACAGTGTTGTTGTTTACACCGTCAGCTGACAGTGTTGTTGTTTACACCGTCAGCTGACAGTGTTGTTGTTTACACCATCAGCTGACAGTGTTGTTGTTTACACCGTCAGCTGACAGTGTTCTTGTTTACACCATCAGCTGACAGTGTTGTTGTTTACATCGAAGTTATTGTTTACAGAGTGAGGTAGACAGCCGGGGGTCAGGTCGAGGGGGGGTGAGCTACGAGGGGGAGCACTACAGTGGGGTGTTGACCCCCCAGGCTGACCCCCGCCCCCCTCCCCACCACCGCCGCCCCCTCAGACACCTCCGGACCAGTAGGTTTGTCACACTCTCTCACCTGTCACCCCCACCTGTCATAACACCTGTCACCACACCTGTCACCCCACCTGTCACCCCACCTCTCACCCCACCTGTCACCACACCTGTCACCCCACCTGTCATCCCACCTGTCACCACACTCAATATACTACCACGTGTATCATATATCACCCTTTACCATATACTATATACTCTTAATTATATACCAATAGTACAGTAAATCCTCTCAATAACGGACTTCTCAATAACGGAATCCTCCCAATAACTGACATTACTTGCAATAATTAGTCCGGTATTGGGAGAGTTTACTGTCCTCGTAGCGTGATTTGATGTATTAATGTCAAGAGGTTCAAAACTTGTACTTTATTGTCATGTCATGTAGTTGAGGCTGTCATGTCATGTAGTTGTAGAGTCTGTCATGTCATGTCAAGGGATTCTCTCAAGTTGTCATGTCATGCCTCTGTTGATGATAAGGGAGGGTCGTTTTCTGTACTAAATTCAGACAGGCAGACAGACAGACATACAGACAGACAGACAGACAGATAGAGTAAGAGACAGTCAAAGAAAGACAGAGAGATAAAGAGACAGGCAGAGAGACAAACACACAGATAGAGACAGACAAAGACAAACAGAAAAAGAGACAGATAGTTTGAGACAGACAAAGAGGGATACAGACGGAGAGAGAAAGTGAGACAGACAGAAATAGATCGAGAGACAGAGTGACAGACAAACAGACAGAGAAAGAGAGAAAATCAGACAGACAGACACATACAGAGAGAGACAGAGTGACAGACAAACAGACAGAGAATCATACAGACAGACACATACAGAGAGAGACAGAGTGACAGACAGACTCATAATCAATGTATGTATATAATTCCCACACAATGTTAACTCTTCATCTGACAGAACCCCCCGTAACGTCCACTTCCCCTAAGATACCAAGACCACAACCACAACACCACCTACAGCGCCTACCACAACAACTACAGTACCAATACCAACAACAACAGTATCAGTACCCACAGAAACAACCACAACAACCACAACAACCACAACAAAAGCTTTACCAACAACAACAACAACAGCAACAACAGGAACATTATCAGTACCCACAACAGCAACAGCACTACCAACAGCCTCAACAACAACAGCAAAAAGCACAGCAAAAACAGCAAACTATTCGCCCTACGCCATACACCAGGTAAGTCAAATTCTAATAAGGTATAGTCATTAACCTGGTCATTCAAGGTGTACTAAAGGTGGTTTAATTATTCTCTATGTTAATATGAACTGAAAATTACATATCCCTCATATAAAAAACCTTATATCAGTAAAGTCAAAGTTTGAGTTTTGAATTGAATGAATTGTACCTAAAAATTGATGTAAAATTCGTATGGTATTTTTTTTTTAATTTTGCGTATTAGTAATTATGTCTTTTCTATGTTTACTGTCAGGTAGATTATTTATTTTTTATTTGTGATATTTATAATTAGACAGGTGTGAGGTGTGACAGGTTTGACGGTGACAGTGACGGAAGCAGTGTGACGGTGGCAATGTGACGGTAATGACGGAAGCAGTGTGACGGTGGCAATGTGACGGTAATGACGGAAGCAGTCTACAAAAATCAAGAAAAAAAAATGCATAAAAAATGAAGAAAATGAAACAGAGAGAAAGTGGACTAACTCTGACACGAGTAAACACACGAGTGAAAGTCCCGTTGCATTATTGCCATCTGGAGAGAAAGTTTTTTGTGTGTTGAGAGAAAGTGATATGTGGGAGACGAAAATCAAAAGAAAATTAAAAAAGCAAGTTTGTGAGTGACGAAGATGGATAGAAAATGAAAAAGAGAGTTACATAAGAGACGAAAATGAAGAGAAAGTCAAGAAGAAAGTGAGATGGAAAAACGAAATAAATAGAAAGTGTAGTTTAAGAAAGTGACTAATTTTCTTGATCCAGGAAGAAAGTTTAAACTAAAGAAAGGGAGAGAAAGGTAATTAACCCTTTCTCTTCCCACGGAATCTTGATCTCAATAATAATATTTTTAGAACTTAACCGAGAGGAAACTTTAAAAGTAAAGTTTTAAAACAAAAGAAAATATTAAACGTAGTGTATCTTAAGGGAAATGATTTACAAGAACCTCAGTTAAAAGATAAAACAGTTTAAATGATACTTTTCCTGAGTTTTAGTTGTAATGTGTGTCTGCTGATATTATTGGAACATTGGGGAAATACTAATAATCATACAACAACAATAACCTCTTGAAAACTGCCACAATACAATTTACTGTACAGATGGTTATAAACTTCTTAACCTGAAATTAAGGATAAAAATTGTGATGTTTTAATGAAGTTTATTTTTGAGATGAATGTGTATATATAAATGTCTGGAGATATATGACCAAAACTTGATGTACTGTATATAGGTAAATGGTTCCACTAGATTCACTAAGACTCGTATGATAAATTTTACTCGTAACTTAAGATAAACACGAAAACTGGTTAAAATGTCATCAAACTTGCTCGGAGACTTTAACCTTAACTAGATATGTGTTAAGAGAACGCATCTAGTTGGGAAAAACCTCAGGCGCAAGTCTGATATAACTTTAACGATATTCTTTTGTTTTTAACTAATAAACCAATTAAAAACATTTAAACCTTCAGTTACGAAAAAAAAATTATACGTTTCTGAAAATACTGACATTTTTGTAATTATAAATATACAAAAGGTTTCTATGTACGTTTAGTGATGGAGATCTGTGATGGCTGACTTCTGTGATGGCTGACTTAACGAGTTGATGCTCATTTGTTTATTGAATCCTCCTGTCATTGTTCCCTACAGAGTTGATGTTCCTTTGTTTATTGAATCTTCCTGTCCTTATTGTCCCCTACAGAGTTGATGTTCCTTTGTTTATTGAATCCTCCTGTCATTGTTCCTACAGAGTTGATGTTCCTTTGTTTATTGAATCTTCCAGTTCTTATTGTCCCTACAGAGTTGATGTCTTTGTTTATTGAATCTTCCTGTCATTGTCCCCCAGAGTTGATGTTCCTTTGTTTATTGAATCTTCCAGTTCTTATTGTCTCCATGGTGTTTATACTGTATGTATAGGGAATAAGCCAAGTGGGTGAATATACATTATCCATAAACATGTATTAATAAACGAATAATAATTCTACGTATACATAACTGTTTCTCAAGACAATAAGTATGATATTTTCTCAATGTGTATACAAACAATTAACAAGTAATATGTATACATGCTTGTGTATTAAAACTCAACAATTATATACTGTATACATACCTGTGTATTAAGAAAATTCATAATCATTTAATGTGTACATGCATGTGTATTAAAAGGATATATATTTATGACATTGATACATAATTGTGTATCAAGATAGAGAAATACACAATCTATGGATATGTATGATTAAAGAAAATGAATAAGTTATGTAATACCATGTAATTCATAGCACTGAAATCTCCGCTGTAGAGGAGTTAACATTCAAACAAATCCACTGTATATTTTAACTGTAACCTGTTGTTGTGGACTGTAGGCTACAGTTGACATACAATACTCTTGTATTTCTGTATTTCATCATCTACAATACATAATCAATAAAATCCAGGTGTATATAGCGGTGTATAAACAGGATAACTACACTATACATATACATTACAACAGTGAATGATAATTTATACATATACATTATATTCAAATATGTGTATTAAAACAGTATTAATAAAATATCTAATACTAATTGTTTAAGAAAATACAAAGTTGTGTATTAAATTGAATAATGATAATAGTAATTTTATTTATTGTAGAGTATGTTATTTTTCCTTCGAGGTGTTATGTTATGATGTCATGTTATCATCCTTGTCTCCTTCAAACCATAACAGCAAGTGTAATCAACCTTATTAAACTGTAATTATTCATGTTATCATTGTAATTCATTAGTTATCATGCTTGGGATAACATGTAAGTGAAGGTGTTATCATTAGCACTTAATTATCACACCTGAGATAACCTGTATTCATATTATTACACAGATAATATTACAGTGATAACAATTATTTGGGCTATGTTATCCTCATAGTTATCAATCATTAAATTGACCTTTTCATCATCATTATCATCGTCATTATCATCATCATCATCAAATTTGTGTATAGGCATTATTTAAGCACATTTCTTAACTATTTGTCTATGTAAGTATGTAAACAAACTTCAAACTCTCGTTGTTATAAATTTTACTCTACAGAAAACATACATATATACATACATACATATACATACATACATACATACATACATACATACATACATACATACATACAGGGGCCAATCACCAAAGCTTATACCTGGAGCGTCACTATATTGTACCATCATATCAAGTATACCCATATACTAACCTGTGTATGTTTAACCTTACAGTGTATACTATACTTGACAGTGTCTCGTCCCGTGTATACTGTAACTGTATATATTTTAATGTATACAAGCTGGGTGTTTTTATTATGGGTTATACCGTTGTTTTCTTATTGCGGTATATGAGGTGAATAAACTTACCTTTTCTTATATGGTTTTATTTATACCTCAATTGTGTAAACTAAAATAACTATATAATCGTTTAGTGTTATATTATAAGGCTTTTAATCGCCATATATTCTCTATATATTGTAAATTGGAGGAATAATATTGATATGAAGAATGGCTTATTGGTAAATACCGAACTGCCTTATTTTGACGAACAGCGTTGCCATTTCCTGGACTGTCGTCGGCTAGTGTGGAAAAACCCTTCCACACTTGTGCTGTGTGAATGACAATAACCCTTAATAATTGTGTCCCAAATATACTGAAGGTGTATTTATATATTGGCCTAATTATAGTAAGAATATAGCTATTGTCATTTTGCCAACATTTGCAAAAATTAACTGGTTTTCCAAGTTCATTTCTCTGTGAAACCATGATGCAATTATATAGAATTTACTAAACCATGATGCAATTATATAAATTTACTAAACCATGATGCAATTATATAAGAATTTACTAAACCATGATGCAATTATATAAGAATTTACTAAACCATGATGCAATTATATAAGAATTTACTAAACCATGATGCAATTATATAAATTTACTAAACCATGATGCAATTATATAAGAATTTACTAAACCATGATGCAATTATATAAATTTACTAAACCATGATGCAATTATATAAGGTACTAAACCAGATGCAATTATATAAGAATTTACTAAACCATGATGCAATTATATAAGAATTTACTAAACCATGATGCAATTATATAAGAATTTACTAAACCATGATGCAATTATATAAGAATTTACTAAACCATGATGCAATTATATAAAATTTACTAAACCATGATGCAATTATATAAGAATTTACTAAGGCAGTTTTGTCGCCCGGGTTAGGGTGCAGAAGGCAGACATTACGACCATTGAGTGGTGGCACATTCGTGACGTCACTCGTCCAGGGTCAGTGCTGTTTGGACGTGGCGGTGAGCAGTCGTGTCCAGTTGCGTTCCGTGGGATGTATAATCAAAGACAAAAGTCGTGTCGCTGATTTTGTCCTAAGATTAAATATAACTCTTGAAGCATCATGCGAGCTCCCTACCACAAGGCAGAGTGCAAAAGTTGACCCTTCGGTATATTTTGTTTTCACCAAATTTCAGGACGACTTTTGTCTCTCATTGTACGCGTCTCCTTTTCTTTCTGACTAATACATAATAAACCATATATTACTTAATATTCGAATATTAATAGTGAATCAAAGTGATAAATCCGACAAAGTTAATAGAAAATAATGTTTGAAAAAAAAAAAAAATATTGGAACGTCTTGAAACTGACGTCATCACTTAGCAGCTCAAGACACGAGGCATTTAATCTCGTAAGTACAACAATTACTTATTTCTTACATTTATTTACGATTTTAGATTGAAAATTATTAACTATTCTCAAACTGTGTGTTGATAGTTTATAATGGTGATTAGGTGGTTACTAAATAGGCGTTTGTACTTACAGTAGCTAAAACTTTGTAGGGAATATACGAGATATGCATGATATATACTGGCATATGAGTTATCACTAGTAACACGTAACATATCGGAGCATATCGACCCTACCAAAGATTAATAAACGAATATTTTGTTTAAACATTCGTGTTATTTAAAAGGATTTGTTTTAGTTAACCAAACGTACTGTATGTGTATTCGGTTCGGGTGTTTATTACGAAGGTTATTGGAAGATTCGAGTTAATAGCCGGAGTTTGAACCACTCTCTTCCATTGATGCCGTTCGGAGTAAATAAAATAATCACCGTACTACAGAGCTTGACGGGGAGGTGTAGCGATAATATTAACTAATTCTGATATTACTTAGTTTTATCATACACACAACACAATACAATAATATTTTCATTTATTTAGACGTTTGAATATACTCTACTAATTTGTGACATGTAAAAATACGTACAGGACTTATTATTGCTATTACAAGTTTGTTATTGAATTACTAGGGAAGGTTGCAGTTTAAAATACTTGGGGTTTTCATGGTATTTATGTGTTAGAATTACTGATTAAATCTTGCTTTATATTAGTTTTAATTAGTTGAACAATGATAAAACACAGGATGAGGTTGAATGCCATCTGGTGACCGGTAATATTTAATTAAGTTCACCTGTATTTAAATTCTTCTTTAATTAACCTGTGTTGTATTGGGGACTGACTTGACCTGACCTCAAAGCCTCTTAACACACCAGTACATGTGTGTCCGGAGTCTATTAGCATCAAGGAACACACACACGGGATACACACTCACATCCACAGAGTTACGTACACACACAGGTTTAGGAGGTTTCTATGGGAGGAATTCAGATTAGCCTTAATTTTATTTATGATGAAAAACACAGATTTGCTGATTTTTTAGCGAATTTTTTTATTGGGGGGTAGAATTTGATTTGGTGAAAACAGTTATTTTTGAGTTGTTTAAATTCAGATTTTCTTATGATTATGAAGAAAATAACAGATTGTTTTGTATTTTCTGATATGAGGCACCAGATTTTTCCGATTTATAATTAGGTAGATGAAGAAACAGATTTAATTTATTTATTTACCTTTTATTCTTTAACGGTGAACATTCTCTCTCTCTTTTTTTCCTTATCTCCACAGTCTCTCTACACCTGTATCCTCCACACCTGTCCCCACCATCTGTATCCCATCCACCTGTTCACCATACTCATGAAGGAGCAATCAAATACAGGTTACAAAATACTGTATTTCCTCCTTGTTCTCACTCAAGTCGCAGAACGGATAATACAAAACACTAATCCAGTTACGTATATGCATTTGTAGCAACATACAAGTTATACAAAAAATACAACATACAGAATACTTAGTTTAAAGCTCACAGGTGTGTAAAAGTTCACTTATTTTGGTTACAGTTGTGATACGATTTCTACAGTCATACAAAATGTAATATACCCAGATTTTTTGTATCTGGTGTATGATGCTTGAGCTGTACATAAATTATACATACAATACATAGCATACTCAGCATGCTTAGATATCTAGAGTCTTGTAATTAGTAAAACATATATAAAATAGAAATTATTAGCAGTTTGGAAATTCATGCCGTACAGTAATCTTCATGTATCGGGTGAATACATGATTATACATAATATATTATTTAATACCAGTGCCATACAGGACTTCATGCTTACAGTTGTATGTTTACAAAATTCATGAAAGATACAAAAATGTTACATAATACCGTTTTATTGTTGTTTGTTTTGGTGTAAATTGTTGTTGTGATGTTTTTGTTGTTATTGTTTTGCTGTTGTTTGGATTGTATTTTTTGGTTGAAGTTGATGTTGTTGTTGTTATTATTTATTGTTGTTGTTGTTATTTGTTTTTTGTTGTTGTTGGACCTCAAATAAACATATACATTGTCCCTTCCTTCAACCCTTCAATATGCTAGTTAGTTTACCTCCCCAACACTTTTATGAGACCAGTGAGAGAGAGAGAGAGAGAGACAGACAGATGACCTAAACAGTATCACCAACATCACCTATATTAAGAGCTATAAGCACAAACATCTATAATAGCTCATGAGTTATATATCGTATAAAATAACCTATATCACACATGAACGTCTATAATTTCGCAACTATATATATATTCTTACAAAATCTAAATATATCACTAATTGTATATAAACACACCAGTTTGTATATATATATTTAACAAGGGTCTTACTGTATTGTACAAGGTGTGTCTTTGAGGATGTGTACAGTGTGTATATATAATTTACACTCATTACTAATCACATTTTCTTAATTTTATTAATTTTTATTTAATTGACCCCGGACTTTGACCTTTGGATATTAAAGTCACGGGAGAATTATACCATGTTCTAGATATTGGTACAAAAAATACGTTAAGTCTATTGAAGGGGTTAGGTCATCGTACTCAAGGTTATAAGTCGTCGTACTCAGGGGTTTAAATTATCATTCTCAAAAGGTTAGGATTACACACAAGCAGAGGTGCAACATTATAATGCAATCGTCAGCAACTAACAACACCTCACCTCCCCATCACAATTATCACCTGAACATCCATCAACATCTCCCAGACTATAGCCAACATTATCAACATCTTGCTCATATTAACAGGCTATAATATATACAGCATCAATTGCAATTTTCAACAATCCGTAGCAATTGGTTTCGCTCAAGTAAAGCACAGCCATTCATTTTAACATTGTCATCAAAACATCTGTCCGAAATGATAAACATCCATTATTAACATCTATATACATTGAGGATAACGGTAAGCAAGGATATACATTTACTGCAATGTTTTTATTTTTGGAAACAATTTAGATCAGTTTTCGTAACTATTTAATCGTTCAGTAGTCGTAATTATCTCTCAAAAAGCCATATACCTTGTCAACATCTTGCATATTGAGATACACAAAGCCACATATATGCAACATTTTATTGCAATACTCAACAACTTATAGCAACATTATTCACCAATTTCCACAATAAACTAACACATTCACCACAGCTCTTGTTCATCTTGTAATAATATTTATCAACATCACCCAAAACTTTATATACATTCGATATCAACATATTTATATCTTGTCGCTTGGACAGGCAACGTGCAACATTTAACTGCAGTCTTCAACGTGTAAAAAATTCCTCCAAACATGATGATTTTTTTATGTTATTATCCATCAATATTCCTTAAAACCATATACCTCAACCATCTTGCTCACATTAACATGGCTTATTAATTCATTATTCTTTGTAATATTCAATAACTTAGTGTAGAAGAAATAAAACAGTCCATTATGTAACATTTTTACACGGGTGATTGTTAATTTTTTTGTATTTATGCTGTAGACACAGACATTGTAAAGGACTATACAGAGATTCCATACCTCCTGAACTTGCGCATACCTCCTACAGACATGCACACATTCCCTACAGACACGCACATGTGCTTCACAGACACGCACATGTGCTTCTAGACACTCATACACTCCTACAGACACACATACGCTCCTAGACACATGTAGCACAGACACGCACATTACCTCCTACAGACACACATGCACTCTACAGACACGCACATCCTACAGACACTTTGCACTCCTACAGACACGCATACATTCCACAGACACGCACATGTACTCCTACAGACACGCACATGTACTCTTTTAGACAGATACGTTCCGTCCACGTGAGAGAACTGTCTGATTCAGGAAGACTTTTAATGTCCAGGAAGATCACACGTTGTCGAGGAAGTTGTGAACTATCCAGGAAGACATT
The DNA here is from genome assembly GCF_018991925.1 of Homarus americanus. Lineage (NCBI taxonomy): Eukaryota > Metazoa > Arthropoda > Malacostraca > Decapoda > Nephropidae > Homarus > Homarus americanus. The sequence goes on from NW_024722111.1 coordinate 21,081, forward strand.
TACTTTCCAGGAAGATCTTGTTTACACAGTGACATTCTAAGAAGAGAGGAGGTCACGGCTAGTTGACTCTTATGACGCGTGATGTTTGGCCTCTTTGTTGACCTGTGTGGGATGACCGCCCACCTCCTCCTCACACCTGCCTGGAAGTAAACATTGTAGTAAGAGAATAGATAGAAAGAGTCAGTTATACAAACAAAACATTAATATATAGATGAATCTTCCACACCTGTATTATCTCACCTGCTACTCTCCTCATTATTGACCTTTAGCAACTATGAATGAGGTTCAATAGGGTATATTTTTTATTATCCTTTTTAATGATTGGTAGTGAAAACTGGCCTGTAAAATTGGTGTGTGTATGTGTGTGTGTGTGTGGTAATGGCTATCAGTACCTTGGATGACAGGCAGGCCATGGGTTCGTTGCTGTTAGATTTGCTGATGGTGATGCTGGGGCTGCTGATAGTGCTGGTGTTGGGGAGGAAGAGAGGATGTTAGTGTTGACTCTGTGGTTGTTGGTAGTGTTGTGGTTTGTGGCAGAGTAATAGTTGTTGGGGATGCTGATGGTACTGCTGTTGTTATTGTGGAGTACTATGGTAGCAGAAGGTGCTGCTGCTGCTGGGGAGTTGAGTACATATAAATCTTGGAAACGGACATTGCGGGGATTCTGTAGGAGAGAGAGAGAGAGAGAGAGAGAGAGAGAGAAGTCGGTTGTATGCTCATCTACTGGTGCATTAAATAAAATTCCTCTTCAACATTTAACAGTATGAACAGATGACGTTGTATGACAGGTGCAAACAATTATGACAGGTGGTATGACAGGCTGGGGTGACAGGTGTTATGACAGAGTGGGGTGAAAATTGGGGTGACAGGTAAGAGGTATGAGCAGGTGGGTGAAACGGGTGAGAGTGTTTTAGTGTTATAACAGGTGGGGTGACAGGTGTTATGACATGTTATGACAGGTGGAGTGACAGGTGGGGTGACAGGTGGGGGTGACAGGTAGAGAGGTCTGACAAACCTACTGGTCAGGTGTGTCTGGGGGGCAGCGGTGGTGAGGGAGGGGGCAGGGGGTCAGCCTGGGAGTCCAACACAGCAGTGCACTCTCATGAAACCTCGACCTGACCCCCAGCTGTCTACCTCACTCTCTGTAAACAATAACTTCGATGTAAACAACAACACTGTCAGCTGATGGTGTAAACAACAACACTGTCAACCCACCTGGTGATGTACCTGGTAGTGGCACAGCATCAGGTGAATTAATGCCTGGTAGTGGCAACTGCAATTGCTGTGCCTGGTGGTGGTACAAGTGCTCAGCATCTTTACCAGATTAGAAAGAAGAGACCCTGATAGACGAGGACGGTGAAGGGCCTTCTGCCCACGTGATGGTTGTGGGTGGTGGGCGTGTGGGCGGGGAGGGGGCGGAGCAGGGGGCGGCGGGCTGCCTCCGCCCACATCTGGAAGGTGGCCGTGGCGTAAGGGTAAGGTCCTCCTTTGTAGTCTCCTGTAGGTGAGGAGAACATCTGAGTTAAAACTTGTAGTGACCACCATATGAAGCTTGACTACCACAACAACACCGCCAGGCAGCGACAGCTGTGTCGCAGATGTTAATGCTGGACCAAGGGACCAACATCTGTCTGACAGCTGGACAGGGACCAACATCTGTCACAAGAGGGCTGGACCAAGGGACCCTTATCTATCCTGAGAGGCTGGACCAAGATCTGTGTGACAGCTGGACCAACGGACCAACATCTGTCTGAAGTACACATGTTGAGGGCTGGACCAAAGGTGTTATAGGTGACTGGAGGTGTGACTAAAGTTGTTTTACAGGTGTATGGTGGTAAGTTGTAAACAATGTTGTTTACATTTTACTGGATTTTACAAACTAAGGACTGATAGTTTACAGCTGTTGTGTTAAGAGTGACGTCACAATGCCAGTGTTATCGTGTTGGTGGGGAGGCGTGGGCGCGGGCCTCCTGACGGTGGTGTACACGTCCTCCGCGCCTGTGGGGTCGTCTTCTCCTCCTCCTCCGTGTCACCACCCTCCTTCTGTGAGGGTCTGCTGGAGGGTCCTGTGGGGGGAGGGGGTATGTTACCTCTTACTGTCCTTTTATCACCTCACCATCACCTCCACCGTGACAGATGACTCACTGAGTCAACAAAGTTAATGACTCATGACATTAGGAAGTGTAAGTGACTTGTAGGTAAAGTATAAGTGTTGATGCGTGACTTCAAAGACGGTGAGGACAACAACTAACTCACTCCACACACAGTGAGACAACAACTCACACACACCACAGTGAGGACAACAACTTCTTTTGCTCACACACAGTGAGGACAACAACTCACTTTTGCTCCACACACACACAGTGAGGACAATGTTACGAGTTGGGGATTTAGAATATAGTTATACGTCTGCAGATCCCAACAGGTAACAACAATAAAAACAAAACAAAGACAATCGGACTATAAAGGGTAGACAAAGGATGCGAGTTTTCGTTGTATATAATAGAGTACCATAAATCACTTAACAAAATATTCAGCTTATAAATTACCCTTAACCAAAAGCAACCTAAACATTAACAGTATATACATATTAATAAACATAAAACAATCTCGAAGCAAGTGGACGTGGGAAATTAATACAAGATACTAGTACTTAGTGAGGAGCTGAGATGGCTGACGAGTAATGCTGAGTATTGTGGAAGGCGGTGAGTGGTACTGCACGTGGGTTTAGAGGATAGATGATCCTGTGGTTACTTCCAGAGCCAAGTGCTCTCTCCTCAGTTGGGGCTGACAAAGACTTTTGAGGAGGTGACGTAACAATGGGATGGGAGAGGGAGGCCTCGGGGCTAAGACGGGTCATAATGTGTCTCGTCTAGATGGCGTTGCTCGTGGTGCTGGGTGGGTAGGTCAGGACAATAGATGGCGTGCTTCGTGGTGTTGGGTGGGGGGTTCGTAACAACAACAACTTCTTTTGCTCACACACACACACACACAGTGAGGACAACAACTACTTTTGCTCCACAGACACACACACACACACAGTGGTGAGGCAATAACTACTTTTTCTCTCACACACACACACAGTGGGACATTTTGTCACACACACACAGTGAGGACAACAACTAACTTTGCTCACACACACACACACACAGTGAGGACAACAACTAACTTTTGCTCACACACACACACACACAGTGAGGACAACAACTAACTTTTGCTCACACACACACACACACACAGTGAGGACAACAACTCACTTTTGCTCACACACACACACACACACAATGACACACACACACACACACAGTGAGACAACAACTCACTTTTCCTCACACAGACACACAGTGGTCACAGTCAGCAGCAGCATATGGGGGGAGACAGCGGCCGGGACCAACACTCGCAGATGCCACGCCCCTGAGGTGGAGGGCGCGCTGCCCCCACGCCTCCGCCCACGCCCTTACCCGCGCCTCCTGGAACCAGGGGAGTGGTTAGTGAAGGGGTGGGGTGAGGTCAGAACACATTATTAAGACTGTAGTGTGAGGTCAAGACACAACATTAGAGTTAGTGTGTGGTCAAGACAACACGTGGTTGTGGTGTGGGTCAAGACACAAAACATGGGTGTACCTGGGAGGCCTGGCCAGGTGTGTGGTCACGGTGTAGTGGGCGGGTGTGGCTCCTGCAGAGTTGTGGGCGGTCACACGCAGCTCATAGCGGCCACCTGCGTCTAGCCCGCCCACAGCGAAGGTGCGGGCGGGCGGTATCTGCTGCCAACTGTAAGAGGCGAGACTGTCTTAACCAGTTATAGTGATCACTGTACACTATAACACCTATAGGGATCATTGTACACTATAACTTCATGTAGTGATGACTGTGCTTTAACACCATATAGTGATGACTGTACACTATAACACCATATAGTGATCACTGTACACTATAACACCATATAGTGATCACTGTACACTATAACACCATATAGTGATCACTGTACACTATAACACCATATAGTGATCACTGTACACTACTGTATAACACCATAGGTGATCATACAATAACATTACTAACAGAGATTAAAACATTATAAAGTTAATAATACAATGTAAACAATGAGTAAAATTAACAGTGGTCACGTCTGTGGTGAGTAGTTACGTGTGGTCAGTGGTCCTCACCTGTGATCCAGTGGTCCACACCTGTGGTCCAGTAGTTCACACCTGTGGTCAGTGGTCCCACCTGTGGTCCACCTGTGGTCCAGTGCCTGGAGGGTCCTGCGGTACTGTACTAAAGTGGGTGATGGTTCAGGCCGCCGTCCCCCACTGCGCCAGGTACAGCGTCGCCTGCGGGCTGTTGCTGGTGACGAACTGGAACTGTGGCGGCGCCTCGGGTGGCCGGCCCTTGGTGAGGCGCTTCTGTTGGGAGGCCGTGCTGCTGCCTGCCGGGGCTCGCATGTAAACAATAAATCAACATACTGTACAGTATTAACACATATTAGGAAGGTGAGTTAAAGTCTTGTTTACGTTGTTGTGTGCCAGGTGTGTTACAGGTGTGGTGCTCACCTATGTGGTTGTGAGCCGTGAGGTAGAAGTGGTGCAGGTGCCGCACTGAGGCTGGTCACCGTGTAGGAGCGCTGATCACCGTCCACCTCCGCCCTCACCCACTCCCCTCCCGCTGACCTGGTGACAACACCATAGTTGTGCTGCTGCACCATTATTCCTCACCTCTGCACCACAGTAGAGTAGATTATAGTGCAGCACAGTACAGTACAGTACAGTACAGTACAGTCTAGTACAGTACAACACAGTACAGTAGAGTACAGTCTGTACACAGTAAGTAAACCGTAAGTACAGTGTAGTCAGTAAGTACAGTCTAGTACAGTACAACACAGTAAGCAGTACAGTACGTCGTGTAGACAGTACAGTACAGTATAGTAGAGGCAACACTCACCTGTAGTGAGTGTGGCTCCTGGAGGTCGGCGCCGCCCGTGTCCTCCACACTCCACTGGACCCTGATGGAGGGAGGCGGTGGTCTCCGTCACGTGGAGGAAGGTGCTGACGGAGGCACTGTAGTGGTCATGTGTTTGTTGTTAGTATTATTTATTTATTATCTTAACATATAAGGTTTATAACTCTCTGTTAGACACACGTAACACTGAGACACACACGTACTGAGACACACACACGTAACACTGAGACACACACACGTAACACTGACTTAGCATGGTGAGGTTGTAGGTGACGGCGTCACTGCCGTGGTGGTTGGTGGCGGTACAGGAGTAGTGGCCGCTGTCGCTTCTCTGTATGTCTGCCAGGTGAGAGTCCCGTCTGGCTGTACCCGGAACCTGTGGACCACAACACCTGTGTACTGTACCACCTGTGTACTGTACCACCTGTGTCACAACACCTGTGTACTGTACTACCTGTGTACTGTACCACCTGTGTACCACAACATGTGTACTGTACCTGTGTCCCAACATGTGTATTGTACCCCTGTGTACCACAACATGTGTACTGTACCACCTGTGTACTGTACCACCTGTGTACACCTGTGACCTGTTAATCATCACAGTAACACAGTTCAGCCTCAAACCTCTTGGTATATCTGTAACAGGTGTGATAATGACAATTATTTATCATGCACACCTGTCACACCTGTTAGACTCAGCTGTCATGGGTGTGACTCAGCTGTCATGGGTGAGTCATAGCTGTCATGGGTGAGACTCACCTGTCAGGTGGCAGGGATCAGCTTCTCTGGTGGGTCAGGTTAGGTCAGGCCCGGCACACGGCGCCACACGCTAGACTCACGTCCTCCTTCCAAGCCGCCGTCACGTTCCGCCCACCGACCACACGCCGCGGCCTGTGGGTGTGTGTTATAGTGATACTGTTACTCACGCCCACCGACCACACGCCCGCGGCCACTGTGGGCGTGTGTTATAGTGATAATGTACTCACGCCCACCGACCACACGCCCGCGGCCACTGTGGGCGTGTGTTATAGTGTATGTTACTCACGCCCACCACCACATGCCCGTGGCACTGTGGGCGTGTGTTATAGTGATAATGTTACTCCGCCCACCCACCGCCCCAGGCCACTGTCGGGCGTGTGTTATAGTGATAATGTTACTCACGCCCACCCACCACGCCCGCGGCCACTGTGGGCGTGTGTTTATAGTGATACTGTTACTCCGCACCGACCACATGCCCGCGGCCACTGTGGGCGTGTGTTATAGTGATAATGTTACCCGCCCACCCACCACACGCCGCAGCCACTGTGGGCGTGTGTTATGGTACTGTTACTCACGCCCACCGACCACATGCCCGCGGCCACTGTGGGCGTGTGTTATAGTGATACTGTTACTCACGCCCACCCACCACACGCCCGCGGCCACTGTGGGCGTGTGTTATAGTGATAATGTTACTCCCGCCCACCGACCACATGCCCGCGGCCACTGTGGGCGTGTGTTATGTGATAATGTTACTCACGCCCACCACCGCGGGCCTGTGGGCGTGTGTTAATATAATGTTCCCGCCCGACCACGCCCACGTGACGCGGGCGTTGTATAGTGATATGTACTCACGCCCACCCACCACACGCCTGCGGTCACTGTGGGCGTGTTATAGTGATAATGTTACTCACGCCCACCCACCACACGCCCCGGTCACTGTGGGCGTGTGTTATAGTGATATGTTACTCACGCCCACCCACCACACGCCCGCGGTCACTGGGCGTGTGTTATAGTGATACTGTTACTCACGCCCACCCACCACAAGCCCTCGGCCACTGTGGGCGTGTGTTATAGTGATAATGTTACTCACGCCCACCACCACACGCCCGCGGCCACTGTGGGCGTGTGTTATAGTGATAATGTTACTCACGCCCACCCACCACACGCCTCGGCACTGTGGGCGTGTGTTATAGTGATTTCTCACGCCCACCCACCACAAGCCTCGGCCACTGTGGGCGTGTGTTGTAGTGATTGTTACCCGCCCACCCCCACAGCCCTCGGCCACTGTGGGTGTGTTGTGATATGTTACAATGCCGCGCCACTGTGGGCGTGTTTTGTTACTCGCCCACCCACCACGCCCGCGGCCACTGTGGGCGTGTGTTTTGATAATGTTACCGCCCACCCACCACACGCCCGCGGTCACTGTGGGCGTGTGTTATAGTGATTGTTACTCATGACCACCACGCCTGGCCACTGTGGGCGTGTTTGTGATAATGTTACTCACGCCCACCCACCACGCCGCGGTCACTGTGGGCGTGTGTTATAGTTTGTTACTCCGCCCACCCACCACGCGCCCTGGGGGTGTGTTGCCGGTCCTGTGGGCGTGTGTTATGGATACTCGCCCACCACCCGCCGTATTATGGGTGTGTTATAGATACTCACGCCACCCACCACACGCCGCGGTCCTGTGGCGTGTGTTATATATCTCGCCCACCCACCACACGCCCGCGGTCACTGTGGGCGTGTGTTATAGTGATCTCACGCCCACCGACCACACGCCCGTGTACTATGGGCGTGTGTTATAGTGTTGCCCACCCACCACGCGGTCCTGTGGGTTTTGTGTTTTCCGGTGGGGTGTTTTTTTTTGGTTTGGGGTGTTTTCCGCCCACCACCACACGCCCGATACTATGGGCGTGTGTTATATGTCTCACGCCCACCGACCACACGCCCGTGGCCTACTTATGGGCGTGTGTTATAATATCTCACGCCCACCGACCACACGCCCGCGGCCACTATGGGCGTGTGTTATAGTGATACTCACGCCCACCCACCACCCACAGGTACTGACAGTGGGCGTGTGTCGCTTTTATACGATTTATTAATATAATCACCAAACATGTGCGTGTGTAGATGTAAACATAGTGTACATGTGTACGTATGGACGTACCTGTGTGTGTGGGGCTTGACCACGGCCACGCTGCTCGCGGGACCTTCACCCATCCTGGTGGACGCCGTCACCCACACCTGTAAGACACACCTGTTACTCACACACACACCTGTAAGACACATACCATTAGACACACCTGTTATCACCACCGTAAGAACCAACCTGTTATTCACCCACACCTGTAACACACCTGTATCACCCACACTTGTAAGACACACCTGTTATTACACACACTTATAAGACACACCTGTCACTCATCCACAGTGTTCGACACATGTTAACTGACCTGTGTGAGACATGGCACTCATCATACCTGTAAAGACACACCTGTTATTCACCCACACCTGTGAAACACACCTATAATATGTGTAGGGTCAGGTGTTAGTACTGACACCTGGTGTGTGGTGTGAGACAGGTCATGTAGGGTCAGTGTTAGTACTGACCTGGTGTGAGACAGGTCATGTAGGGTCAGGTGTTAGTACTGACCTGGTGTGTGGTGTGGACAGGGTCATGTAGGGTCAGGTGCGTCAGGTGAGGCTCCACGGCGGCTGTGGGCGGAGCCACGCCCACTGCTGGTTCCCAGTGGACGGTGTAGCGGCTGATACGCCCGTGTGGGCGTGCGGGCGGCGCCCACGACACTACGGCTGCCCGAGGACCCGACACTGTGCCTTCACCTCGCCGGCGCTTCTGGCACTGTGAGGGAGGAGGTGTTACTGTTACTGAGGGAGGAGGTGTTACTGAGGGAGGAGGTGTTACTGAGGGAGGTTTGGGAAGGTGTTACTGAGGTAGGAGGTGTTATATCAATTAACAACGTTCAACAAAAACAATAACATTATGTTCTCATTATTGTTAAAATATTACGACTGTTTCTGCTTGACCAAACCTTGTCTATTACTTGTATGGGTTAGTAGTAGTAGTAGTAGTAGTCATCGTCATAGTAGTAGTAGTAAGTAGTGTAACTCACCGTCTGGTCAGTAGTACACACAAAGGGGGTGGGGTGTGTACACCTTCCCAGCTCTGGTTGACGCCGCCACAGTCACCGTGTAGTTGGTCCAAGGTGTCAGACCAGCTACTGTGGCTCTCAACCCTTCTGACACCACGTTGCCACTCCTCCCTGTGACACATGACACATTATTCTACCTGACACCACACTCTGACACATGACACAATAACAGGGTATAAGTAATTCAGATAAAGACTTAGAAATATTACACGAAAACAAGAAATCTATCAGATGAACACAGAGGAACACACTACAGTGAACACGGTGTTTTTTGTTGTTGTGGAGGAACACACTACGAGCTGAACAACGGTGATTATTACTGAGAAACATTTAAGAGTAATAATAAGTTGTGACCTAACACAGAGGAACACACTACAGCTGAACAACGGTGATTATTACTGAGAAACATTTAGAGTAATAATGGTTTGTTGGATACACAGAGGAACACACTACAGGCTGAACAACGGTGATTATTACTGAGAAACATTTAAGAGTAATAATGTGCTAAGAGAACACACTACAGCTGAACAACGGTGTTTGAGAAATTTAAGTAATAATAGTTGTGACTAACCGAGAACACACTGCTGAACAACGGTGATTATTACTGAGAAACATTTAGAGTATTAAGTTGTGACCTACCGAGGAACACTACGAGCTGAACACGGTGATTTCTGACATTTAAGAGTAATATGTTGTGGTGGTGCGGTGATATTGGAAACATTTAAGAGTAATATGTTGTGACCTAACACAGAGGAACACACTACGAGCTGAACAACGGTGATTATTACTGAGAAACATTTAAGAGTAATAATAAGTTGTGACCTAACACAGAGGAACACACTATGTTAAGTTACTATACTGTATGTGTCTGTGTACTTGAGGGACCTCACACCGTGGGAGTAGGCGCAGCAGGAGGCAGTCACCATGGCAGGAGGCACTCACCGTGGGAGGAGGCGTGGGAGTAAGCCAGGCGGTAGTTGGTGATGACGCCGTTCCTGTGACGGAGGAGGAGGCGACCACGTCACTACCAGGCTTGATGACGTCACACTCTCACATGTCACGTGACCGGGAGGAGCACTCGGTTCTGTGTGAGTGAGTGAGTGAGTGAGTGAGAGTGAGAGAGAGTGAGAGAGTGCTATAGGAGAGGAGGCGAGAGTGTAAGGAAGTGGTGATGGGCAGCTGAAGTGAAGTGAAGTGATTCGTTATATTAAGTGTGTGGGTATAAGATGAACACACACACACACACACACTCACTGTCGTGTAGGGTGGTGCCCAGGGCGGGAGGTGAGGCAGGTCCGGCGCCCTTAGAGTTGAAGGCTTGCAGTACGACGGCGTAGCGGGCGTGTGGGCGTAGTCCTGCCAGGGTGGCTGTAGTCACGCCCACGCCTTCCACGCCCACCGTAGTGAAGTTATACGCCCCTCCCCCCCCTCACTGCAGGGAGAAAGTGAGAGGTGAGAGAATAAGAGGTGAGGAAGTGAGAGGTGAGGTGAGGTGAGGAAGTGAGGGTGAGAGGAACAGGTTAATTGTCAAAATGGCGTCAATATTGTGAGAGGGAGACTCACCTGGCGTCCTTAAGGCCCAGGTGTGTGGGGAGACTCACCTGGCGTCCTAAGGCCCAGGTGTGTGAGGGAGACTCACCTGACGTCCTTAGGCCCAGGTGTGTGAGGGGAACTCACCTGGCGTCTAAGGCCCAGGTGTGTGAGGGAGACTCACCTGGCGTCCTTAAGGCCCAGGTGTGTGAGGCTCACCTGGCGTCCTAATGCCCAGGTGTGTGAGGGAGACTCACCTGGCGTCTTAAAGCCCAGGTGTGTGAGGGAGACTCACCTGGCGTCCTAAGTCCAGGTGTGTGAGGGAGACTCACCTGGCGTCTTAAAGCCCAGGTGTGTGAGGCAGACTCACCTGGCGTCCTTAAGGCCCAGGTGTGTGAGGGAGACTCACCTGGCGTCCTTAAGGCCCAGGTGTGTGAGAGCTCACCTGGCATCCTTAAAGCCCAGGTGTGTGGGGAACTCACCTGGCATAAAGCCCAGGTAGTAGCCGGGGACGTCGCCGTTGGTCAGGTTTTGTGGCGGCGGCTCCCAGGACACCTGTAGAGCTGTAGACGACACTGCCAACACCTGCAACATGGTAACACCTGTAGCATAACACCTGTAGCATAATACCTGTAACATAACACCTGTAGCATAACACCTGTAACATAACACCTGTAACATAACACCTGTAGTATACACCACAACCCACACAGGTACTCACGTTAACACCCTGAGGGGGCAGCTGGGGGCTCCTCTTGTGTGCTGACCCTGAGGGCAGGGGGAGGAAGGGCTGCGGCCAACGCGGTTCTCCCGCCACAACTGTCAGCGTGTAGGTGGTGGCTGGCCGCAGTGTCCAGCCTCACCTGCTGCTGGTCCCCCCTACTGTCACCTCCTGCGGCCCGTCCACACCTGGCGGGTGACAGTTATGTTGTCCACCTCAGCCACCTTGCCCAACACCACTCAATATAAAATGACTTGTAAACACACACACACCAGGTGACTGCTGAGCGTCGAAGGTGATGAGGTAGGCGGTGATGGGGGCGTTGGAGTCCTGGAGGAGCCAGGAGTGCCAGACGAGATCCTTCCTCCGTCACCGTCACTCCTGAGAGACCCCGGCACGTCTGGGGGGGAGGAGGGGTACTATAGTGTTACTGGGTGGGGTACCACTACTGCACCACTACTGTACCATCACTGTACCATCACTGTACCTGACCAGCAGGTGGAAGTCAGCAGTGAGGGCCCCGGGTGTTGGTGGCGGTACAGACGTAATGGCCGGAGTCACTCAGGTGTGTTGACCGTAGTACAAGTTCTGACACCTGGCCAGCCTCACTCTGCCTCTGACACCTCGTACCTGTTGACACCACC
>NW_024722112.1:0-19828 GCF_018991925.1 Homarus americanus
CCATTCATAACCTTCATGTCCATAAACCAAATAGGCAGGGACGGTTTTTCGTTATACACATGAGTAAAAACCCCAACAAAACCAGACCTAAACCTACTGTGTGTGTTGGTATACGTTCTCGAGTTGTTGGTAAGGTTTAATGTTAGATTTTCTTAATGTTTCTGAATGTAAAGTGTACTGATATGATATGGTATTTGATGTTGTTGCTTGGGGTGGCGGCGAGTCAGACGTATTAACCCATACCAATTTTAATAGCTCTGTGTGCCAATTGTAGTACATGGCATAACACTAACCATACCTAACCAAACCAAAGTTTTAATCATACCTTAATTTAAATTCCTGGCGGAGGGTGAATCAAGTCCTGGTGTAGTTAACTGTGGTGAATACTCTTGTAGTTCCCACATGTTTTAATTGACTTCACTTCAAAAAGGACACTTGGAAAATTCACTACGGTACCTCGTCGTACTTTTAATGTTCACTAGAAAAAGGGATTCCACGCGTGAATTTCTCTTTAACCTTCAATTAGGTTCACTACCTCCGTTAACACTATTTATTTCCATTAATCCAATCAAGTTATGGGCCCATAACACTTCACTTGGCATCAGTGACAAATATCCTCTAATCTCATCGTCACATCAGGTCACTTCACCTTTTAACCAATATTTCCCATATATTAACACAACACTTCACGTTACGGGTCCTCCAGCACTTCACAACACCGAACACTTCCACTTATATCAGTATATAACACCGAAAGAGTATCAAGTTTTTAAGGAAATTATCAAAAATGAAGGAATAATGTACGTCGACCTTGACCATGTACCGGACACGAACAGTGAGTAATGTTGTGGCTGTCAAGCTGCCAGGGTTGCCAACTCGGATTTTCAAATGTCGCTAGGCTGGTACCTAAAAGTAGCTAAATGTCGCTAAATCTTCCATGAAAAGTCGCTAGCTATTATTCCCCCCCCCCCTTCAGTAATTTGATGCAAATAATATTTTCATAATGCCGACTATAATGGACGGAGTATAAATAAAATGCATTATGTAAAAAGAAAAATATTATTTTTTTTAAAGTTTAATGTGCACACTTACCTATTATTCAATAGTAATTGCATCCCAGTCCTCTTCGTAGTGGCTACTCTCCCCTACAACTCCCAACTGAGCTCCGGCCGCACTCCGACCAGCCAATCAGCGTACAGCCAGCTACGCCGAGAGACTAGGTCTATGCAGAGGACGTAGGGGTACGATCGCCGACCTAGTCTCGACCATCAACCTCCAGTTCAGGATCAGAGCGTTTCACACCTTACGCTTGAGCCGCTGTGATTGGTCCGGTTATGGAGCGCGTACGCCCTCCTAACCGCGATCCCCGCCTGAACCGCCAACCTGACGACCCGAACCACGACAGGCTTCGCACAGAGAAAGCAGACCAGTTACGCGCCTTCAACGAAGCCCTGAAAAGTAGGAACTCTGCCACCACCTCCAACAACTCCACCACCACCACCACCTCCACCACCACCACCACTGCTACCGCTACTGAGGACAACTGGACGAAGGTAGAAAATAAGAAACGCCGACGTGCCTTTTCGGGAAACGATTGCCGTCAAGCAGCCCCCAAGGCACCCATCACCACCACCAGCCCACCTCCAACGACACTGCCAAAATTCCGGATCACGAAAACGGACGCAAAAACAACATATGCCGCCGTCACAGAGATGGAAAAGCAAAACCCACTGGCCAAGTTCTCAGTGCGGCCCAACCTAAAGGGGGAGATGATCGTTCACCCCAAAGACAAGAACTCCGCCACCACCCTCGACACTTACCTACAAAACACCACCACCATTACTTCAACCAAGCTAGACCCCGCCCAGAAACTGATGAAGTCGGTAGTCCTCCGGTACCCAAAGGAACTACCTCTCGAACCCCTGGAGAACCACCCGAAGATCCTAAAAGCCGAGAGATGCTCTCCCCTGTCCGACAAGACGGCCACCACGAAACAAGTCCTCATAACGCACTACGGCTCACCCCCCAGCACCATAGACCTCAAAACCTGGGGGATCTACGAAGTGAGGCCCTTCGTCCCAGAGCCCCTGCGATGCTTCAGATGCCAGAAATACGGGCACCATCAGACAAGGTGCACGTACAGGGAAATCTGCGCAGTCTGCGCACAGAAGCACGGCACACAGTCCTGCCTCACCAAACTGAAAAATGGGGAAAAAATTGCCCCCAAGTGTGCCAACTGCGGGGGCAAACACCACGCCTGGAATCCTGGATGCTCCGAGAGAACAAAGAGGGTCCAGGCAAACCGACCAGCAGCAAGACCGGCCCCCACCGCCTACACACCAGCCCCACCAAGTACCTTCGTGTGGGGAACCCAAAGGCCCAAACAACAAAGACAACCTCCTCAGCCAGTCAACACCCAAAGTGCAGCCCAGTTTCCTGGCCTCACTACAGCCACACCTCAGCCACCCAAGCAGCAGAGAACGACAACCACGAGAAAGACAAAAGAAGCACACACCAAGGCACCAGAAGGAATGATACACATATCAGACCTAGCCAATGTACTGACGACCTTCGCGGAGGGCCTAGCCGGACTACTGGGCCACAAGATCCAACCCACACAGCTCCAAATACTCATGGGGAGCGTCCTCGGGCAAGTCGCCACAGCTCCAGCCACCTCAGTGGAGGAAGCCACGCCGGTCCGCACACGAGTAACAGCCGAGGTACACTCTACACCGAAGAAGGCCACCAGAGAACCCAAGACACCGACAGCTCCCAAGATACCGACAGCTCCCAGAAAGAAACTGGACGTTTCAACTCCCCTGAACCGAACCACGGCCCAGAAGGCAAAAACCACAGAACACGAAGACATGGACCTGATTCAGTTGGAATCGAACTTGGACATCTCCATCGAGGACCACCAGAAGTCCCCGATGAAACAGTGGTGGAAAACGTCAGCACCCTGAACATCCTAACATGGAATGCTCAGGGCATCAAAAACAAGAAACACCTCCTACAAGAAGCAGCAGCCAAGGACAAGCTTGACATCATACTCCTACAAGAAACACTTCTACAAGAACACCACTGTTTCAAATTCAGCGGTTACAAGACATACAGGAGGCATTTCACGCAGGCGTCAACAAGAGGATGTATGATCTTGGTCAAGTCAAGCATACCCTCCGCCGATGTCACGCAGCAATTTCCATGTGGGGAAAACATCGAGACACAGGCCGTCAAAGTAACCCTCCTAGAACGGGAATTAACTGTTCACAACATCTACAAGAACCCAAGGGGCTCACTGGAGGTTACTCAATTATTTGCTTCGGCCGCTGACCACGCCACACTCATAGGAGGGGATTTCAACGCACATCATCCCTTCCTAAGCTCGGCAAGCCCCACAAATGAAGACGGCCTACACCTATACACCACCTTTCAAGATACACCCGAGATCTGCCTCCTGAACACCGGAGAGCCCACCCACACTAGGGGAGGAAGGCTAGATCTAACCTTCGTCTCCAGTGCACTACAGCCTTCGGCCTCCTGGCAGATACACCCCACGCTGACCAGTGACCACTTCGCCACCCTAACAACGCTGAAGGTGAACAAACTCCCCACTCCACCCCCCCCGAGATGGAGATACAACACTCAAAAGGCAGACTGGGGACTCTTCAAGAAACACCTGGCTAAGTGGCGCGAAAAATCACAGCCGGCCGGCGCAGCACCCGCGGATGAGACAACCCTCCACCACCAATTGGTCGAGGCGTTTCACCTAGCGGCAGAAGAGGCTATCCCAAAAACAAAACCCACATCAAGACAGTACAATGATTACTGGTACTACTGTCCCAGGGTGAAAGAACTCAACCACAGAGTGAACATGGCCCGAAGAAACTACAGGAGACATCCCACGGCAACAAACAGACATCTCCTGCAAGTCATAGTCAAGGATACCAGGGAAGAGAAGGAAGAAATTAAAAACGTAAGCTGGCTCAAGTGGTGCTCCGAACTGAACGAGCACACCTCCCTGGGCAAGATGTGGGCCCAGATCCGAAGGGCATCTGGGAAGGCGACACCACCACCACCAACTCATCCCAACCCAGAAGAAGAAGCCGAGAGACTTGCAAAACTGTTCTCTGACCGAGCAGCAACGAAGAACCTCCCGAGACAGGCGGAGGAGACACAACGGCGTCTGCGACAGGTCAGACTCCAGACGATCCAAGAGGCCTGCAACAGTGAAGATGACACTGACAGACCATTCAACCAGCAAGAACTCCAGAAGTCGCTAAAACGAAGCAAGGATACAGCTCCAGGGGCCGACAGGATAACCTACTCCATGCTCTCTCATGCCGGTACAGCCGGACACGAGGCTCTGCTGCAAGCCATCAATGCTGCGTGGACAGCACAAAGACTCCCACCGGAATGGAAGAAGGCAGATATACAGCCCATTCCGAAGCCCAGAGAACCAGACAAGCCGAGGCCCATCTCCCTTCTCAGCTGCATAGCGAAGACCGGAGAAAGAATGGCTCTCAACCGACTCAAGTGGAAAGTAGGCAGCCCACACCCTCACATCTTTGCTTACACCGAGAACACCGGCACAGGCAACAACATCGCCGAGATACTCAGCACAGTGGACAACAAACCAGCTCTGGTGGTCTTCCTCGACCTGGAGAAAGCCTTCGAACTAGCAAATCCTTTGGCCATTACAACTACGCTCGCTAAAAAAGGCGTCAAAGGAAGGTTGCTGGGGTGGATCCAGAACTACCTCACACAGAGAGAAGCACGAGTACGCTTTCAGGGAGCAACCTCAAGCTACAGGGTCCACGAAAACGGAACCCCACAAGGAGGCATCCTCAGTCCAATGCTGTTCAATGTCCTGATGGAAAATCTAGTCAAACTTCCCTTCAGACAAACAGCCAAGCTCCTATGCTATGCGGACGACTTACAGCTCATAGTAAGAGGATCGAACAGACTAGCCAACACGCAACACGCACTCCAACTTATAGAAGAGGAGTGCAACAGACTTGGACTCAAGATAAATCCAGCCAAGTCGAAAGCGATGGCCATCTGCACAGACACACCAGACAAGACGCTCTCCATACAAAACACGCCGGTAGTCTGGACCAACGCCCACCAGTGTCTTGGAATCTGGTTTGACCAGAAACTCACCTTCAAGCCGCAACTCGAGTATCTCAGGCACAGGACGAAGAGCAGACACAATATAATGAGGTCGCTCACCAGCAAATCCGCAGGAGCAAACCTTCATGTGCTCAAAGCCTACTACACAGCCGCCATCAGATCGCTGGTAGATTACAGTGCTCCAGCACTCATTGGACTGAGAGAAGACCAAATAGCTAAGCTAGAAGTCATTCAAAACAATGCTCTCAGGACCATGCTCGGAGCACCCATGTGGACCAGAATTTGCAATCTGCAAATGGAAACCGAGCTACCACCCCTGGCAGTACGAGTCAAGCAGGTGACAGCCGGTCTCCTCGCCAAAATCTGCAGAGCAGACAAGCCCACAGCTGCCAAGATTCGAATCAGTGCCTCTCTCCACCTCGACCACAGAGTGCGAGGGGCCACCTGGTCGCACGAGGCAAGCGAGGTCATCCGACACCTGCAAGCAGAAACACTCGTCAAGAACAACCAAGACACACGAGACAATGGTTACACTGTTCCTCCACCATGGAGCCCTCCACCAGCCACACTCAAATTCACCGACCTCGGCGACAGTAAAGCCAACCTCCAGAAGGAGGACCTCAAAAAAATATCTCTCCAAGCCATAGCCACCGAGACACCGGCTGATGCAGCATCATACTTCACAGACGGCTCGGTGGACCCAAAACATCACAGATCCGGAGCGGCCTTCTACACCCAAGGTCAGACCCTCAAATGGAGACTTTCCAACGACTGCTCCACCCTACAAACAGAACTGGTAGCAATCTCAAAGGCCCTACAACACGCTGCAACACAACACAACAAGTCCGTCATAATTCACACGGACTCGAAATCGGCCATGCAGGCGCTGCAACACAGTCAACCAAGAGACAACGTCCACATCATCACCTCGATCCTCGCACAGCTACAGGAATTCCAAAGCCAAAACCGACCAGTCGTCTTACACTGGATTCCCAGTCATGTAGGGATCGGAGGAAACGACGTGGCAGACGAAGCAGCCAAGGCAGCTACACGTTCCAGTAGCGTACACATCCAAGTTCCAGCAAGTGTGCAACAGATCAAGAATCACCTCAGAAAGACTACCAAGCTCCACATCAAAAAGAGCTTCCTTCATGCACTCAACGCTGGTTCCCAATCAGCCAAATGGTACCTGGCGGCCACAAAAGGGGAACCACCTTTCGCAGACAAGAAAACTCCAAGACAAACCCAAGTCAGCCTTCACCGACTACGACTAGGGTACAAGTGCTCCTGGCAGATGATCGGAAATGACGTCATGGAATGCACCTACTGTCAGGAGCCAGCAGCCAACCCACTTGAACACTATCTCCTCGATTGCGAGGTCACACAAAGCCTCCGAGACAGAACTCAAATCTCCCAAGAAACACACACAACACCAGCGGCCACTCTAACCCGAAAGGCCCATACAGACCACATTCACCACCTACTCCGGGTCATCACACGATACCCACCACCCAGATAGCTTAGAAAGCATCCTCTCCCAGCAAGTGCGGACCCCAGTTCGGGGGGCGCGCCACTCCGAGGCTGACCACGTCCAAGAGTGGGGGCCGGTGGTAAGCGTCCACTGATCGGGGGTCCGCTCACACTTGCAACCTGCAGTATCCCTCCAATCTGCAGGTGGGACCACCTCCAATCCCAATCCGGTCTGGCTGCTCCTGGAGCTCCAGCCGGAACCACCAAACGGGCCGCCTATAGGCAAAGGCCCGTGTCGGACTACGGTCCGACAATCTATACAACAACAACAACAACCCAGGGAGATCATCCTACACTCAGCTACTGGACCAGCAACATCTCTCTCAGCTCCTCACCTAGTCACTCCTAAGTACTGCACTGTACAACAATATATACAGGAAGCACATCGTGAGTTTCTATCCAACCTCATTCCTGAGTGAAGGTATCTACATGTACGTACGTTTGTGTGCCCATACAAAGAGATAATAGACAACTAAAGAGAATTGACAACTGGCCACAAACGGTACACTACATTGGTGACCCCCGGAGCCGTGAACACCACACTCCTTTCTGCTGCCTTACTACTTGAGCTGAGAAGATCGTCCTGCCTGCTGCCAGCCTAGGCCAACCGCCTCCCTGCACCACCCACTACTCCACAACGACACCATCTCACGATCGTAAGGTTTATAACGCATTAGTCCGTTCTCCCCACTGGCGTTGTGAGTGACCCACATCACAGTTGGAGAGCAACTATTGTGCGATATTCCAAGCGTGGTTTGAGCTCTTTTGCCTATTCTCCTATTTTTCTTTTGTTTTTTTAGTTCTGGCCAAAGGACCTGCACCCTAAAAAAGTGTATTCGTCCCGAGGTCCCCCCCGTAAGTGTTCACCTCCCTCCCAGGAGATTGTGAAGACGGAAGGGGGTCGGAACAAGCACCCATCCCTCATCCTTCCCTAACAGGTGCGATATTCTCCCGCAAGAATGGACGGACGGATCTCTCTACCAACCTTCAACCACAACGTAGAGGACTGGTTAGTTCATGTCGAAGCAGCTCTCATCGGCTCTACAGCTACAGACGAGCAGAAGTACGGCGCCCTGCTCTGCTCCTTGCCCACTGAAGTCGCCACACAAGTCTCACAGATCATCTCCAACCCTCCAGAGAACAACAAATTCGCCACTCTGCGGAATGCCTTAAGAACACATTACCAACGGACCCGCTCCGATATCCTGCAGAACCTATCTTCCATCTCCCTGGGAAACTCAACTCCGGGACATCTCTGGGAAGAGATGTGCAGGGTGAACTCCCGGTACACAGACAGACTTCCTGACTCTATCCTGCGCCAGCTTCACGCACAAAAGCTACCCACAGAAGTAAGCAACATCCTGTCCGCAGTAGATTACTCTACGACACCTGAGCTATATGCAACTGCGGCAGACAGAATTTTCAACCAGTGCACTTCTGCACCCCTTGCTGCCTCGGTCACACCAGTACCTCCCACCGAACTTGCAAGCCGGGTCAACACACCTCAGCCAAGCAATACCTCACAAGATATCAAGGACCTGTTACAAACCTTGAACCGCAGGATGGACACCATTGAGCAGTTCTGCTCCTCCTTACCCGCTGCTGTGCCAGTTCCTGACTCACGCATCACACCCTACAACTTCCGACACACAGCAGCCAGCCCCCAGCACAACAACCATACCCTCTGCTGGTATCACCAGACTTTCGGCCGCAATGCTCGAAACTGTGAGCCCTATTGCACCTATTCGGGAAACGGCAACACCGGAGGCTGGTAGACGCCTCAGCCCCCGTCCCTTCAGGCGTCTCATTACTGTACGTCACCGACCGCACCTCTGGCAAGAAGTTCCTCATCGACACAGGTTCATCGGTAAGCCTCATCCCTCCCTCACTACAAGACAAGTCAAAGCAACCTTCTTATGACCTGTTCGCTGCCAACGGTACCCCCATCGCCTCCTACGGCGTACTCACCCTCGCTTTAGACCTCGGCCTGCCCAAGACTCTGAGTTGGTTATTCGTGATAGCAGACGTGTCTCAACCCATCCTTGGTTTCGACTTCCTCACCTTCCACAAGCTCGGCGTCAAACCAAGTCATCTATGCCTCATCCATGAGCCTACAGCACGCAAGATCCAGGGTTCTCGTGCCAGACACACCGACACTATCACCTGTCTTGCGCCTTCCAACGAGTTCTCCTCCCTACTCAACGAATTCAAGGAGCTTTTCTCACCCCGAGTCTCCCTACCCCCACCACCTACGTCGGGAATTTTCCACCACATCGAAACCAAAGGACCACCAGTCTTTTCACGCCCTCGCCGCCTGCGCCCTGAGCTCCTGTGCACAGCCAAAGTAGAATTCAACAAACTACTGCAAGATGGCATCATTCGCCCTTCAAGGAGTCCCTGGGCATCGCCTCTTCACATGGTTCCTAAGCAAACGCCCGGCGAGTGGAGGGTGTGTGGCGACTACAGAGCCCTGAATTTCGTCACCAAACCTGACAGGTACCCTATTCCGCATGTCCAGGACTTTCACCACAAACTTCATGGCAAGACTATCTTCTCGAAGATCGACTTGGAGCGTGCCTTCCACCAGATCCCAGTAGCACCGGCAGATACCCAGAAGACAGCCATCACCACCCCGTTTGGACTCTTTGAGTACACTTTCATGAGTTTTGGCTTACGCAATGCAGCACAGACTTTCCAGAGGTACATGGACCATATGCTTCGCGACCTCGACTTTGTCACTGTCTACATTGACGACATCCTCGTTGCATCTTCGACGCCTGCCGAGCACCACCACCACCTACAACTCCTTCTCCAACGCCTGCAGAACAACAACATGAAAGTTCATCCTGCTAAGTGCGTCTTTGGAACCTCGGCCATCGATTTCCTCGGTCACAGAGTCTCGCCCAGTGGCATACAACCCCTACCACAGAAGATAACCGCGATTAGGGAGTTCCCCAAACCTGAAACGGTGAAGAAACTCAGAGAATTCCTGGGTTTAGTCAACTACTACCACCGCTTCATTGACAAAGCTGCCACCGTCCTAGCCCCCCTACACGACCTTCTCAAGGGACGCCCAAAGAAGTCTCACAAGCCTCTCGTGTGGACTCAAGAGGCTGCCACGGCATTCACAACTGTCAAACAGCACATTACACGCCTCACCCTCCTGGCCCACCCCGCACCTAACGCCCGGACCACTCTCACAACAGACGCTTCTTCTACTGCAGTGGGCGCCGTCTTACAGCAGGAGATCAACGGAATTCTTATGCCCGTTGCTTTCTTCTCACAACGGCTTCAACCACCACACCTCAAGTACAGCGCCTTTGATCGAGAACTCCTGGCCATATACCTGGCTGTCAAACATTTCCAGCACTTCCTCGAGGCCCGTCAGTTCACCATCTTCACTGATCACAAGCCCCTCGTCCACGCCTTCGCTTCAGCTTCCCAGTCACATACACCTCGTGTCCTGCGCCACTTGGCTTACATCTCAGAGTTCTCCAGTGACGTCCAACACATTAGAGGCAGCCACAACGAGATCGCCGACGCCCTCTCTCGTTGCGTATCCAACATTCTTCCCTCATCTCCACCCATTGACTATGGGCAGCTAGCCGCGGCTCAAGAGAAGGACGAAGAGCTGGCAAAATACAAGTCATCCCCCTCAAGCCTCACACTCCAAGAACTCCCTGTTCCTGGCACAAAGACAAAATTGTGGTGCGACATATCCTGTGGGCATCCTAGACCGTTCGTGCCTCATGTCCACCGCCGCGCGGTGTTCGACCGCATCCATGGTCTCAGCCACCCGGGTGGGCGGGCCTCCCAGCGCCTCCTCACTCAACGTGTCGTCTGGCCCGGCATCAAGTCCGATACTAAGAAATGGGCTGCCCAGTGCTTGGCCTGCCAATCCTCCAAAGTACATCGTCACATACGGGCCCCCTTACATACCTTCCCTATTCCCAAAGGACGTTTTCAAGTAGTACACCTCGACATCGTGGGACCTCTTCCATCATCCTACGGCAGCACCTACATCTTCACCTGCATCGACCGTTTCACCAGGTGGACAGAAGCAATTCCCATGCCCAATGCTACAGCAGAGACTACTGCCCGCGCCTTCATGTCCGGTTGGGTTTCCCGTTTCGGCCCCCCCGCAACCGTAATCACTGACCGAGGAGTCCAGTTTGAGTCACAACTCTGGCAGCACCTCCTACAGTTCCTCGGCACGTCTAGACAACGCACTACAGCATACCACCCTCAAGCCAACGGCATGGTAGAGCGTTTTCACCGGCAGCTAAAGGACGCACTCAAGGCACAGCACGACCCTTACAGCTGGACTGATGCGCTCCCCTTAGTGCTCCTCGGCATCCGTGCGTCACACAAGGAGGATATGGACTGTAGCCCAGCAGATCTTACACTAGGCGAGCCCCTTCGGCTACCTGGGGATTTCTCACTCCCTCCTAACCCTCACCAAACCACTCCAGCCGCTCGTCACGACTTACTCCAAAAGCTACGACAAGCAGTTTCTGCATTCAGAGCTACTACTCCACGCCAGCCTCCTCGGCGCCCTGAATACATCCCTCCTGCACTACTCACAGCCGAGTATGTTTTCGTCAGGCGTGATGCTCATCGCAACCCATTACAACGTCCCTACGATGGACCCTTCCAGGTGGTTACCCGTTCAGCAAAGTTCCTGACGATTATCCGGAATGGCAGACATGACACCGTCAGCATAGACCGAGTCAAACCGGCCACCTTACCCTTTGGGCCCCCAGTCCAGCAGCACCATCAACAAACTACGCCTGCACCAGTCTACCCGCAGTTACCACCGGCAGCAACACCACGCCCACGACATTTCTGGGCACCCTCTTTTCACCCTCAAGTAAACCCTGTTCCTGCTGTAGAACCTGCTCCTGGCATAGACCTTCCTCATATCATAGAACCTGCTCCTGCCATGGACCCTCCTCCTGACATAGAACCTGCACCTATCATAGAACCTGTACCTATCATAGACCCTCCTCCTGTCATAGAACCTGAACCTGCATTAGACCTCCCTCCTAACATAGAACCTGCTCCTGCCATGGACCCTCCTCCTGACATACAACCTGCACCTATCGTAGAACCTGCACCTATCGTAGAACCTGCTCCTGCCATGGACCCTCCTCCTGACGCAGCCCCTGCAGCAGCAGGAGCACAACAACCACTGCTTGTACAACCTCCTCTAATCCCAAACCCTCTTTCTCCTCCTAATTCTCCCACAGGTTTTGTGTCACTGGAGGGAGTTGTTACACGTAGCGGCCGAGTCGTACATACACCTGCCCGGTATGTGTTATGTGTGGGACACAACCCGGACAACATCCAGCCTCCCGCCGCGCCGGGAGGGGAGGGGGAGTATTGTAGTGGCTACTCTCCCCTACAACTCCCAACTGAGCTCCGGCCGCACTCCGACCAGCCAATCAGCGTACAGCCTAGAACTAGAAAAATGCTAGTGACAGGGGGGAAGGAGGTTCAGAGGAAGAATAAAGATAGGATGGAAGTGAATTTTAGAAGGAGAGAACAGGTGCAGTGGCTAAACACCGCTTGCGTGAGGGGGTAGGCAAAATGCCCGTGAGGGTGCAACAACAACAATCAGGACGAGGCAGAGGGAGGGCGGGAGCAGGTCCGGGCAAGCAAAGGGCCAACGCGGGTGTTCTGATTGTCGTCCTAGCAGGCAGTGTTGGTAAAACGTAGGAAGAACCGCCCCGCCACGGCGGCGGCGCAAGCCGAGAAACGCAGGTGGACGGACGCACAGGCAGCACACGATCAAATCAAACAGAGAAGGTGAAAATATAGAAATTTTGCTAGTCGTAGGGTTGTTTGGAGAGAGATGAAGGTAAAGTCTTTGAGCTATGTCAAAGAGGAACGGAGCGAGTTGGAGGAAGGGTTTTTGAATCTTTGAGCTTGAAATGTCAAAGTATTCATAGTAAGGAAGGATGAGCGTATCGTAGGAGAGTTTTTAGTAATAGCGGCAGACAGATTTGAGCTTTTTTGTCAAATTATGAACGGAGACGAGAATGAGATATAGGTTGAGTGGTTTCAGTCTAGAGTTAGGTCAATTTTATTAAGAATTGGATGTCACAGACGTTGGGTATGTTTGATTAGGTTCTGAGAGTTGTGGGTCTTTTAGCTATGTCAGAGAGAAATGGAGAGAGTTGGAGGAAGAGTTTAGAATCTTTGAGTTTGAAATGTCAAAGTATTCGTAGTGAGGAAGGATGAGTGTATCGTAGGAGAGTTGTTTAGTAATAGCAGGAGGCAGATTTGAGCTATGTCAAATTGTGAACGGAGATGAGAGTGAGATATAGGTTGTTAGGTTTCAGTCTTGAGTTAGGTCGATTTTGGTAAGGTGGCTTTGTCTGGCGGGGGGGGGATGTTGTGTTTGGAGATTGGTTGAGGGAGGGGGGGAGTTTGTGTTTGGGGATTGATGGGGGTGGCGGTTGTATGTTAATTTAAGGTGAATTAAAATTGCTTAAGGGGGGTTGTTGTGTGAGTGTGTATGTGTTTGCATGTAAATGTAAGGGGAGAGAGGGAGGGTTAGGATAATGTTATAAGGTCAGGTATGGTTCGGTTGTCGGGAGGAGGGGGGAGGAGAGGAGAGGAGAGGCGGGCTTAGGAGGTTCTTGGGTTATTTTATATATGGTAGGTTGCAATGAATAGTTGTATTGCGTCATATGTTTTTATTTATTTTTTATTTAGGAGGGTCAAAGGGGCTTGTTAGAAAGGTCGGGTATATTAAGTTTTTATTTTGGGAGGATTGTAGGTATTGATTTCTAAGAGGGGTTGTGAGTAAGGTTGGGTGGGTTAAGTTTTTCTTTTGGGAGGATTGTAGGTTGTGAGTAAGGTTGGGTGGGTTAAGTTTTTCTTTTGGGAGGATTGTAGGTTTTGTTAGTGGTTGGCAGAGTTGGGTTAATTATTGCATTCTCTCTTTCTTGCAGGTATTGTGAGTTCTGGCCCCATTCTTGAGGGAGAGGGTTTGTGTACAGGTACATTGCACCCCTCCCCGACCTTATTGGCTAAGAGAGGCGTTCAATGTCGTCTGCAATTTGGTACCGTTTTTATTAGGTACACCTCTCCGACCTTGAGGGAGAGGGCTTGCGTACAGGCATTGTGGAACTCTCACCGACCTTATTGGCTAAGGGAAACGTACATGTCATCTGAGTTAGTATGGGATGGGTAAGTTAGGTATTTGTTTTGGGAGGAGTGATAGGGTGTGGTTAGTTAATGGTAGAATGGTAATTTTTTATTTTGTGTGGGATTGCTAGTAACGGCTGGGTATGTTAGGTTTTTATTTTGGGGGGATTGTTAGGGTTTTTTTTTTTTTTTTTTTTTTTTTGCCAGGGGAGTGTTAGTGCAGGTTGAGTGGGTTAGTTTTTTTTTTTTTTTTTTTTTTTGAGTGGTCTTGAGTTTGAGTTGGTGGCGTGGGGTTTGGAGTGAGGGGGGGGAGGAGAGAATTGGTCTTAAGTTAGGTTAGGTTGATTGGGTTAGGTTAGGTGGGAATCGGTGGGTGTGGGCTGAGGAGAGGATAGGTTGATTTGGTTAGGTTGGGTGGGAATCGTTGGGTGAGGGTTAAGGAGAGGCTAGGTTTTAATTTGGGGGGAAATTGTTGGGTGTGGTTATAGGGAAGATATTAATACAAGGGAGGTGGGAGGGGAGTGTTTGGTCTGTTTAGTACTTAAAGATAGAAATTCTGAGGTGCAGGGATGAGGTCTAAATTGTCGAGTGACTGTGAGCGTGGTGGTGGTATGAGTGTTGTGTATGCAAGTGAGGGAAGGGCAGTTACGTGACTGTGTGTGGGGGAGTCGGGAGGTTGAGGGGAGTGTGCGAGGTTCGTGTCGGGGTTGATTTCTGTTTCCTTTGGGGTAGTGCCGTATAGGTTTACTTTGATTATTGATTTGGTTGGATGAGTGTATTGAATAATTTTTTTGCTGTCAGGTGTATAGGGAGACAGGGGGGAGGTGTTCTTCCTCTTTGGTCTAGGGGTCTTGACCACTATTTCTGTGGGGGGAAGGGCTGCCATTTTATTCTTGGGAGTCTGGGGTGTTAGGGGAGGATCAGGTTTGGTTTGGGTGTTCGTGGTCCGGGAGTTCAACGTAGTCAAGTGGGAGAAGTCGGGTGTAGGCAAGGTCGAGGTGGAGGGGCCGGTATGTTTTGGACTGATTACTTTGGGGGGTGAGGTAATGGTAGAATGGTGAGATAAGTCAGGTGTAGGCATGGCAGAAGTGGAGGGGAGGAGGGAGACAGTGGATTCTCTGGGGGGTGGGGGGGGCATGTTGGTACGGTCGGAGATGGGGGCAGTGGGGAAGATGAGGTCGGGACCGGTTCTGAAGGAGTCAGGAATGTTTATGGTAGGGAGGCCGTTAGCCTTCAAACCCTCAATTACCAGATTTAGAAAAAGTGATCTATTACCGTTGCTTAGGGAATGTGCCAGAAGTATGATGGTGGTGATTTTTGCGTCAGTGTCGGGGGAAGGGAGGGGGGCGGTCAGGTTGTTGGTCCAGCAAGTGCGGGTGGAGAGAGTCGTGGGAGTAGGGAGTGAGTGGTGGGGAGGAGGAGGAGGTGCAGTGGGAGGTGAGGGTAGGCGTAGGCGGGGAGGGAGAGGTGTTGTGCTGTTGTTGAGTCTGATTTGGCACTTGTTGCTGACGGCAGAGTGTGGGCCTTTACAATTGCAGCATCTAGTAACAGTGGCAGTGCAGTTTCTGTATGAGTGGCCTTGATTGGCACATTTTGAACAGGTTAGTGAGTTACTGCAACGGTTGGTGGTATGTCCAAATTGATAGCAGTTGTAGCATTGGTGGACTGGGATGTAGTGTTGGAATTCGATGTTTCGTGAGGGGATGATGTTATTGCCGAATTTAATTCCGTTGGATTTCAATTTGATAGCGTCAGTTTGTGTAGCTGTAGTGATTTTCAACATGGGGAGAGTTCCCATCCGGGCTGCATATGTCATTTGGGAGGTGTTGTGTGTGTTGAGTTCTGTCAATAGGTTAGGATTGTCAAGGATATGGGGGATGATTTTTCTACATATGAGGGTGCATTTTGCGCGGTATTCGGGTGAGCTGAGGACCGTTAAGCCATTGTCTTTTAGTTTTTTGTTCAATGCTGGGGAGTGGAATAGGTCGGCGTCTTCGTCATTCTGTACAAATATTTTAATAATGTCGTCATTGGTGAAGGAACGTATTTGGAAGATCAAAGTCAGCTGGAAAATGAGTGAAGCGAGGTCTGTGCACTGTTGGATGGTACGGTCCACTTTGAGTTTAATTGAAGGCATGTTGACTGGTGGAATTGGAGATTTATGAAGATCTCCCCTAACAAATTGTCCCTAATTTCCTGCGCCCCTCACGTAGGGGAGGCCCTGCACTATCACAGAGGTCCCCAGGCGAATCGGCAGGCTGTGCTGACCCCCCGCCCTTCACACAAACACGCACTAGCGAGGTGTGGGGACAGAGGGCGTTTCCAGACGAATACTCCCCTGTACGTCAACTGACAGGGGAATAGGTCCTTTCACGGCACGGAAGATAAAGGTTAGAGTGGTAGAAAAAGGTCTGAAAACTTACTGCTGACTCTTTCTTCACACCAAGCCCCTCAGCAGCATTCGGGGTTCCTAAGGGAGGTCCGATACTGTAGGAGAGGCTCAATGTGTCGATTGAATCAACAGAATTGTCAGTTGGAGAATGGAGTCAGGTGCTTGTGATTTCCAAGGTTGGTGGGAAGGTGGGAGAGGTCCCAGAACTAGCGAATCAGCTATGTCCGTTTGATCTCCGGCTTCCCCGTCGCTCTGCGTGTCTGCTCTCTGTGGTGGTCCTGGCTCCAATGCGTACAGCCAGCTACGCCGAGAGACTAGGTCTATGCAGAGGACGTAGGGGTACGATCGCCGACCTAGTCTCGACCATCAACCTCCAGTTCAGGATCAGAGCGTTTCACACCTTACGCTTGAGCCGCTGTGATTGGTCCGCTCGCTACGCGCAGCCCAGATCCTGATCCTGGTAAATTGTATAAATACGGCTACGCCTGCCCAGGGAGATCATCCTACACTCAGCTACTGGACCAGCAACATCTCTCTCAGCTCCTCACCTACTCACTCCTAAGTACTGCACTGTACCACAATATATACAGGAAGCACATCGTGAGTTTCTATCCAACCTCATTCCTGAGTGAAGGTATCTACATGTACGTACGTTTGTGTGCCCATACAAAGAGATAATAGACAACTAAAGAGAATTGACAACTGGCCACAAACGGTACACTACACCTCTTTGTAGTGTGAACAACTGTAGAGCTGGAAGCATGTGAAGTGCTTGGTTCAGGTTCTCTTGTAACTGTATGCCTCCACAGTCCCTATCTTTCTTAAAATATCACTAGGAAGTTCATAACTTGCACAACAGGTGTTCTGTCTTTTTAACCCATACTTTATTGTAAGAATTGCCTTTAATGTCGATAGTTTCATTTTGTTGCGCAATTTTGATTTCACAAAGTTCATATTACTAAATGTGCGCTCTACATCTGCGTTTGAATGCGGAAGAGATAAGGCAGGGAGTGCAATTTCAGCCAGATCATGGTAAGGGTTTTCACCGGTCGCATCTCTGTAATTTGCCACTTCTGACCACAATTTTAGGGTGTTAGATGTTTCTGTCCAGATTGTGGGATGCAGTTTTTTCCACTGGAAATCAATCTTGGTAAGGGTGCTGGAATCTTCTGTAAATAAGTGTGCCAAACCAAGTATATCTGATTTAATAGGCTTCAAGCATTCATCGGCACTCAGAAAAGAAATAGACTGCAGCACACGAATGTTGTCAGGTAAGCGTTGACCAAGTTGTTTTATGAGTTCAACCCGTTCAAATGTATTGTCCCTGTAACCCCATTGCTATATATTATGGCTCGAAATTAGGAAAACCGAGTTTTCATGGACAGTCCAAAAGTATCCAGAAAGTCGCTAGACTTCTGTGGATATCTCTAGATTTGCGACAAGTCGCAAATCGCTCTAAAATGTCGCTAGAAAAAAACAAAAAGCTCTAGATCTAGCTACAAAGTCGCTAAGTTGGCAACTCTGCAAGCTGCCCATACATGTTGCCATATCGCCAAAATTTATTTATTTTTAATTCTCTATCGTATAAATCGTTGTTGATGTTAGAATAATGACGTATATCAATTATATTCTAATTTATCTTATTACTCTAAAATAAAACCTTGGTGAGCTTTTTTGGAAGTAATAAAGAAACAAACAAGCGAACTATCAAACAAGCACTGGAACGACTCTTTACGGTACTTAAACAACAATTCAATACTTATCTTATCACTCATATATTACCGTTACTATTCGAGATTTAAATTACTTTGTAGCAGATTTTAACGAAGACGAAAACAAATAAATAAAATAAAATCAATAAATAAAACACGAAAATGATCATAAACGCGTAACTCAAGATAGGTGGAGGGAGGAGAGGCAGTCCACACACCACCTCCTCCACCTTCATTTATCATCACCTTAATAAATACGTATAAGGAGATCACACACACACACACACACACACACACACAAAACACTAATGACTGTTGAAACGCAGTTTTATTTTGACTTGTTTATTGAGGACACATTTTTTCTGTAATTATATTTACTTTTTATTTTTATCCTCTTCGGCTTGTTAGCCGCTTGGGCGATCGGTCACGTCTCTTTTCATTTATATTCTTCACCAAAAGATCGGCTCGCTAGCCGCCCGGGCGATCGGTCACGTCTCTGTCACCCACTGTTGGCAAATACTGGGCATGCACCGGCTCCTGAATGTACCTGAACCCGCTCCAGTGTTGGTCAAGTCTGGTCTTGAAAGAGCTCACACTCGGTGCCGTCACAACACTCTCTGGTAGATTGTTCCAAGAGTTTACAACCCTCACTCCGAAAAAGTTTGCCCTCACGGTTTTCTGGACCAATCTTGAGCTGTGACCCCTTGTGGGGCGAGCGTCCGCCAGCTCCAAGTAAGGACACTCAACTGAGTAGTGCCCCCTGAGATACTTATACACCTCAACTAGGTCCCCCCTTGCCCGTCTGTAGTATAAGCTAGGCAAGTTCAGGCGCTCCAATCTCTCAGGGTAGCTGAGGTGCCGAAGTGCAGGCACCAGTTTGGTGGCCCTCCTTTGAACATTTTCAACCAACTGACAGTCCCTAGCATATCTCGTGGACCAGATGGGGTGACAGTACTCCAGATGGGGAAGCAGTTCACTCCTGAAGATCGTCACGAGGGACGGACCGTCTAGATATCTGAACGACCTTCTTATAAGACCCAATAATTTATTTGCCTGATTTACCTTCTTCTCACAATGGCCCGAGAACTTCAGCTCATTGTCACACATACACACCTAGGTCCTTCTCACACACAGTCTCAACTAGTGCATTTTCTTCATCCCGTTGGGACATATGATACGCCTCCTTACCGTTGGTACGCCCCAGGTGCATCCTCTTACACTTCGTGACATTGAATCTCAGCAGCCATTTCTTCGACCATTCCTGGAGCCCACAGAGGTCCTTCTGCAGCTCTTCACAGTCCGCTTGGTTCTTAATTTCCCGAAATAACTTGCCATCATCGGCAAATATTTGTATGGAGGAGTGTACAACGTCAGGCATGTCATTTATGAAACAAACAAACAACAGCGGACCCAATACACTGCCCTGCGGTACCCCACTTGTTACAGGTACAGATGACGATTTCGTGCCATTAATCACCACACACTGCTTGCGGTCATGTAGAAAGTCTTCTATCCACGCTAGGACATTTCCCCGAATTCCGTACCCTTCCAGTTTGATTTTCAGCCTTTCGTGAGGTACACTGTCGAAAGCCTTGGCAAAATCTAGGTAAATATTGTCGATATTACCACCCCGTTCTAGAATATGGGTCCAAATATCCAATACCTTGAGCAATTGTGTTAAGCAAGAGCGCCCCGGCATAAAACCGTGTTGGCAATCTTTTACAAGGTTGTTTCGTAGTAGATGTTTCATCGCGGCATCTCTGATAATACTCTCAAGTACTTTACATATTATGCTGGTCAGGCTCACTGGTCTATAGTTGTTCGTGGAGTGACTATCGCCCTTCTTGAAGATAGGACTCACATAAGCCACTTTTCATTCACTGGGGACCATTTGTTCATCCAGGCATTT
>NW_024722113.1:0-1942 GCF_018991925.1 Homarus americanus
TACAGTTATCTGTTGGCCGACCATAACGCATCCCCAGTTGTTCAAAACTTCAGACTCAAGGCTATTCAAATCACTACTGTGGATGGTAGTGGACCCGACTTTGGTGCACGATAGTACAGCAGCACCGTGTAGGGCCAAAGATATGATGCTTTCCAAGCAAGTCCATGGTTAGATCACTTTCTAGGTGAAATACTCTATACTTACATAATGTCATACCGATCTTGTCCTCTGAAGCAATCCATTAGAGCTTCTGTGTCAGTCAATCAAGGATTGCATGGTAAGCATACTCACTCTGCGCCAACGGACTCGGGTTTGATCCCAGCGAAAGGTGAACTAAAGAACCAGACACAGTTCTTTGTTCCTATATATAGAATCATCACTACAATATAACACCACCCATCCAACACTATATAACACATCCATCATCACTACGGAGATGTTCGTGGTATGGTTCTAACTACAGGAGCGAACATAAACATTTACAGCAGAGTTCTGCAGATCTTATTAACGGAAATATACAGGTGTTTTAATAGCTGCAGATTGGAGATGTTCGGGGTACTTGGTTCTAACTACAGGGGCGAACATAAACACCTGTAGAGTTCTGTAGGTTCTTATTAACGGAAATATACAGGAGTGCGCTTACAAGCGCAGGTAGTCCTTATACTACTCCTATAGGGTCAACTGACCTCACTCTGACCTCTCAGGCGACATTTGGTAAGTGGTACATTAGCAGCTTCCAGATGTCGCCAGGCACATTTATCTAAGCATGTGGTGACATGAAACAGGGGCATTGCCACACGCTACTGACTAGAGAAATAATGTGTATATATAAAGTACATACATGGTATACATACAACATACATAATATACATACACCTCCCCTCCCCCTATACGCTCATACCAAAGTCTTGAGCTGACATTTTCCTGTGGATCCGTTCTGAGCGTCGAGGGGCTTAATCACTGGGGGGGGATATGGGACTCAGCACTGGTGACGGGGTCAGCGGAATGCGTTACAATGCTTTACGGGGCGGAGGAAACAGCGGTTCCTCCACCACACCCGACCGCTGGGTAACCGCACCTGGTAGTCCCGTGACCTTCCGAGACCCATGACTACGCCCACTTTGTCCCAACGTAGGGAGGTCGGGTCCTGGACACGGACTTGGGTGCCGACACTCAACCTGGGGAGAGGACGGGCGTGGTCGTTGTAGAGGGCGACGACGTCTTGAACACTTTCGGCGGCTCGGCGATCAAAATCCTCTGTCTTGGCCTGCCACTCCTTGGAGATGGATTGAGGGTGAGCAGGGACACAAGAACGGAGGGGGCGTCCATACAAGACCTGGCCAGGGGAGCGTCCGGTGTAATTGGGTGTGTTGCGGAGCTCAAGGAGACCCTGGTCGAAGGCCTCGCAGTCAATATTCCCAGAAGGGGCCACTTTGAGGATGAGGTGCTTCAGGGATTTGATAGCAACCTCAGCATGGCCGTTGGACTGCCGGTAATGAGGCGGTGACAACACATGCCGGACTCCCCATCGGTCGAGGAACGCAGCAAAGTCTCGGCTTGTGAACTGGGGCCCTCCGTCGGTTCGCAGGCACGCAGAAACGCCCACTCCTGGGTGTAACTATAGACAACAAACTTGACTGGAAGGCCCATGTAAATAACACAGTCAAGGCAGCCTCGTACCGTCTCTACATGCTACGAAGACTTAGGTCACTTGGGACACCCACGCCAGAGCTGAGGACCATCTACAACGCCTTTATTGTCCCCAAACTAACGTATGCATCACCAGCCTGGTCGTCTTCTCTCAACTCCACCCAACAACGTCAGCTAGAGAAGGTACAGAAAAGGGCCTGCAGAATCATGCTCGGCGCAGAATACTCCGGCTACACCAACGCTCTCTCCACCCTGGAAATGCCATCCCTCAGTGACCTCCACCACCAAGCAA
>NW_024722114.1:0-7170 GCF_018991925.1 Homarus americanus
TATCGTTATTACCTCAGAAAATGTAAATTATTAAAGAAAAAATATTGATGTCGTCTCTGATAATCAACACGTCTGTAAGTAACTCTGAGTTATAAAGCCTAGAGGAGTTATGCGGTGTGGCCATTAAATGTTTTTTTGTTTTTGTTTTATTACTATTGGATATATTAGCTGAAGACCTGAGTTTGGACAAGGGGTTCGAGCCTGTATTGTGGACTGAAGTGTGAATAAACAACACATTCCACGTTATTATCAACATCATCTACCCCTGTCAGGTGTTGCTGCCAGCACAGGGGGCAGGGGGTAATGTAAGATTGTTTACAATGAGGCAGACACACCTGGCAGTGAGGTGGTGAAAAAAGACATTTAGTGTAAACTGAGTGATACTGAGAGTAAACATTTGCTTTGTCTTAAAGCTCTCACTACGTGAACTTTGGCGTAACTTTATATCGCTACCAAAAATGTCACAGCTTGACACATTAGCTTGATCTAGGTGATGTTCAGTGTCATATCCAATGTGTCACGAGGCAGTGACAGTGAAACAGTTGTTAGTTTGATAGTTTGTTATAAGCTTAATGAGGTTATCCGTGAAGGTCAGTGAGCACACAGGGACCTTGAATCATGCCCAGAACTCGGTGCCTCCTAGCCAAGTCTTCACACTATCTGTAGACGAGGTCATCCTACAAGTGGTAAGTTACAGTGTTGCATTAGCTATGTGGTGTTGACAATGCTAATAATTTATATGGTTTACCCCTAATACTGGCGCCATTGTTTACACTACAAAATAATTTTTAGTAGTTGATATGTTTTTCACAAATATTTGAAATTTTATTTTTCTGTTTGTATTTCGATAAAATCTGTTGTGTAATTCAAGTTGGTTCCAAAATAAGATGTTGCCATTTCAGAGTGAGTACGGATATTATTTATATATGTAGAATAATTCGTAATGACGAAAATGCACACTGATAAAATAAACTTGGTGTTCTCTATAAAATAATATTATTAATTAGCTAAACATTTGGATATTTATAATTGATTTTTATGCACAAAAATGTCCCTCTTCATAAGAAAATTACTTACATTTGTTTTCATTGTATGTACTTTCGGAAAATAATTTATGACAAATTAAATTTGAAAAATATAAAGAAAAAATGCTCCTGTAGTCGCCGGTGTGCTTCTCTGCCTGGCAGTTGTATAATTGTTGCTCATTTGTACATTATTTTTTGTGTTATTTTTATAATCTAGAAAACAGACATTAAGATGCCATTATAAACAAGTTAATAATGGGGAGAACAAGTGTGAACCTTCATGTAAAATATTATTTCAAAGAATTAGCAGCCAGAAAATTCGCAGTGAATTAAAGGATAAAAAGACAAAAACTTGCAGCTTATGATAAATTCACTATTACTCTGATATATGATTGATAATTTAAAAAACAGG
Organism: Homarus americanus; assembly: GCF_018991925.1. Lineage (NCBI taxonomy): Eukaryota > Metazoa > Arthropoda > Malacostraca > Decapoda > Nephropidae > Homarus > Homarus americanus. The sequence continues at coordinate 1,438 of NW_024722114.1, forward strand.
GTTAGAAGCCAATAGAAAATAACGTGTTCCTCCTCGTTTTATTATTTATTAAACAATAATTTCATATGATCTTCAGAACTGGCTGGTATTGAAACACACTGTAACAGATTATGAAGACAGGTACAGTACAGTACACAGTAAAGAAGAAACTGACGTTATACTGTGCCTCGTTCATCATTATCAGTCTTGTAGGAATAATTGATGTACTCTATATGGTGGGAGTAAACGACTCCTGCGCTGTAAGCATGAAAATCAGATTTACCTTGGAGGCGCTGCTTGGTATACAAGATCACGCAAGCTGTATACTGACAGATAAGGGTGGAGGTGGTCGTAGTGTTGAGTGAGGGCGGGTGTAGTTTGTCGGTCAGACGTTGTGCGTTTTGTCACGCTCACACGCAACTTCCAAGCAGTTCCAGACGTCACATATATAGTTTCTCTGTCTAGTAGTAGTTGACTCAGCTGACCGAAGTACTTATAAGGTACACAGCAAGGCAGTAACTCCTGGCAACTAATAGTGTTTGTAAATGAGGACAGTAACGTACTGTACATTGAGTGAATCGTTTCGGACACTGGCCAGGACTAGATCAATGTTTTGTTGACAGAAATCAGCTGATGGGCCGAGATAAATGTTTACTGAGTTCTGCGTGTGGATATAAAACGGCTCCGCTATCCTAGTGAATATTGACACACTGATGATGTACGATCCATACATAATGTATAAAGACGACCCATTACATGAATACAGATGGAGTGACTGTGATGCACACGTAGTTACTTTCTCTCATGTCTTTCTCTCTCACTTTCACATTGACACACAAATACACACACAAGGCGTTAATCATCTATAGTACTCAAGATTTAGTGTCAGTAATTCATTTACTTCATAATTAGACATGACATACAGACTCATTGTGGTGTTTACTAAGAGTATTTGTCTGTTGGTATTCATGTGTCATCATCGTGGGAAGATTTAATGCCATATAGTTCAAGATTTACGTGGCTACCTAACGTCACAGGTGAAGCAGTCAATGGTCGGCAAAAAACCTCAACCATATATTATATTAATGAAAATAAACCACTGAGTTTGTTTTCGTTTCGTTGGTGAATGTTTGGTTTAGCCTTTATTGTGTTAAGAGCTTGCGATGCCTGAGAGTCACTGTACGGGGTGACAGAAGTGTCTCAGTGTTTATGTTGCCTACTTAGTGTATATATATATACATATATATATATATATATATATGTATATATATATATATATATATATATATATATATATATATATATATATATATATATATATATATATATATATATATATATATATATAGTGTATATTTTATGTTTTTGTGGCTTGTCTCGCCTCCAATAGGTGTTTACCAGGTGGACTAACCTTGGATGTAATGGCTTTTACGCCTTTACGTTAGTGTATTCAGAATGTCTTGAGCTAGTAAGGAATGCCATGAGAGTGTATGTATTACTCTGAGTGTAAGTTTATGCCTGAGAATATGTTTGCATTGTCTTAAGTGTTCAATGACTGCATTAAGTAAGTCCGCAGTTATCCTGAGTCCTTGTGTTTATTTTCATATTTATTGTCTTAGTCCATGCATCTATCAAGAGTATATGTCCTGCCTTGGTAAGAAGTGCGCCGTCATGACTGTGTGTTTATATAATAAGTATATGTGTGTGCGCGCGTTTTTGTATGTCGAGTTTCAAGTTTGTGTTCCAGTCATGTATAATGTATACAGTCTCAAGGAGGGCCATATTGGTGTCTTCTAGAACATTTAGAACTAGTGTTCAATCTTTTGGGGTGTTGTCTTTAGCGTTTGGGTAACACTCCGTAATAGCACGAGAACGACTCTTATTTTAATACGTAATGGTAATGCAGTAAAGTGTTTGCGTCTATACAACCTCAATAGATGTGTCAGGAAGCTCACGTACACTGTCGACAGATACTAATATATATACAGAGAATATCATTTAACCATCAAGGGATCAGGCAGAAGTGTTCATATCATTAGGAGTCAAATTAAGGCCTCTAGTGAAAGGCAAATTAATAATTGATCTCGAGTGATATGAATAATAAATTAGGCTGTGGGTGTAAACTGTAACAGTATCTCTCCACCGCCGCAGCACATTTATATCTCCTAGTTCTGGCCAACAGGTTCGCTCTTCAGTAATAGTAATTCTTCACAACTTTATGGGGTGATATGTTTTTTCGTTATTTGACACTATAAAAAAATACGACTCAAGAATCAAATCAAATAAACCATGAATGTAGATAAAAGGAATTACTTTTGTTTAAATAAAAAAGGATAATATAAAATGAATGCGTGATATATATCCAGTGTTTTGATTAATTTTGTTTTTGTGTAGACAGGTGGGAAGATATTTTCTCTAACTCGTCATCGAATTATTTTTTCGACAGGACTGCCTGCATTGAAGTAGGGAAAATAAAAGTCAACAAATATAACCCAGAGGTATTCATGGGTGTGTGGCGGAGGGTGTTTACCGCCTCCTCCACGACTCAAATCAGGTTATACTTACTTGAGAAATCTTTAATCATTAACCATTACCTAAACTGAACTAATCACTTCATTAATATAACAGTTAACACTTAATACTAGTGAAGCGCTGACTCTGGTGGTCTTGTTCAGTGTGTTGTTGATATAAAGCATCTCCCATTAGCTTCTTTCATCATGGATAATAAATAAAAATACAAGCCCCATTATCTTACAGGCTTCCACTCACTACACAACATCACTGAGCCTAACATTTCCGATTAAGGCATTATTCCAAGGCACCACTTTTAGCAATGTATAGTACAGATTTTTTTCACCCAAGTACTGCGATATTCACTTAACTACACTCTCCACTTGCTGCTCCACCACTGCCGGGAAATAATATTTCATTATCACTAAAACAGGTGACAAAAAATAGAATGGGAACAAACAAAAAAGAGACTCGACCCTCGTGGGTTCTTGTGATCGGCTTCCCATCGCCCTTGCGAGGTATGGGATCCATACAAGATGGCGGCCGCTCACTCGAGCGCCGACAAAGGCTGTTTCGGTTATTAAATTTTCTCTCACAATCGCCACATTACAGAAACTTCATTTTTCAATTCACTACACCCTGGGTACGGGCTATTCACGTAACTGGTGTGTACTATCATCTACAATAGGCGAGAGACAGATCTGGAAAACCAAGTTTCACATTCCGCTATTCGCTTCTCGTAATTCATTCGTCTTGAATATGGAGACAGCATAACACATTACAATTTACACTATTTTCTCTATACTATCTTTATTTTATTTTTACAATTAACTTTGGAGTTTAGAAACGTACAGCTCGCTGAAGTTTCCCCACACTGAACTTTTATAAAGAACATCGGATTACCACTTGTTTTCTTGAACAATTGCAACTTATTAAAGCTGTCGTGTTGATTTTACCAATATATCACGATTTATCTTTTAATTTACTATTATAAAACACAGAGGAGAGGATAATTCCTGCTTCATATATTATATTCTCGCTGAATGACAAAGAACTGTTTGTAAGACGCACAGGTTCCCTCTACAATACACTACACTACACTCCACAGAAGACAGTCTTGTGTATATCTGAGCATCACATACAGTTGTTAAGGACAGCATTACCTCCACCAGTACTGCTCCCTCCACTACATTATTTACTTGCCTTCATATTTTCACTTGGTATTATGTCGCTCGTCACTGTGATAGTACTGAATTATTTTTTATAACTTCAAGTGAATAATAAGTTTTCTTATACATTTTTTTTCTTTATTTGAACAGAAGAATTTAATTGGGTAAAAAAATAAGTCCTTTTAGAAAAGCATATCTCGAATTCACAGCGCTCCTTCATCATGACCTTTCTTAGCTGAGAGGGACGAGGTGAAGCCATAGAGGACTGGTGGGAGGTACTGTGGCACACAAGCTTCCCCAGAGGTACTGCAATAGTCGGGCGGCGATGTGCGCCTATTTCATCTACCCAGGGTACTGTTGGCGGAGCTGCGCCCTCACCCTCCTTCCACTCTTGCGCTTGCCGCGTTTGGTAACTCAGGGTAATCTTGGTGACGTTGCTATCTCACCTTGTTTACACGTCCACTACCCCGTTGTTGTTGTTGCTGCTGCTGCTGCTCCTGCCTGCACATGAAGGTAGTAACTAATGTATTACTTCCTTTCTATCCACAATTTATTTCAGCACAACGAGGGTATATTACAGGATTTCACTGACAGAATTTCTGTTCTGAGCTCAGGTAAACACATAGACGGGTTATTCCTTGTTTATCCATGACTGGGGTACTAGATAAGTTGAGTAATAATCACTTATTATTCAGCACTGGATCCCTGGACCCCGACAGCGACTAGAATAGCAGAAGCGGGCGGGTGTAGTGTCCTTCGGCTTACACCTTTGCACCCTGACACTCACTATCATGTTTCGTTATAACACTTCCACGTGCCGTGGTGCAGCTGTGCTCCCAGCCGGAGAGAGGCGATTATCACTATTTTTAGGGAGGATTTGCTTCCCCAACTCGGTACACCGGACTGAATGTTCACCATCGACAAACTTCCGCCGTCAAGCCCCGGGGGGACGCAATGACCTCCGCTTTGTTTACAGTTTCTCCGTGAGGCGGGGACACCTCCTGATGCCTCCAGCACCACACAGCACTTCACACCTTCTCGATACATACACCACTTTCATCCGTCAGCTAATCGATATCCGCGGAGTGGTCTGCTGGTTCATGCTAGAGCCACACGCCGCAGCGGATGGCTCGCACTACTGCAAAATCACTGGTTTGTCGCGCCTGCCTGGTGAGGTACACCTAGCACGGGCGCCGCCTACTCACCACCACGCTGTATATCACACACGGTTGTATTATCAGGCAGACAAGCACTGCCTTATCAGCAGGAGGGGAAGCTGATAAGCTCGTTGTCTCCGATGCTGGATCAAGATGACAGATTTTGTCGTCTTTCGTACCGCCATGAGAGGCGTGTGGACCGTGTTGGCTCCCAAGGTGCACTGGCAAGCAAGAGCTGTGCTTGACTTCTGCATGCACGCTCCTCCCCCTCCCCCCTCTCTTGCAGCGCTCTCTTCTGCCTGATGCGCGCCATGTGCATTTCCGCGCCTGGTCTGCTTGCAATTCCCTCTGTTTCAAATACAAATCATTAAACTATGGGTAGGGGAGAGGTCTACCCATACAAACAGCCAACTATTAACTTGATTCATATCGTGCATGGCAGGCTAGCACCAAGTTACTTTAAAATCTTCGATCGTTGGCTCCCGACCTACTGCCAACCGGCATTCGGACATTAACCCAGAATCCCGCACCTCTCACCTTGACTCTCTCATGTCATCAACATATTCTTTACTATTAACACTGTATTGGTAACGAACATATACTTTTATAATGATATTCTTATTTTATTGATCTTTGCACACCGACGAGAGACGGGAAAGGTGTGAGGAGTGAGTGAGGGACAGTTGGCCAGGGAGAGGGTTTCTGGGTCACGGAGGGCTTCAGGGTGCCGACGGGAAGGTCTCGCCTCTATACAACAAGTGGCGCGCCGTGCCCATACATCCCCGCCACCACCCAGCCAACCACCTCTTGTCACCACCATTATTTTCCTCTCGCTTGTTTTGATTGAAATAACCCTTCATGTTTATTTATTTCACATGATATTTTTTTCTTAATTGCCTGTTCTATGGAAGGTGTTG
>NW_024722115.1:0-8281 GCF_018991925.1 Homarus americanus
TACTCGATCAGGGGCCTTTGTTATACTCGTTCAGGCGTCTTTGTTATACTCGACCAGGGGACTCTGTTATACTCGATTAGGGGCCTTTGTTAAACTCGATCAGGGGCCTTTGTTATACTCGATCAGAGGACTTTGTTATACTCGATCAGGGGACTTTATTATAATCGATCAGGGTTCTTTGTTATACTCGATCAAGGAACTTTGTTATACTCGATCAGGGGGCTTTGTTATACTCGATCAGGGGACTTAGTTATTCTCGATAAGGGGGACTTTGTTATACTCAATTAGGGGGCTTTGTTATACTCGATCAGGGAACTTTTGTATACTCGATCAGGGGCCTTTGTTATACTCGTTCAGGCACTTTTGTTATATTCGATTAGGGGGCTTTGTTATACTCGATCAGGGGCATTTGTTATAATCGTTCAGGGGACAATGTTATACTCGAACAGGGGACCTTGTTATACTCGATCAGGGGACTTTGTTTTACTCGATCAGGGGCCTTTGTTATACTCGTTCAGGCGTCTTTGTTATACTCGACCAGGGGACTTTGTAATACTCGATCAGGGGCCTTTGTTAAATCGATCAGGGGCCTTTGTTATACTCGATTAGGGGACTTTGTTATACTCGATCAGGGGACTATGTTATACTCGATCAGGGGGCTTTGTTATACTCGATCAGGGAACTTTGTTATACTCGATCAGGGGCCTTTGATATAATCGTAAAGGGGACTTTGTTATACGCGACCAGGGGACTTTGTTATATTCGATCTGGAGCCTTTGTTATACTTGATCAGGGGGCTTTGTTATACTCGATCAGGGGACCTAGTTATTCTAGATAAGGGTGACTTTGTTTTACTCGATGAGGGGGCTTTGTTATACTCGATCAGGAAAATTTTGTTATACTCGATCATGGGCCTTTGTTATTCTCGATCAGGGGTTTTGTTATACGCGATCAGGGGCCTTTGTTATACTTGATCAGGGGGCTTTATTATACTCGATCAGGGGACTTTGTTATTCAAGATAAGGGGGGCTTTGTTATACTCGATCTGGGGGCTTTGTTATACTCGATCAGGGAACTTTGTTATACTCGATCAGAACTGTTATACTCGTTTGGGCGTCTTTGTTATACTCGACCAGGGACTTTGTTATACTCGATCAGGGGCCTTTGTTAAACTCGTTCAGGGCCCTTTGTTATACTCGATCCGGGGACTTTGTTATACTCGATCAGGCGACTTTGTTATACTCGATCAGGTGGCTTTGTTAAACTCGATCAGGGAAGTTTGTTATACTCGATCAGGGGCCTTTGTTATAATCGTTCAGGGGACTTAGTTATACTCGATCAGGGGACTTTGTTATACTCGACCAGGAGAGTTTGTTATACTCAACCAGGGGACTTTGTTATACTCGATCAGGGGCCTTTGTTAAACTCGATGAGGGGCCTTTGTTATACTCGATCTGGGGACTTTGCTCTCGATCAGAGGACTTTGTTTACTCGATCAGGGGCTTTGTTATACTCGATCAGGGATCTTTGTTATACTTTCGATCAGGGGCCTTTGTTATACTCGATCAGGGACTTTGTTATACTCGACCGGGGACTTTGTTATACTCGATGAGGGGCTTTGTTATATAGCGATCAGGGGCTTTGTTATACTCGATCAGGGGACTTGGTATACTCGATCAGGGACTCTGTTATTCTCGATAAGGGGACTTTGTTATACTCGATGAGGGGGCTTTGTTATACTCGATCAGGGAACTTCGTTATACTCGATCAGGGGCCTTTGTTATACTCGATCAGGGGACTTTTTTATACTCGACCAGGGGACTTTGTTATACTCGATCAGGGGCCTTTGTTATACTTGATCAGGGGGCTTTGTTATACTCGATCAGGGGACTTTGTTATTCTCGATAAGGGGTCTTTGTTATACTCGATCAGGGGGCTTTGTTATACTTGGTCAGGAGGCTTTGTTATACTCGATCAGGGGACTTTGTTATTCAAGATAAGGGGGCTTTGTTATACTCGATCAGGGGGCTTTGTTATACTCGATCAGGGGACTTTGTTATATTCGATGAGGGGACTTTTTTATACTCGATCATGGGACTTTGTTATACTCGATCAGGGGCCTTTGTTATACTCGACCAGGGGACTTTGTATACTCGACAGGGGACTTTGTTATACTCGATCATGGGCCTTTGTTATACTTGATCAGGGGGCTTTGTTATACTTGATCAGGGGACTTTGTTATTCTCGATAAGGGGTCTTTCTTATACTCGATCAGGGGGCTTTGTTATACTTGATCAGGGGGCTTTGTTATACTCGATCAGGGGACTTTGTTATTCAAGACAAGGGGGGCTTTGTTATACTCGATCACGGGGCTTTGCTATACTCGATGAGGGGGCGTTGTTATACTCGATCAGGGAAATTTTGTTATACTCGACCATGGGCCTTTGTTATACTCGATCAGGGGTTTTGTTATACTCGATCAGGGGCCTTTGTTATACTTGATCAGGGGGCTTTGTTATACTCAATCAGGGGACTTTGTTATTGAAGATAAGAGGGGCTTTGTTATACTCGATCAGGGGGCTTTGTTATACTCGATCAGGGAACTTTGTTATACTCGATCAGGGGCCTTTGTTATACTCGTTCAGGCGTCTTTGTTATACTCGACCAGGGGACTTTGTTATACTCGATCAGGGGCCTTTGTTAAACTCGATCAGGGCCCTTTGTTATACTCGATCAGGGGGCTTTGTTAAACTCGATCAGGGAACTTTGTTCTACTCGATCAGAGGCCTTTTTTATAATCGTTCAGGGGACTTTGTTATACTCGACCAGGGGAGTTTGTTATACTCAATCAGGGGACTTTGTTATACTCGATCAGGGGCGTTTGTTAAACTCGATGAGGGGCCTTTGTTATACTCAATCAGGGGACTTTGTTATACTCGATCAGGAGACTTTGTTATACTCGATCAGGGGGCTTTGTTATACTCGATCAGGGATCTTTGTTATACTCGATCAGGGGACTTTGTTATACTCGATCAGGGGACTTTGTTATACTCGATCAGGGGACTTTGTTATACTCGATTAGGGGACTTTGTTATACTCGACCAGGGAACTTTGTTATACTCTATCAGGGGCCTTTGTTATACTTGATCAGGGGGCTTTGTTATACTCAATCAGGGGACATTGTTATTCTCGATAAGGGGGACTTTGTTATACTCAATTAGGGGGCTTTGTTATACTCAATCAGGGGACATTGTTATTCTCGATAAGGGGGACTTTGTTATACTCAATTTGGGGGCTTTGTTATACTCGATCAGGGGCCTTTGTTATAATCGTTCAGGGGACTATGTTATACTCGAACAGGGGACCTTGTTATACTCGATCAGGGGACTTTGTTATACTCGATCAGGGGACTTTGTTTTATTCGACGAGGGGCCTTTGTTATACTCGATGAGGGGACTTTGTTCTACTCGATCAGGGGAATTTGTTATACTCGATCAGGGGACTTTGTTATATTCGATGATGGGACTATTTTATACTCGATCATGGGACTTTGTTATTTTCGATGAGGGGCTTTTGTTATACTCGATCAAGGGCCTTTCTTATACCCGATCAGGGGACTTTGTTATAATCGATCAGAGGACTTTGTTATACTCTATGAGGGGGCTTTGTTATCCTCGATCAGGGAACGTTATTATACTCGGTGAGGGGACTTTGTTATACTGGATCAGGGGACTTTGTTTTACTCTCGATCAGGGGGTTTGTTATACTCGATCAGGGGGACTTTGTTAATCGATCAGAGGACTTTGTTATACTCTATGAGGGGGCTTTGTTATCCTCGATCAGGAGGCGTTATTATACTCGGTGAGGGACTTTTGTTATACTGGATCAGGGGACTTTGTTTTTTACTCGATGAGGGGCTTTGTTATATGATCAGGGGACTTTGTTATACTCGAGCAGGGAGCCTTTGTTATACTCGATCAGGGGCCTTTGTTGCCTCGATCAGGGGACTTTGTTATACTCGACTGGGACTTTTATACTCGATTTGGAGCCTTTGTTATATACTTGGTGGGGGAACTTTGTTATACTCGATCAGGGGACTTTGTTATTCCCGATAAGGGGGACTTTGTTATACTTGATCAGGGGGCCTTTGTTATAATCGTTCAGGGAACTTTGTTATACTCGATCAGGGGACTTTGTTATACTCGACCAGGGGCCTTTGTTATACTTGATCAGGGGGCTTTGTTATACTCGATCAGGGGACTTTGTTATTCTCGATAAGGGGGTCTTTTTTATACTCGATGAGGGGGCTTTTTTATACTTAATCAGGGGTTTTGTTATACTCGATCAGGGGACTTTGTTATTCTCGATAAGGGGGTCTTTGTTATACTCGATCAGGGGGCTTTGTTATACTCGATGAGGGAACTTTGTTATACTCGATCAGGGGCCTTTGTTATACTCGTTCAGGCGTCTTTGTTACACTCGACCAGGGAACTCTGTTATACTCGATTAGGGGCCTTTGTTAATCTCGATCAGGGGCCTTTGTTATACTCGATCAGGGGACTTTGTTATACTCGATCAGGGGACTTTATTATAATCGATCTGGGTTCTTTGTTATACTCGATCAAGGAACTTTGTTATACTCGATAAGGGGGCTTTGTTATACTCGATCAGGGGACTTAGTTATTCTCGATAAGGGGGACTTTGTTATACTCAATTAGGGGGCTTTGTTATACTCGATCAGGGAACTTTTGTATACTCGATCAGGGGCCTTTGTTATACTCGTTCAGGCACTTTTGTTATATTCGATTAGGGGGCTTTGTTATACTCGATCAGGGGCATTTGTTATAATCGTTCAGGGGACAATGTTATACTCGAACAGGGGACCTTGTTATACTCGATCAGGGGACTTTGTTTTACTCGATCAGGGGCCTTTGTTATACTCGTTCAGGCGTCTTTGTTATACTCGACCAGGGGACTTTGTAATACTCGATCAGGGGCCTTTGTTAAATCGATCAGGGGCCTTTGTTATACTCGATTAGGGGACTTTGTTATACTCGATCAGGGGACTATGTTATACTCGATCAGGGGGCTTTGTTATACTCGATCAGGGAACTTTGTTATACTCGATCAGGGGCCTTTGATATAATCGTAAAGGGGACTTTGTTATACGCGACCAGGGGACTTTGTTATATTCGATCTGGAGCCTTTGTTATACTTGATCAGGGGGCTTTGTTATACTCGATCAGGGGACCTAGTTATTCTAGATAAGGGTGACTTTGTTTTACTCGATGAGGGGGCTTTGTTATACTCGATCAGGAAAATTTTGTTATACTCGATCATGGGCCTTTGTTATTCTCGATCAGGGGTTTTGTTATACGCGATCAGGGGCCTTTGTTATACTTGATCAGGGGGCTTTATTATACTCGATCAGGGGACTTTGTTATTCAAGATAAGGGGGGCTTTGTTATACTCGATCTGGGGGCTTTGTTATACTCGATCAGGGAACTTTGTTATACTCGATCATGGGCCTTTGTTATACTCGTTCAGGCGTCTTTGTTATACTCGACCAGGGGACTTTGTTATACTCGATCAGGGGCCTTTGTTTAACTCGATCAGGGCCCTTTGTTATACTCGATCCGGGGACTTTGTTATACTCGATCAGGCGACTTTGTTATACTCGATCAGGTGGCTTTGTTAAACTCGATCAGGGAACTTTGTTATACTCGATCAGGAGAGTTTGTTATACTCAACCAGGGGACTTTGTTATACTCGATCAGGGGCCTTTGTTACTTTTCGACCAGGGGAGTTGTTATATACTCAACCGAGGACTTTGTTATATACTCGATCAGGGCCTTTGTTAAACTCGATGAGGGAGCCTTTGTTATACTCGATCTGGGGACTTTGTTATACTCGATCAGAGGACTTTGTTTTACTCGATCATGGGGCTTTGTTATACTTTCGATCAGGGATCTTTGTTATACTCGATCAGGGGACTTTGTTATACTCGATCGGGGACTGTTATACTCGATCAAGGGGACTTTGTTATACTCGATCAGGGGGCTTTGTTATACTCGATCAGGGGACTTTGTTATACTCGATCTGGAGCCTTTGGTATACTTGATCAGGGGGCTTTGTTATACTCGATCAGCGGACATTGTTATTTTCGATAAGGGGGACTTTGTTATTCGCAATTAGGGGACTTTGTTATACTCGATCAGGGAACTTTGTTATACGCGATCAGGGGCCTTTGTTATACTCGTTCAGGCGCTTTTGTTATATTCGATCAGGGGGCTTTGTTATACTCGATCAGGGGCCTTTGTTATAATCGTTCAGGGGACGATGTTATACTCGAACAGGGGACCTTGTTATACTCGATCACGGTTCTTTGTTATACTCGATGAGGGGACTTTGTTATATTCGATGAGGTACTTTGTTATTCTCGATCATTGGACTTTGTTATACTCGATGAGGGGGCTTTTTTATACTCGATCAGGGGACTTTGTTCTACTCGATCAGGGGCCTTTGTTATACTCGATCATGGGACTTTGTTATACTCGACCTGGGACTTTGTTATACTCGACCTGGGACTTTGTTATACTCGATTTGGAGTCTTTGTTATACTTGATCAGGGGGCTTTGTTATACTCGATCAGGGGACTCTGTTATTCTCGATAAGGGGGACTTTGTTATACTCGATGAGGGGGCTTTGTTATACTCGATCAGGGGACTTTGTTATACTCGATCAGGGGACTTTGTTATACTCGATCAGGGGACTTTGTTATACTCGATTAGGGGACTTTGTTATACTCGACCAGGGAACTTTGTTATACTCTATCAGGGGCCTTTGTTATACTTGATCAGGGGGCTTTGTTATACTCAATCAGGGGACATTGTTATTCTCGATAAGGGGGACTTTGTTATACTCAATTAGGGGGCTTTGTTATACTCAATCAGGGGACATTGTTATTCTCGATAAGGGGGACTTTGTTATACTCAATTTGGGGGCTTTGTTATACTCGATCAGGGGCCTTTGTTATAATCGTTCAGGGGACTATGTTATACTCGAACAGGGGACCTTGTTATACTCGATCAGGGGACTTTGTTATACTCGATCAGGGGACTTTGTTTTATTCGACGAGGGGCCTTTGTTATACTCGATGAGGGGACTTTGTTCTACTCGATCAGGGGAATTTGTTATACTCGATCAGGGGACTTTGTTATATTCGATGATGGGACTATTTTATACTCGATCATGGGACTTTGTTATTTTCGATGAGGGGCTTTTGTTATACTCGATCAAGGGCCTTTCTTATACCCGATCAGGGGACTTTGTTATAATCGATCAGAGGACTTTGTTATACTCTATGAGGGGGCTTTGTTATCCTCGATCAGGGAACGTTATTATACTCGGTGAGGGGACTTTGTTATACTGGATCAGGGGACTTTGTTCTAATCGATGAGGGGGTATTGTTATACTCGATCAGGGGACTTTGTTATACTCGAGCAGGGGCCTTTGTTATATTCGATCAGGGGCCTTTGTTATACTCGATCAGGCGACTTTGTTATACTCGACTGGGACTTTGTTATACTCGATTTGGAGCCTTTGTTATACTTGATCAGGGGGCTTTCTGTATATAGTCGGGGGTTTTATTATTCGATAAGGGGACTTTGTTAGCATACTCGATGAGGGGCTTTGTTATATATACTCGATCAGGAACTTTGTTAACTCGATCAGGGGCGCTGTTATACTCGATCAGGGACTTTGTTATACTCGACCAGGGACTTTGTTATACTCGAACAGAGACGCTGTTATATACCTTGATCCAAGAACTTTGTTATACTCGATCAGGGGACTTTGTTATTCTCGATAAGGGGGTCTTTCTTATGCTCGATCAGGGGGCTTTGTTATACTTGATCAGGGGGCTTTGTTATACTCGATCAGGGGACTTTGTTACTCAAGATAAGGGGAGCTTTGTTATACTCGATGAGGGGGCTTTGTTATACTCGATCAGGGGACTGTGTTATATTCGATGAGGGGACTTTTTTATACTCGATAATGGGACTTTGTTATACTCGATCAGGGGCCTTTGTTATACACTATCAGGGGACTTTGTTATACTCGACCAGGGGACTTTGTTATACTCGATTAGGGGCCTTTGTTATACTTGATCAGAGGGCTTTGTTATACTTGATCAGGGGACTTTGTTTTTCTCGATAAGGGGGTCTTTGTTATACTCGATCAGGGGGCTTTGTTATGCTCGATCAGGAGACTTTGTTATTCT
>NW_024722116.1:0-11286 GCF_018991925.1 Homarus americanus
ATTATAGATTCCGTAAATAATATCAAAAGCAAATAAATATATGTGCCCTGGTAGTGTTGTGTAATGAATTGGAAATTCTATCAGAGTCTGGTAATAAGTTTTCAGGACACTCCCCCTTCTCCCTCTCCCCGCTCCCTCTCCTCCTCTCTCTAAGAACATAAGAATGAAAAAAACTTCAGCGGGTCTATTGGCCCATACTAGCCAGCCCCGTTTACACCCAACCCATATCGCTCACGTGTCATGTGAGGTCATCATAACTCCTCTCACCTCATGTCTACATTATTACTATAATGAACACAAGAGGGAGGAAAGAATATCCTGAAGGCAATTGTACATAGTTACATCTCTCTCTCTCTGTGCCGTATCAGTCATAGGATTATTAATAGCTGCAGACAAGTCAGCGGCTGTCATCGTAGACATACGTGCAGAGAGAAGAGGCCAAAAGAGGACTGTGCAAGAAATTGATTCTACATGGGCACCTGCTGTACTGCAAGAGAAACAACCTGAGGAAGAAAGACCAGTTCTGATCACTGAGGATCTACTGTACATCGTCAACTGGATGATGTGAGGAGTGAGAGAGATGTTCTTCTCATTGAGGGAAAAAGAGGATGGCAGGAGAGGATTTATTGGCATGAGCTGATAGAAAATACTTTACTAAGGCTACTGTTACTACTAAAGATGTTTTAAGTAGTTACTTTTTACTCTTCTCAGGTGAATTTTGTCTTGGCTGGTGTCCCTGTAATATACTGGTCGGTGGAGGATATCAGTCGAACACTGACCCTTCGCAGCTTAAGCCCGAAAGCTTATCACTACTTGCCTGATAAAAGTCAATTTCATTTCCCATCTATCAGTATACTGCATCGTTGGATTCTAAACTCAATGTGGAACCAGGTGTGTTGCATGCACTTCTGCAACTGTTGTACCATAAATGTGAGTCTATGGGTGACTGTAAACGTCTACGAGTTTAATATTTTCATGAAACAAGTGTCAGTGAAGGTAACACTTGTCTTGTGAGGTCATAATTCCTGTCACATCACTCACACCTGGAGGCAAAGGCAGCACCTGTGATCACCTGCTCTAACTGCCCCCCCCCCCCACCACCACCCATAATCTGATAATCTGTTGTCAGTGGCTGTAACACTTATCATATGAAGTCATAACTCCTGTCACCTCATGTCTACATTATTAGTATAATGGACAAACAGGGAGGAAAAGAACTCCTGTAGGCAACTGTATATATAGTCATCATTACCCTATCATAAGCTGCAGTTATTTAAATACAAGACTATAACTGAAATACATTGATTTTCTTTTAACCTTTCCTTCTGTGTATCACCCACCACACTGACTGGTGTCCTTAGCTAAAGTTATATGCAAGATTAAACTCTCTATTAGCATTATTTTCTATGTGAGATACTGAGATAACAAAGTATGGTATATAGAACCATAAAATGTTCTGTTTATAAGGGGTGAGAGGTAGGCGAAGGAGTCTACCTGCTGACGTCAGCAAAGCTCCACCCACCTTGGCCTAGCCTAACCTAACCTGACCTAATCTAACCAAAACTAACCTAACCTTGACCTGATCTGATCTGATCTAATATAGTGATTAGTTTGAATCAGATTATACGTCTTTTTGATCAGTCTAATTTTCTCTCCTCTTACTTTTCAGTTTTTCTTTGTTGTTCCTCTTTTTATCACATTTTATGCTTTCTTTTCTTTCCATCCTCCTCCTCTTCGTATTCCAATATTGTCCTTTAAGAAATCAGGATAACTATTAAGATTTGTTGACCAATTTTCTCTACATTTTCATTAAGAGATTACTTATTAAAACAACATTATCTGTATTTATATTATCTGAAGAGGAGTCCTGGCCACAACAAACGCCCCCCACACTAGCATAATGAAACACTGCAGTAAATTATGTAAATATTCAAAAGGATTTGGATTTAATTGTCGGTCGTTTAATTTTAGAAACATTTCATTAGTGTTAACGAGAGGCAGGTAATGGCTATTATTAAAAAGCTTCCCTTTTAATGACTACGGTCCCTCCAGCCAGACTTATACTAGCGTCTAAAGCCAAGGTGTGGTAGAGTCAAGGTTACCCACTGAAAAGTTTATTTGGATAAGTTCGGTGTGATTCTATTAGGTTTGGCTCCATTAGGCGGCGTAAGGTTACCTGGAGTGGATGATTATGTGTTGGGTGGGGCGGAGAGGAGTCACACCAGGTTAGTTAGACTCCAGTTAGTGTGTATTTTATCCCTTTAACTCTCAAAGGAAAATTAAATAGATTAGTTGTTTTATAAGATAATTATTTAATTTGAATTCATCGGTTTATACTTTCATGATGTTACGTAAGTCTATAAATTCACTTAATTATTTTAATGGCAGGATAATAAAAAGATACCTGCTGTAATTACCGTGTTGGAAACTACAATTAGACAACCAGAACAGCATCATTGGCCATTACAGAGCGTTATGTTGTGTAATGTAAGCACTTAAGTCAGTGGCCTAAAGCCTCAGGGCTGCTGTGTGAGGTGGTTCAGTCACGATACAAACATTACCAACATGTTTATCTTCACCAGGTGGCCTTAACATGACCAGGTGATGCCTTACTAACTCTTGGACAATTATTGTTGTTTAGTGAATTTTTATGAAGCTGCAAGATCATCTTACACCTCTTGGAGAAAATTGGGTAAACAATTTTTTTCATCCCAATTTCCCCAATTGGTAGATATTTTTTTTTTTGTATTTTGGTATTTTTTAACTGACCTCACCTGACCTCACCTGACCTAACCTGAAAATAATCCTAGTGATAATGGTAAAAAATGCCAAATACCTATTGGAATAAAAACGAATATTAACCGATATTTTTGTATTATGGAGAAAACAAAATCTTCAAAAAAGTACAAAAAGTTAAAAACATAAATCAATATTTATAACAACTCCTCCAGGTATCTTTTGTTAGTTTCACCTTCAGTGTCCTCATGACTGTCCTTGTCATTTTACTATTGTTTGTCTTCCTGTATCTTGGATGTTCTCTATGTCACAGTTTGTGTTTGTTCTTTATTGTACTTCGTCACTGTCCATGTTTTACTGCATTATATTTCTTTGTTGTGATAAAATAGTTCCAAGACCTTCAGTTATAAACAATAATCATATGAAAGTCTTTGACAACAACTTAAATTATTCCTTATTTTCGTTACTTAGATCCATTGAATCCGTGACAATGATAATATTAGAGTATAATGAAAGGACTTATATTGAGTAGTCTCAGGTTTTCATTCAACTATGTAAGTTTATCACAGTAAACATACAAAGCTGTAGCGAGACTGCTGGAGTTATGCTGCATCATATTAATGCAGCATGCAGCATAATGCGACCTCCTCTCCCTCCCTCCCCGACATGACAGCATAATGCAGCTCCCACTCCCTCCCTCCCCAGCATGACAGCATAATGCAGATCCCTCTACCTCCCTCCCCAGCATGACAGCATAATGCATCCTCTCCCTCTCTCCTCCCCTGCAGCATGACAGCATAATGCAGCTCCCTCTCACCCCTACCCAGCATGACAACATTATGCAGCTCCTCTCCTCCCTCCCCAGCATGATGATAGCATACAATGCAGCTCCCTCTCCATCCTCCCCAGCATGACATGGCAGCATAATGCAGCTCCCTCTCCCTCCCTCCCCAGCATGACAACATTATGCAACTCGCTCTCCCTCCCTCCCCAGCATGACAGCATAATGCAGTTCCCTCTCCCTCCCTCCCCAGCATGACAGCATAATGCAGCTCCCTCTCCCTCTCTCCCCAGCATGACAGCATAATGCAGCTCCCTCTCCCTCCCTCCCCAGCATGACAGCATAATGCAGCTCCCTCTCCATCCCTCCTCAGCATGACAGCATAATGCAGCTCCCTCTCCCTCTCTCCCCAGCATGAGAGCATAATGCAGCTCCCTCTCCCTCCATCCCCAGCTTGACAGCATAATGCAGTTCCCTCTCCCTCCTTCCCGAGTATGACAGCATAATGCAGCTTCCTCTCCCTCCCTTCCCAGCATGACATCATAATGCAGCTCCCTCTCCCTCCCTCCCCAGCATGACAGCATAATGCAGCTCCCT
Organism: Homarus americanus; assembly: GCF_018991925.1. Lineage (NCBI taxonomy): Eukaryota > Metazoa > Arthropoda > Malacostraca > Decapoda > Nephropidae > Homarus > Homarus americanus. The sequence goes on from NW_024722116.1 coordinate 4,115, forward strand.
CTCCCTCCCTCCCCAGCATGACAACATTATGCAGCTCCCTCTCCCTCCTCGACAGCAGAGACAATGCAGCTCCCTCTCCCTCTCTCCCCAGCATGACAGCATAATGCAGCTCCCTCTCACTCCCTACCCAGCATGACAACATTATGCAGCTCCCTCTCCATCCCTCCCCAGCATGACAGCATAATGCAGCTCCCTCTCCTTACCTCCAAAGCATGACAACATTATGCAACTCCCTCTCCCTCCCTCCCCAGCATGACAGCATAATGCAGCTCCCTCTCCCTCCCTCCCCCTGCATGACTCCAAAGGCAATGCAGCGCCCTCTCCCTCCCTCCCCGACATGACAGCATAATGTAGCTCCCTCTCCCTCCCTCCCCAGCATGACAACATAATGCAGCTCCCTCTCCCTCCCTCCCCAGCATGGCAGCATAATGCAGCTCCCTCTCCCTCCCTCCCCAGCATGTCAACATAATGCAGCTCCCTCTCCCTCCCTCCCCAGCATGACAGCATAATGCGGCTCCCTCTCCTCCCCTCCTCCCCTGCATGAGACCTGCATAATGCATGCCCCTCTCCTCCCTCCCAGCATGACAGCAGTCAATGCAGCCCTCTCCTCCCCAGCATGACAGCATAATGCAACCCTCTCCCCCTCCCAGCATGACAACGATTATGCAGCCCCTCCTCCCTCCCCAGCATGACAGCATACGCAGCCCCCCTCAGCTCCCTCTCCTTCTCTCCCCAGCATGACAGCATAATGCAGCTCCCTCTCCCTCCCTCCCTCCCCAGCATGACAGCATAATGCAGCTCCCTCTCCCTAACTCCCTCCTCAGCATGACAGTATAATGCAGCTCCCTCTCCCTCCCTCCCCAGCATGACAACATTATGCAGCTCCCTCTCCCTCCCTCCCCAGCATGACAGCATAATGCAGCTCCCTCCCTCCCTCCCCAGCATGACAGCATAATGCAGCTCCCTCTCCCTCCCTCCCCAGCATGACAGCATAATGCAGCTCCCTCTCCCTCCCTCCCCAGCATGACAGCACCCTGAAGTTCCTTAATGAGTTGGGCTCCAGACTTATTGAAACTACCAGAGACTCCAGGGCATCGAGCTACTATTTACAAGACAACCAATTGGGAGATGATGGTAAGGGAAGGCGAAAGACATCAGGTAGATTTTAGATTTTTACAGAACTTAATTTGGTTGGGACACAAAGACAGGCTGGAAGGGTGAGGTATGAGGATCTGGTAGGGTGGAATATGAGGGACTGGAATGGTAGGGTATGAGGGATTAACAGGGTAGGGTATGAGGGACTAACAGGGTAGGGTATGAGGAACTAGTAAGGGTAGGGTAGGGTAGAGGACTGGCAGGGTGGGGCATAAGAGACTAACAAGACTGGGTAGAAGGGTATGACAATCTCCTCTTCTACACTAATCACGCCACACGTTCTCCCTAAGTCATCAAAAAATATACATTTGTCATGGTGTTCAAAAATTCCTCTTTTACCAACACAAGCTCTCGTTCTTGTAGCCATTGTGATTTAGGCTGAGGGGATAGAGAGATATAGTGAAAGAAGTAGGAACAGATAAAGAGAATGACAGACATAGATACGAGGATATAATAATTGTGGAAGGGGAAGGAAAGAGGAGGTGGAGATAGTGGTAGAGGAAGCAGGGAAGGTGAGTAGGGGAGAGAGAGTGATGATATATTAAGGTTAATAGAGACAAGGGGGGATAGGATAGGTAAAGAGGATACGACAGGGCAGATTTAATCTAATTTCATGGGTAAGAGATGGCAGGAGACCTAGTGAGTGAGTGAGTATGACAACCACTGATCGTGATCACGCCCCAGTCCACAAGATCGAACACACAAGATAGAGTCAAAGGAACAGAGGGAACATATTCGGTTTGTTGTCGAACACTTGAATCAAAGGAGCAATAAGTTATTACTGAGTCACTGCACGTTGACTACATATTATAGTGTTTGTAAAGATCTTTCTTGTTACACTGGTCGGGAAGATCAGATAGCGACCGTACCTGAGCTGTGGCCCATATCTACAGAACCTCGACCATATTAGTTGGTAAAATTGTCTTCGTTTTCTTTGGTGAGTGATCGTGTATTTCCAGATGTAATAACGTAAATGTGTTCAGTGTCTCCAGCAGGACCCGGCTGTACTCTCTTATCGCTGGGACCTCTATCAGTCTGCCTCCACCAATATCAATAAGACCCGTTTCAACTTCTCTACAAACTTTAAGAGCGTTCGGTCGAGGAGTTCAGGTACGAAAAAAGTATGTAAAGTGAGAATAAATTAACACGAGGCCAGTCAGTGTGTCAAAACAAGGTCGGGCCCACATCAACTGGCAATATAATCACATAAGGCGGATCATGACGATAACACATTTGTGCTTATTGTTTCATCAAAGTACTTAGGCAACATGTTAAAACTATTGTTTGCGTGAAAGTAAAAGGAGAAGCTGTACAGGTTGATCCACAGTTCCTGTTTCAACATCTAACAAAAGCATCAGGGAGAGTGTAAGGCAGGTGAGTAGTGTAACCACCCGCTGCACTCTCAAGGGCCTGGCCTAAGAAACACCTTATGGACTATGAGCTATTGAGCTGTACACTGTTGCATCACATTAACCACTAGGAGTTGTAAACAAACACTCCTAAAGTGCCGTTATGGAGGAGACCGATGAATTTCAAAATGAACACTGTGACTCCTGTTGTCTCGGTAGGGTCGTTAAAATCCTTCGTCTGTTGTGTCATATCGTCTAACACAAAATCGTAAACATACTTTTTGGAGCGTATCTACATCTTACAGCATGATGACACTAAATGGCCGCCTTAAAATGTTATTCTCAAAGATTTAATTATCCAATGAAGAAATTCACCCACTAAAATTTAAGATCACGTTGAAGATAAATTCATTAAAGTTTTATACTATAATGGAAATTAAAGTTCACTCACTCGGTCTCTTGGGCAGAAATTATAAATTAAGTTCTTATTTTAGAACAGTCTTGGCTGTTTTTAGGTCCTGCTATGGTTACTGTCTGAGTCATAATCAACCTCACTTGGCATCATCTATTTCATTTTGGCGCATTTCATGTTGGTGTATTTCATGTTGGTGTATTTCATGTTGGTGTATTTCATGTTGGTGTATTTCATGTTGGTGTATTTCATGTTGGTGATCACCTGCCACCCACCAGAGACTTGGGAAGGTTAGAAATAGTATCATCTCTGTGTTTTATGACGTCTTCGAGGTTTATATCTTCACCTCACCTCCTGAACCACATCCTCAGGACGGACCATTTCTTACCCCTGGTCGTCTTCTTAGCTAGTCAGGCTTATTTAATTCTTCTCTCACAGCGCTGCGCCCCCTGGCGAGAAACTCTCCCTCATTTCTTGTAAACTTTTAGAGAAGGAAAGTTTATTCTCAACTGGTTGTACAGATGAAGCGTCACAACTTCTTGATATCTTTGCTTTGTGATTATAATACCAACGTGTCTGAGTGTGTATTTGTTTATAAACTTAATGGAATAATATTTACCCAAGTTTAAGAGGCACTAAAGACATTATAAGGGCTGGATATTTTAAATTATCTGCATCTCTTGAATCACTTGAATCAGGAGTGAGAAAATGAAATTAAAACAAAAAAGAATTGTAAGTGAATGAAATATCGAAATCCTTGAAAAAACTAAATTTCTTAAAACAGTAATGGACTAAGACAGCCGTGGAAGGTAAGGAGATTGGTGGAAAAGAAAGGAGAAGACCGAAGGAGGAAGGTAAAAGGAGGGAAGATGGAGGGGTAAAATAAAGGGGAAAGGAAGATGAAGGGGGAAGAAATGAATGGGGGAGATGGAAGGGAGGAAGAAGGGAGGGAAGATGAAGGGGTAAGATGGAGGAGAAAGACGATGGGGAGAAGAAGATGAAGGAGAAGATGAAAGGTGGAAGATGAAAGGCAGGAAGCGACAGTGCAAAATAGATCGGCAAGAGACACAGTTGTACCAGAGGTGGTAAAAATATACACCAGGAAGGAATCAGGTGTGGCAATGTAATACACTCTCTCTCTCTCTCTCTCTCTCTCTCTCCATATTATGTTGCTCAGATTTCTCTCTCTTTTTCCAAAATACAAAACTCAACTTAATAAAGGCAACACATGTACTGTACTATGACTGCCAGTGTATTACAGCATCAACATTATTATATAAGAGTATATATTATACTTAAGCCCCCCCCCCAGGTATCGCCGGGATGGTTAATCTTCAGGTGGGATACGCTGGGCGGCGAGGGGAGTGACAATCTACCTGTGTCATTAAGGTCTCTGTTACCTTTTCCTGGGGCGACACTTCAGGTGAGTTATTATATAAAAAAGAGACTCACTTTATACAATACATGAAAAAATAACACCACCATTTAACTTACATAAATTAACACACAATACAATACTGAATGCCTAACTAGCTTAGCTCCCCCCACCCCAGCCTCCCTTGAGCGAGCAGGAGCGTGCTGTGTATGGCCACCACCCCAACCAATCACCTCGACTCAGCTAGGTGGACAGCCCACCTGCTATTACTCCCTACTACTTTACTTCCCGTTTCTATTCTTTCCTTCTCTCTTTCCTCTCCTCTCTCATGGCAAAGTCATTTCCCACTTTACTTCATCATCGTTACTCAGTAAGACAGCAGTAGACCACGACGCTTAACACTGTACCTGCCTGACTCTGGTGTTACCTGTACTGTGTTAATTGGCTTGAAGAACATACAACTCTAAAACGTGATATGAATTGTTAATGTTGTCATAGGAAGATGAACTAGACAAAAAACGACCTTTATAACTAAATGTCAGACCAAATACTGTCAAGAGGTGTGAACAGCTTCCATATGGAGAGGATCTTTAATTGAAGTCTAATGTGTCACTTCAGGCAATAACTCTGTGGGGTGGACACATCGACAACACAAGAGTGACCGACATATAAACACTTCCGAGACAACGATAACTAATGACTTTTTTTGTTTGTCCTTTCAGAACAAAGTTCACTCCTGGGATTATCTCTCATAAACGAAGCATCACCAAGCACAAGCACCACACACCTGTATAGGCCTTCAGTATCGTCAACCAGCAACTGTCTACATGATAATAGTCCAGACAAAACCTTCCTTTTACTTTAACCCGGAAATAAACATCGACAGGTTTATTATAAATAATTATGACGACAGTAAGTTTTCAAGGTTCAAGTGTCCTTATTTCCTGCCAATGGTTCCAGGAAAACCTTAAAACTTACAATTAATAAATAATTAAAGATTTTTATTTCTTGTATCTATATATATAAAACAAAGAAGTATGTATGTTTGTTTGTGTGTTTGTGTGTCCGCACGAGAATCTCGGAAACTACTATACCGATCTGTAGTGATGATGGATGGTGTTATATGTAGTGATGATGGGTGGTATTATATGTACTGATGATGGATGATGTTATATGTACTGATGATGGATGTTATATGTAGTGATGATGGATGGTGTTAAATGTAGTGATGATGGATGGTGTTATATGTAGTGATGATGGATGGTGTTATATGTAGTGATGATGGATGATGTTATATGTACTGATGATGGATGTTATATGTAGTGATGATGGATGGTGTTAAATGTAGTGATGATGGATGATGTTATATGTAGTGATGATGGATGGTGTTATATGTAGTGATGATGGATGATGTTATATGTAGTGATGATGGATGATGCTATATGTAGTGATGATGGGTGGTGTTATATGTAGTGATGATGGATAATGTTATATGTAGTGATGATGGGTGTGTTATATGTAGTGATGATGGGTGGTGTTATATGTAGTGATGATCTATCTTCTATCTATTTAAAACAAAAAAGCATGTCTGTTTGTGTGTGTGTGTGTTTGTGTTTGTTTGTGTGTCCGCACGAGAATCTCGGAAACTACTCTACAGATCTGTAGTGATGATGGATGGTGTTATATGTAGTGATGATGGATGGTGTTATATGTAGTGATGATGGATGGTGTTATATGTAGTGATGATGGATGATGTTATATGTAGTGATGCTGGATGGTGTTATATGTAGTGATGATGGATGGTGTTATATGTAGTGATGATGGATGATGTTATATGTGTTATAAATGTTTACATAACATGGTAGATATTACTGAGCCTTCATCAGGGGTTGGTGCCTCCCTCCAGGTTCCCAGAGGTACAACTATTGGTGACATTTTCTTATTAGATGGCAGCAGTTGAGTTAGATTCATTGGTTGGGAGGCACAGACAGAGTGTAAGTAGCTGTGGAAGTTTCGCCCTCCCTGATGTCGCCCAAATTGTCATAATTGAAGGTAACTGACTTGGCAACGGTAGTGCGTACGTTGGTCTTCTTAAGGATAGAAGCAGGTTGTTGGTCGGCAACATTGGATAGAACTATGAACTCAGCAGCTTGGCGGTCAAGGTTGTTCAAGGTACCATGCACTGTAGTAGTTAACTTCCAACTTGTTAGTTGATTTTCGGCTGCGGCCAATGCTGTCACCATCCAATCGTCCAACAGCCTTATCACAGGAGGCTTCGTCAAAGTATCGGATGTATGCGAAGCCATAGTGTTCATTTTTGTTGTCTTTTGCGGGCATCACAAATAGGTCGATCTGTCCACATTCCTCAAACAATGGTCGAATCTGCTTAGGGGCCACACCAGGGTAGATGTTTGTTGCAACCACCACGAAGCTGGTGTCGAAGTCTACAACGAAATCCTTGTAGAAGGTCATTGTGTCATACATACATACCAGATTCTCCTCAAAAGTCTGAGGACCTCAACTTAAAATTTGGGCACAAAAGTAGATTAATAGTTTAATGAGGTTGGAATATTTGTATTATGTAGTAATTATAAAAAAAATATAGTGACGAGGGAAGATAGTGTGAAGAAGTGCAAGGTGGGTTAATGATGGAAGGTAGTGAGGGGTGGGAGGTAGTGAGCGGGAGGGGATAGTAAAGATAAGGGGTAGTGAGGGGTAGGGGGTAGTGAGGCGCTGGGGTAGTGAGGGGTGGGGGTAGTGAAGAGTGGGAGGTAGTGAGGGGTGGGAGGTAGTGATGATGTAAGGTAGTGATGATGGGAGGTAGTGATGATGGGAGGTAGTAGTAATGGGAGGTAGTGATAATGGCAGGTAGTGATGATGG
>NW_024722117.1:0-15985 GCF_018991925.1 Homarus americanus
CTGGTCCCCCACATCACGTAGTATGTAAGTATATAAACACTAAACCTCACAAAATAATCTGATAACAATGAAATTACTTTTTTTTTCAAAATTAAAAAAAATATACCACAGCAAAAATTAAAAAAATAAAAGCCTCTATTGGTTGTCATTCACCGGCTTTATTGTTTTATGTCTGGGAATTTTTCTTATGACTAAAAGAATCAACTTACTTTCCAAGGACCCCAATGTTGCCATCAATCATACGGAGACACAAATGTCATCTCTAATAATTAGTAACGTCATCTGTTCATATTTGGTAGAAAGCGTTAAGAGAGTAGTGAGAACCTGATCTACTTGTTCTAAGGTTAGTTTGTGTTCATCATCCTTATATCAGTGTTTTTGTTATTTTGTTCTGCGGGTTTAAAAATGGTTCTGATTGTCTGTTTATTTATTAACTGACCAGCAACAAGGAAGATTAAGTTCTTTTTAATAGATCGATTATTTAGGTGATATTTTACACTATTATTACAGTTGGTATATTTTGTAATCCTGTATCCATTTTGCACACTGATAATACTATTTTTATGTCATATATTGGTTACGCAGCCTCGCATTATATAAATCAAACTTTGACTTTCATATATATTTTCACAGTTCGGCATATCGTTGTATACCAGAAAACCCAATGAATTTGACACTCAATATGTCACTGTCAATACTATGTTTCATAAAGGTTCGCTTTGATTGCAACAAACACTGAAATGAAGTGAAATGTCCAGCAATATTCAACACATGACACAACACAACGCGGCACAACACAGCGCAACACAACGGTCAATAAAGCTTGTTTCAACGCACCATCAGACACTTTCAGTCGCTTTAATTTTCTGCACCGCCAATGAGGTTATGGTAAATGGCCAAGTTGTGTGTGTATCATTCAGTCGTTTAATCCGTACAACTATATGCTCATAGCACCGTGTGTGTGTGTGTGGGAGGGGGGGGGAAGGGGATACCAACATCCATATTCTCGTGATTCATAATAGAATATATTATAATTATCTGGGACCACTCAAATACACACACACACACACACACACACACACACACACACACACACACACACACACACATATATATATATGTTCTATAAAAAGAACCCCCGCCCCCCATTATATATATGTATATATAAAACACACTGAAGGAGGTTAAAACAACAGCCCAGGTCCAATCACATCGCTTCTGATAAAAAAAAAGCAATCTCATTAACGAAAAATAAAACACTTACACCGACCGTCGTAACTAACTTGTGAGAACTTTGTAAGAGTTTAACCCACAAAAACACCAGCTGAGAGGAATCATATGAAGAAAATACAATAACTACAATACAACAATTAAAATTAATCTCTTTAGAAACTCGTAATATTTTTTTTTCATTATTTATCATCTAATTCGTCTCTATATGGTGAAGAGCTTGACCTTCCTCCCATTAAGACTTATGGAAGTAAAAACGTGTGTATTAGGGTTGTGGGAGCCGTGTGTGGGAGAGATAGAGTTGTGGGAGCCGTGTGTGAGAGAGATAGGGTTGTGGGAGCCGTGTGTGGGAGAGAAAGGGTTGTGGTAGCAGTGTGTGGGAGAGATAGGGTTGTGTGAGCAGTGTGTGGGGGAGATATGGTTGTGGGAGCCGTATGTGGGAGAGATAGAGTTGTGGGAGCAGTGTGTGGGGGAAATAGAGTTGTGAGAGCAGTGTGTGGGAGATACGAAGCTATAAGATCTGTGTCCCGTCCCATCCACCCCACCAGGAGCCAGCAGATCCAGCCCGTGAGAGTTCCACTTTGCCCACTACCTTACATTCATTATATCAAGTTCCTCGTTTTATGCACCAATAAACAATATCTTGGTGAAAGGAAATTTGAAATTTCCCCAGCACGATCGTGAGTGACATAAGGCGGAAAATGTTTATGGGTCAGACGCGGCTCAGCTGAACGAAAACCTTAGCTAGGTGAACAAGGAAAATAATATGTACGAAAATAAAAACAAACTGCTCAGACAACAAATGTCCCAGGCTAGGAGATCAAACAAACGAGTTCAGAGAAGAGTATAAACACTGGAAGCCTCAGAGGCGTAACAAGCGAGGAATTAACAGCCAACAACGACCTTTTGAGAGGCAGAGTAAATAACACAAATTGTAAGATCAAAAGAAATTACAGTATTGGTACTGGCAGTGGCGCTGCCGGGGACTGCTTCCCCAGGCAACAGTTCAAAGATGTTTTCTTTATGAAAGAAAACAATATTATTTCGCTCTCTCTTTCTCTTCATCTCCAGTGTCCTTTATATCTAGTGTCCTTCCTCTTAGTGCTGTAAGCTTCTCTTCCATATTATCTATAGCTCCAGTATCCCTCACCTACAGGCGCCGCTACACAACATTCATTAATCAAAACACTTTGTTTCATCGTCACCCACTCTAGGCAAATTGTCAACCCTGTCCAGCAATGTCTACCCCCAAGTAATTCTATCCATTATTTTCCGTTCAGAACGCACACGCCTTTATCACACCATCAGACCAGTTGATAAACGACTACTTCCTGTCTGGGGAAGTTATCACCTATAATGCTTGCCCCTTGTTTTCGAGGCTGGTCTGCCTTAAGGTCACCAAGGTCGGAATTTGTAAATTTGTATAACACTAGAAGCTGGCGCCAACTGAACAACTACGCTCCAAGTTTTCGAACTGTATGGCCCAATATCCATAGAAGTTCGGACAACTCGTCAACCGCACTGGATATTGGTCCCAAAGTCAAAGCCCCAGACACCAACACATTTTGTGTTTCCTCAACCTCAGTCTTAGTGCCATAACGTATGTAAGTCAGCTAGTTGTGCCTTCATATTTTCAGTCGGGGATAAATTCAAGATGCCCACTTCAAACACCTCAGGCCCGCCGCTGTTGAGCCTGTGAACAAGATGGTTACTTACATGTACAGTCTGGATCAAAGGTTCGCGTGAAGCAACATCGACCCCAAATGCGATAAAACGATAAAACAACATCCCTCTCCAGACACAGTAAGATCGGAGACTCATTCTCGTGACTCAGTTTTACCACAGGGAGCAAACTTTTGTCCCCGACTGTACAGTAAGTTCGGAGATTGATTCCTGTGACACGATTTCACTACTTCACACGAAGTTTGGACCCTGTCTGTACCTTGTGCTGTACCGTACTACCAGTGCTTGTTTTTTATACAGATCATGGCCTGCGCAGTGTCCATTGTTTTACCACGGTAAGAGTTTCATCCCTACTCTTATAATGGCGGTGTAAAATTTAACCTAAATAATGTATTGGCATAGGAGATAATTCGAACCAAATGGGCAAAGTACTCTCACTTTTCTCTCTTCTCTTCTTTTCATTTCCTGTTTTACTGTTATGGAGATTTTACGGTCGCTGCGCAAGGCCAGGGTGAGCCATTCCACCTTCCCATGGACTCGTGACTTGGCTTACTGGCCCACTCATCCAACATTTACGACTCCCCCCTGGCGTGACCCCCGTCCCCAATCACACACACATACTGAGGCAGAAAGGGTACATTTCCCTCTCTATGTTTACATGTGTTTGTGGGCCAGCTGAGTTAAGACCAGAGGCCATTTATTGTTTGGTTATATCACTGACGTCTACTCTAACCTGACGTGTATAAGACGAGGATGGTAGTGTTGACCTGACGTGTATAAAAATCATATTTCTTTTCATATGAACATAATAATGGAGGAAACTGCAGCTGGCCTATTGTTCCATACTAGAAGCCCTGTTTACACCCATCCCACATCCTATCGCTCATATATCTGTCCAACCTACATTTGAAGCTTCCCCGTGAGCTCTTGTTTATGATGGTGTTTGGTAACTTGATCCAGTCATCCACAACTCTATTCCCGAACCAGTGTTTTCCTATCTCGCGCCTGAACCTAATTTTTTCCAATTTAAAGCCATTGTTGCATATTTACCCCTGGCTGGAGAGTTTAAGTACCTGTGCTAAATCTCCTTAACTCTGAATTCCATTAATACATCTCAATAACATCACCCCTCACTCTACGTCTCTCGAGGAAGTACGGATTCAGTTACTTAAATAATCTATCATACTCAAGGTTCCTAATGCCTGTGATTAGCTCTGTCATCCTCCTCAGAATGCTCTCTAGAGATTCGATATCGAGTTCTGTAGTACGGTGACCAAAACTGAACCGCGTATTCCAAGTGATGACTCACATATGCGAGATATGGTTTAAGGATAACCTCGCTGGTCTTGTAACTAACGCACCCTGATATGAACCCAAGTATCTAGTAAAGAGCGTATGTGCTTTGATTCCTTTATTTAAGGTTCCTACTTATTACACTTAAATCTTTTTCAAAGTCCGATTTCTCTATATCATCTGGTAACTGTTTCCCTTTATACATTTCCTTGGCTAAGCACTTTTTATTTTTTTACATTAAATTTCATCTGTCATTTTTCAGACCATGAAATAAGTTTGTTACTGTAACTACTCTTCGTCTTCGCAACTTCCAAGTTCAGGTCACACAGGACGAGTCAATTGTTTATAAACATGTAATATCTGCTTCACCAAAGACTATACTTATGAGATGTAAATGAGATAGATTATGGTTCTTCTTTGTCTGTCTGTCTGTGAAAGAATCAGGAAGACTTTCACTAGTATGGCGGACGCTGGGTTCATCCCCATGTTTCATCAGAGTAACATCATCTGTATGCATGGAGGAGCGGTCCCGGAGACTCTAACACCTGCCCACTTACCTGACAAGCGTCCAGGGGAATATTTTGAAGGTTTATGAAATATCTACATATGAAAGCAGCTCGGCATAACTCTTCCCTTACTCTCACCAAACTTGGGCAACATCACGGGGGATTACTCCTATACTGGCGGCCAAGATGGTTCACAGAAAGAATGAAGGGTTGTTATGGGGGAGCAAGAGAGAGAGAGAGAGAGAGAGAGAGAGAGAGAGAGAGAGAGAGATTATTGTTTTTAAGGACTTTGGCTCCGACGGAAAATATGGATAAATATTATATATATATATATATATTCCCTACATCACAAATATAGTCAGTACAGTAGAAAGAATTATTGCCATCGGAAGCTTCTGCTACCATGGCGGCCATCTTAGCTTTAAGAAAATATTCTGAAAATGGTTATTATTTACGTGAGAACAGAGAGCAATTTCCCTTTTCTTCAATCAACTTGTTCGTTGGTTAGAGGTCCCACCTATGTATTGTTTTTATCTGGCACTTTTTGTTGTGTCTCGAAAATGATTTCTCATGTTACTTCTGGTTGTTCAAAGTAAAAAATGGTATTATCTAATTAATAAGAATTTTTTCTCTGTACAACAAAGCGGCAAAACCTTTCAACATATGACATATAAATAGTTTTTCAAGGACGCTTCAACACATTTTACCAAGTTGATACATTATCCTCGTCATTCTCCCTGTGTTGTAGTTTTATTTGATCTCTTCAGTTAGGTGTTGACCAGGGACACCTCAGTACAGTTTGAGACTTCCATTAAAACAAACGTTTACTTCACTCATGTTCTAATTACCTGTCGCTGTTAACATTTTATACAGCAGTTGTGATGTAAGACCGATTTGTTTCTGTCATTCATTGAGTTGTAGTTCCTTATCTGATGTAATGTCTTGTTTATGTGTTTCTTATTTGCCGTTGTTTAAGCATTTTCCTGTCGTTAGTTGCATACTGTATGTTGTATTATGTTTTATACACGTCTGTATTCTATTATTTAACTTAAAAGTCACTTCTGTACCTCATTATTTACATTATTATTATTCAGATCCTACACAAATGTAATGAAGAAAGTGTATTGATACTGCTGTCTGTCTGTCTGTCTGTCTGTCTGTCTGTCTGTCTGTCTGTCTGTCTGTCTGTCATTTAAATTTATGACTCCTAATACGTAGGACAAATTCCCATATACTAATGAAGATAACGTTATTCGGGTAATATCCAATAAACTATTAGAAGCACTGGGAAAAAAAATCAAGGTCATTTTTGCGAAAACCAGAATTTTAGTTTCTGATCCATGATATACGTTTTACATGGTCCGCTGAAGGTGTTACTACAGAGGCGCTTCCCTTTACCCCGTAGGCTCGAAACAACCTTGAGGAGTGTTGAGTCAGTGAGGGTTTGTTGTTTATGTAACGACAACAACCAACCACACTGGACGACAACAATTAACAACACTTGAGCCACAACTACCACACTGGACAATAACAACCACACTGGACGACAACAATTAACAACACTTGAGCCACAACTACCACACTGGACAATAACAACCACACTGGACGACAACAACTAACAACACTTGAGCCACAACTACCACACTGGACAATAACAACCACACTGGACGACAACAACTAACAACACTTGAGCCACAACTACCACACTGGACAATAACAACCACACTGGACGACAACAACTAATCACACTGAACGCCAACCAACCAGTACTGGGCGATAACAAACCTCCTGGACGAGCGATACTCCCCCCCCCTCTCTGTGCTGGACTCCCTTCCTCACTGTTACTCTTGTAGATTAAATTTGCATAATATTTTCCGTTGACTTGATATTTACTAGATGAGTAAATGGTATTACCTGGTATACAAATATTGCTTTACCTTTTCTGAGTTTTATTGGGGAATCTCTCTCTCTCTCTCTCTCTCTCTCTCTCTCTCTCTCTCTGTCTCTCTCATCGAGGCCAGGTAGTGTAGGGGCAAATTAAAAAGAATGGTATAGACTTGCCTATTTAAAAGAGAAAAGATGTGCTTGACTGGAACTTGGACAACTGTGAGAAAATGTGAAGGAAAGAAACAGCTAAACAACGACTCCTTCTTGAGTTGCTAACAGCCATATATTAACTGTGTGGTACAGTGGCCTGTGGAGTACTTTGTGGTACAGTGGCCTGTGGAGTACTGTGTGGCACAGTGGCCTGTGGAGTACTTTGTGGTACAGTGGCCTGTGGAGTACTTTGTGGTACAGTGGCCTGTGGAGTACTGTGTGGCACAGTGGCCTGTGGAGTACTGTGTAGCACAGTGGCCTGTGGAGTACTTTGTGGTACAGTGGCCTGTGGAGTACAGTGTGGCACAGTGGCCTGTGGAGTACCGTGTGGTACAGTGGCCTGTGAGCGGGGTCTGTGAGGCTGTGTGGGCACAGTGGCCTGTGGGAGTACTGTGGTACAGTGGCCTGTGGAGTACTGTGGGCACAGTGGCCTGTGGAGTACTGTGTGGCACAGGTCAGAGTACTGTAGAGGGTTTGTGGGAGTATCAGGGCACAGTGGTCTGTGGAGTACTGTGGTACAGTGGCCTGTGGAGTACCGTGTGGCACAGTGGCCTGTGGAGTACTGTGTGGCACAGTGGCCTGTGGAGTACTTTGTGGTACAGTGGCCTGTGGAGTACCGTGTGGCACAGTGGCCTGTGGAGTACTGTGTGGCACAGTGGCCTGTGGAGTACTTTGTGGTACAGTGGCCTGTGGAGTACCGTGTGGCACAGTGGCCTGTGGAGTACCGTGTGGTACAGTGGCCTGTGGAGTACTTTGTGGCACAGTGGCCTGTGGAGTACTGTGTGGCACAGTGGCCTGTGGAGTACTGTGTGGCACAGTGGCCTGTGTGGAGTACTGTGTGGGCACAGTGGCCTGAGTACTGTGGTACAGTGGCCTGTGGAGTACTGTGGTACAGTGCCTGTGGAGTACTGTGTGGCACAGTGGCCTGTGGAGTACTGTGTGACACAGTAGCTCAGGAGTACTGTGTGCACAGTGGCCTGTGAGTACTGTGTGGCACAGTGGCCTGTGGGAGTGGCCATGGTACAGTGGCCTGTGGAGTAACGTGTGGCATGGTGGTGGAGTACTGTGTGGCACAGTGGCCTGTGGAGTACTGTGTGGCACAGTGGCCTGTGGAGTACTATGTGGTACCTGTGGAGTACCGTGTGGCACAGTGGCCTGTGGAGTACCGTGTGGCACAGTGTGCAGTGGCCTGTGGAGTACCGTGTGGCACAGTGGCCTGTGGAGTACTTTGTGGCACAGTGGCCTGTGGAGTACTGTGTGGCACAGTGGCCTGTGGAGTACCGTGTGGCACAGTGGCCTGTGGAGTACTGTGTGGCACAGTGGCCTGTGGAGTACTGTGTGGCACAGTGGCCTGTGGAGTACCGTGTGGCACAGTGGCCTGTGGAGTACTGTGTGGCCTACACAGCGAGGGAACTGAAGCCATAAGCTCTTGGGAAGAGAAATGAAAGTAATATTTAAAGAACAAGAGAAAAAACCAAGAAAGTGGGTCACACTTTAAAGTTATAAAAGGAAGACTTTATAAGGTAAGCTGCTGTGACTTAACCTCGTCAGTAAAGTGTGTGCGGCAAAAGCCTCATCAGATAGAAGAGTTGCACCATCCTCATATTAAAGCAAAGTTGTATCAAAAGTTTGATACAAAACAATATTTTATGCAATGTTTCTAGGTCGCCGCGTCACTGGTAATGTCACATTAAGAGCCACCTGGACATTGCCTGGCACTTTTATGCCGGAGCATACTTTTTGTGGACATTTTCAAAATCCAAGTTATATCTTTTCTTTTGGATGAGAAACTGGTTTTGAAAACATGTTATTAGAATCAAAACTTGAAGCCTGTGAGTATGATTTGAGAATAGTTTTCTTCTGGCGTCACCCTTTAGCAAAGTTTGAGCCAAGTCCCTAAAGTTAAACAGATATCAGAAATTTTCAATTAGTGGTCTTCATTTTTTCTCTCGTGCCGGTAAACATGTCACAGCAGATCATGATAGCTGCCACTTGTTGACAGGGACGTTCATCCCCGAATTATCATGGGGTCGTATACTAGCCTCCCCCTCCCAGCTAAAATACAGCCGAAATTGCACATTATAGAGACATTATTTCCTTATTTTATATTACAATGAAAAGATAATAAACTTTTGAATCTTCGAGGACCTGATACCTGTTGTACGTCGCTGAGACTTGAGACAAAATCTTAGCTAATCTTATTGACCCATTTGCAAACTCACAGTAGAGCTTCAGTGTAACATCGACGCCCTTTTCACCGTCATTATTTTTCCGTGGATTAAGTGAGCCAATTAGCAAGGTATCACAGGATCCAGCAATCAATGAGACTTCAGAAGGCTGACTCTACAACTTCATGCAGACAAGCACACACACACAGAAGTTCTAATTAATGTAACATAATCACTGGCTCTTCTGGTGTGTGAAGGTCAGAATGTCAGACTTTACTGGTGTGGAGTCTTTAGGGACCAAGAATAATGTGCGTTGATGTCTATGTGTTGAGGAAAGACTAGTGATAACGCTGTTTGCAGGGGAGAACATACAGGTTCGGAGAATATATTTTAATGTTTAGTGACGTCTACGGTTTGAGTAGAAGGCTTTAGTGTTTATTAGTATTAAAGTTTAGATTAAAGTGTCAATATTCAGTGTTGTCGATGCTTCGGGGTAAAACAATAATGTTCAGTCATTTTCATTATCATTATTTTTTTTTATTAAGACGATCATGAACAATGAGAATTTTAATGTTCAATGGTGGTGATGTTTAATTGAAGAGTCTCCGTCGATGTTTACAGATTTTTGTTAATATTTATCGTATAAAACGTGAGATAAAATCTATGCGAGAATATTTTCTATCCATTTAAGATAATTCTCGATAATTTGGGGGCGACCTGCAACCAATCTATTTGGGCGAATATCCGAGGGAGACCGAGGAAGAGGCGATAATGAAGACAATAAACAATGGAGTATGTAGAGCATGAGGAGGGGATAAAGAGAAGGGAAAGAGATAACGTGGACCTGTTCCTCTATAAGGTGGAGCACTACTTCACCTTAATCTCTCATATTTGTGGGTTAAGACTCCCATCAACCCGTTGTGTTGTTATAAGAAACAGTGAGTGACTGACACCACTGAGGTCAGCTAGTACAGAGAGGTTATAATAGGTTAAGACTAAACATTTACTGTACCCCCGGCGGGGCTCGTGCCCCGATCCGCTGAAAAATCCTAAAATTGAGTCCTGTAAAAGATCGAGAGGAGGAAGTCAAATGTTTTATCCTGTGTGTCCGCCGCCCGAGAAAATTAAATACCGTCCTGTGATTGAGGAATGGAGCTGTTTCCCAGGGAGTTTTACCATCCTTCACAGTGGCACCAACCCATCGGCAGCCAGGTAAACACATAACATGCGATACTATATACTCCATAACTTGTACTTGTTCAGTCTAATTCAATATTCACAATATCTCATAATTCTCTTGAAATTTACACATCAATGAACTTGAAAAAAGACACATCGATTATCCTTAAGTAAAATTAATTAATGTCTATACTTTTTTATGTAGAAAGACTTCTTTTTTGGCCTCAGGGTAACTGTGTGTGTTGTGATATGATACAGACACGGCCAAGTGATGAGGTTTTCGTCATAGCGTTCGTAAGAATGACATAACAGAGGCAGACCAATGGAAATTTAAATACCTTCAGAGCAGCGGGTGCTAAGGCTCCCTGCAGTGTCAAGTACCACGTGTGGACCCAAGATCATGAACGCATGCGAGATAAGCACATACCTGCCTGCTGAAATGGTAAGAATATACCACTAAGACTGGCGTGAAAACGTTTGATAATTCTGAACCAGGGATGTGAAAAAAATGGAGATGGTGGTTGTGTAGACGCACAACCTGGGCTGGCTTTTACCCATTTGCCTAATGGCTTACACCTTTACTTTTTTGTAGGTATAGTGTAGGGATACGCGCCCCCAGGATGTAATACCCGTGACGTACTGTACATAGTCTACATACGGTACATTAAATATGAGTGTAATCGCTCAGAGGTGCGATTTTGGTTTGTGCAGGACAATAAGACCCTTGTCGTTGACGCGATGAGTATAATTCGGTCAAAACCTGTGGAAAACAATTCACATATAACAACTGCTGGTACATCAGGACATAGCTTGTATAATACGATCAATATACAGTACCTAATTACACTTATTACTGTTATTTAGAGTTCTCAGAGGATTCAACAGTTCACAATCACACTCGCGTTTTGGGGTCTAGGGTTAGACCAACGAGAACAAATACAATGTCCTGCTGGTGATATTGGCTGACGAGAATCCAGATGTTGCCTTTACAGTAGAAGGCGATAGACTGTCCCTCAGGCAGTCACACAGCTGCTACCAGCTCCATCTGGCTTAGTAAGCTATTCTGAGTCATAAACAGTTTCTTCACTTAACATGTGGCCGGTGAACACAATTAACACCTCAGTGAAGTTCGTTATCAACACTCTGTCTCTCTCCTCTCTCCCTTTCTCTCTCTCTCTCCCTCTCTTTCTCTCTCTCTTCTAGTTTATCTTACTGTGGCGGTAACAATGAGGACAAATCTTTTTGCTTCCACACCTTCAGTACACAGGATGTTCTACAGGCGTGTCAGTGTCTGATAAAAATACAAGGTATCCTTAGATTATCTGATTCTTCAAACACCTAAAGAATATTACAGCTAAAACACGCTGGTTGGATTATACTTGACTGACAATTACAACAACAACAACATACTTATGAGTTGTTGGTCAACTATAATATGACGGACGAGTTCTTTCTATAATATTTTTGAAGTTATTAAAATCAAAAGAAATGATCAGCTAGCTTATGAACGCCTTATGTATTCAGCATGATGCCCTGATAACTGTGGCCATCATATCATGCAACTGCAGCTTCTAAACACTAATGTAAGATAATTATTAGTGTGGTGATACAAGTGTGGAATAACCTACCTCCGCCCCCTCCCCACTTCCCCTTTCTGCTCCTCCTCCTCCCTACCTTCCACCCCTTCTCTCTTCCTTTCCTCACTGTCTATATTTATGAATCCCAGAGTGAGCCTCGGAACACTAGGTAACACGGAGACTGACTTGAGCCTCGTCATACCTTCAAGTTGAAAAATTTATTTGATATAGTGGCAGGTGAGGCGGGGCGGGGGGGGTGCTGGAGTAGAGGATCACCTGTCTTGGTCGTGTGGCAGATAGTGTAACCGTTGTATAGGTCGTGTGACAGTTTAAGTGCCTTCGTTTAGGCCATCTATATGAAAAAAACATACTCTTTTTTTACATTGAGATCCATTATGTATTGTGTGTGCGTGTGTGTGTGTGTCCCTTAGTGTGACGTTCAGCATGCTCCCCTCGCAAGCGAGTGGTCCCGGGTTCGACCCTCGGGCAGGGTGAAACTAAAGGCAAGTTTTTTTACGCCATTTGCGTCTGTCTACCCAGCAGTAATTGGGGACCTGTGTGTTAATCGATTTGCGGATCGTGTTCTGGGGTAATGGTTAGCCAGTGCAGCTGGCAAGGTGCCCGGTCTTCTCGGACTATACCTTGACATTGGGTTATGCAACTTGTTTACTTAGGGTGTAATTGTTGTGTTGGCGACAGCGTCTTCACCTTAAACAAATTAACATCCAAGGTGACCCTTAGGCCGGCCATCCTTGTACACGAAGGGCAACCATAATTATAATTATTATTATTATTATTATTATTATTATTATTATTTTATACATGTATGTATATATGTATGTAAGTATGTATGTATGTATGTATGTATGTGTGCATGTATGTATGTATGTATGTATGTATGTATGTATGTATGTAGGGTGGTTACCTGTGTATGGGTGTCCATATATACACCTCAACAACAGTAGTTCACACATCACTTCACCATTTTCCTGTACGCTGCCTCCTCCTCACTCGCCAGCTCTTCCATATTCATGTCGACGTCCTCAAGGACCAGTTTCTCTATGGCGCCACCACTCACCAACGCTCTCCTCCAGCTAACACCCATTTACATACACACACAACCGACCTTAATCTGTGCCTGAGGGTGGGAAAGGAAAGAAGGGAGTCTGACTGACTGACTTACTGACCGACCAAGCACGCACGCACACAACTACTACTTTACTGTATCCAGCGATGATACAACGATAGGAGTTATTAAAGATGACACCTTCGTTGGTGAGCTCTGAGAAGATTAGAGAGGCCGATACGGGACCGGCATGGCCGTCCACTGATGTTACACGTGTAAAGGGTGCAGGAGGGGCGGCGGCAGCATCTTTCCGGCGCTGGCACCTGTCTGCCTCAGTATGCAATCGTGGTAACTTAAGCATCGACACCTCGTGTGGTGCTCCTCCATGCATTAAGGTGTGGAGTGATCGTTTCCCAGGTGAAGGGGTCGGTTTGGGGCTTTTTGAAGCTTAAGACTATCCTTATACCTTTTCAGTTGCCCGCCGCCGTTACATTTATCATTCGTAAGGTGACTGGAAAGTAGCTGCTTTGGCAGTCTACTGTCGGTCATGAGGTTAACATGGCCAGTCCACCGTAGTGTTTCATGGATAATGGTAGTCTCGATGTTCCTACACTTGTTTTCCCAGCTAACTCGGGGATGGAACAAAAACTACATTGGTGAAAGTTTTCAAGTGCATTAAGGTGCGTACTGTACAGGTATGTGACTCATGTCTCGTTGCCATATAGCAGGGTGGGGAGGAATACTGCTCGATATACGTGCAACTTTGTATATAATTTCAGCTCCCTACAGCTGAAGACACGGGTACGGAGTCTGCGGTGGTGGACAGGAGGGAGCCAAAATACTAAAAGTGGATAACGTTAGAGAGAGTAGTACCGTTAACTTGGTGTGGATGAACCAGGGGCAGACTGAAAGATAATCTGAGTCGTATGTACATTCACCTCAAGGCCAAAGTGTGCTACGTATCAGCGTAGATGTTCATGATCTCCTGAAGGTCACGTTCAGTATGAACAACAAGGGTGAGGTCGTCTGTATACTGAAGTTCAGTGATGGAAGTGGCCGGCACCTTTCTTCTTGCCTGGAGTCTTCTTATGCTGAAAAGTCCCTTTATCCGGAACTGGATGCCCACCCCGCCGCTGAATGGGCAGCCAAGAAAATGGAAAGGAGAGTTGGTGTTAGTACACATCCTTGTTTTAAGCCCGTTTGGATGAGGAAGAACTCAGACTGGCTGCCATTGTGCAGGACACTGCTGTTCATGCCATCATGGAGTTGCCTCGCAATGGCGATAAATTTTAGTGGGCAAGCAAAACGACTGAGGGTCCGCCAAAGGGCTTCCCTGTTGACTAAGACGAAGGCCTTAGTAAGGTCGATGAAGGCCATGTGCAGTACAAGTCACGGAGCTGTACCCTGCACTTTTTCTGTATCTGGCGGGCAGCAAAGATTATGACAGTGGTGCCACGTGATGATCTAAATCTACATTAAGATTCTGAAAGGAATTTTTCTTCTTCAAGAAGAAGTCTGTTTAGAACTCGGGCGATAATCTTGCCAGCTATGGACAGCAACGAGACCCCGCGGTAGTTGCCACAGTCTGACCTTGTTCTTATAAATATTGACGATGGAGGCGTCTTTAAGAGCTTGGGAGATTTCTTTTTCTCTCATATATTCTCCTGCAGAAACTGGAGACAGCTGGTAAGCAGAGGTCCTCCTGCTTTAGGCCCCTCGGCTGGGATTCCATCAGTCCCTGCTCTTTTTTTTTTACCTGCTTGATGACAGTATCTACCTCATCCAGGGATGGAGGATAGCTGAAGTGGGTCAATTCTAGGTGTTTAGGGACAGCTGGGGAGTCAAGACATCTACATTGGTATTTCGGTTAAGCAGCGAATGGTAGTGTTATTTTCAGAGGTGATGGATGCCTTTTTCGACTTTAATTAGGGAGCTACAGTCGTTTGAGCGAAGGGGGGCGGCGCCATGAGTTCTTTAGATGGCCGTCACTTTTTGTATGTGGAAGGTATCAGTTTTGGTCCGAGATTGATTCTTGTTCTGCCAGTCAGTGAAAGCAGCACGTTTACCATTGTCAAGTACGTCGATTTCTTGGTTATTTTCAACAAACCAATATTGGTGGGTTTATTTCGATCTGGCCGAGGATCTTGCTGCAGGTAATGACAGGGTTGAGGATACCCTTTTCGGTACTTGGATTCAGTTTATTTGTTGTTGGGTTGTTCATCAGCCCATCGTCGAGCTGATCTCTGAAAGCATGTGCTACTGCTTGATTCTCCAGTCGTTTGGTGTTAAAACCACTTCTAGAGGCTTGTTGCCTTCGCCATTTTGGGGCGACGTAAAGGGAGACTTTGGCTCTGACAACCCGATGAACTGTGTCACATTGGTCTGAACTTCGCATGGTTCGAGTGATAAGGACATCTCGGCGAATCTTTCTCTGACAATGGTGTAATCAATTAGGTGCCAATGTTTGGATCGTGGGTATTGCCAAGACCCCTTGAACACACACACACACACACACACACACACACACAAAGAGAGAGAGAGAGAGTGAGTCATATGGAACCTCTCCACCAGGCCTGACTGATTGGATTAATGAGCGACAATTGTATTACCTTAATTCAGTTGTCTTGTGTAACTCTGATTCTCCCCTTGTGTTTCTTTTCTTTATTCCTCGAACTTCCTGTTTCTAATTTACTGCTCTCCAAATTAGTCCACTCACTGAATACTACCAAACTCTTTTATACCTTTAATATAGTGACAATAATAATAATAATA
This sequence comes from Homarus americanus, assembly GCF_018991925.1. Lineage (NCBI taxonomy): Eukaryota > Metazoa > Arthropoda > Malacostraca > Decapoda > Nephropidae > Homarus > Homarus americanus. The sequence continues at coordinate 15,572 of NW_024722117.1, forward strand.
ATAATAATAATAATAATAATAATAATAATAATAATAATAATAATAATAATAATAATAATAATAATAATAATAATAATAATAATAATAATAATAATAATAATAATAATAATAATAATAATAATAATAATAATAATTTATAATAATAATAATAATAATAATAATAATAATAATAATAATAATAATAATAATAATAATAATAATAATAATAATGATAATAATTTAGAAAAGTGGAAAGAGTGCTCCTCTCCTGTTCTAAAGTTCCCCGGTTCGTGTATGGGCAACTGCAATCCACCCAGCTGGCAAAGGGTACCTAACTATACCGTTGGGGAAATGAAGATGGTTGTATGCCCTACCGGACTCAACTGTCTCCTTGAATACCGAAGGTTTGGCATACAGTATGCTAGGTCCACACTG
>NW_024722118.1:0-33588 GCF_018991925.1 Homarus americanus
CTACTCACTCCCACCCTCCTACTCACTCCTCCACCCTACCTACTCACCCGCCATCCTACCTACTACCTCCACCCCACCTACTACTGCTCAACCCTCCCTACCATTCCTCCACCTTACCTACTCACTCCCCACCCTACCTACTACTCCGCCATCCTCACCTACTACCTCCACCCCACCCACTCACTGCTCAACCCTCCCTACTCATTCTCCACCCTACCTACTCACCATCCTACCTTACTCACCTCCACCCTCCCTACCACCTCCCTCCACCCCTACCTACTCCTCCGCCATCCTACCTACTCACTCTCCACCCCCACCTACTCACCGCTCAACCTCCCCACTCATTCCTCCACCCTACCTACTCACCTCCACCCAACCTACTCACCCGCCATCCTACCTACTCACCTCCACCCTCCCTACCTTCACCTCCACCCTACCCACTCACCCATCCCACTACTCACTCTAACCCCACCTACTCACCTCCCCACCCTACCTACTCAATCCTCCACTCCCTGCCCACCACCTCCACTCAGCCTACACACTCCTCCACCCTATCTACTCCTCCACCCTACCTACTCACTCCCACCCCACCTACTCACCCTCCACCCTACCTACTCACCTCCACCTTGCCCACCCTCCACTATACCTACTCTCACTCCTCCACCCTACCCATCACTCCTCCACCCCATCTACTCACCTCCACCCTACCACCACCTCTCCACTCAACCTACTCACTGCTCCACCCTATCTACTACCTCCACCCTACCTACTACCTCCACCCTACCTACCACCTCCACCCTACCTACTCCTCCTCCACCTTGCCCACTCCTCCACCCACCCTACTCACCTCCACCCTACCTACCCACCTCCACCCTGCCTACCTATTCCTCCTCCCAACCTACTTACTCCTCCACCCTACCTACTCCTCCTCCTCCCTACCTCCTCCCACCCTACCTACTCCTCCTCCACCCTACTCCTCCTCCCCTCCTACTCACTCCTCCACCTACCTCCCAACTACTGCCTCCACCCACCTCTCCTCCCTAAACTGTTGCCTACTCCTCCCCACACTGCTTTCTCATACTTCTCACTCCTGCCCATCACCTCCTCCACCTACCTCTCATCCCCAACCTTCTCACTCATCCTCTCACCCTCTCACTCCTCCCATCCTCATCATCTCTCACCCTGTCCTAGCTCTACTCTTCACCTACCTTCCACCCTGCCTACTCCATCCTCCGACCTTCCTCTCTGCTCCTCAGCCTACCTACTCCTCCCCCCACCTACTCACTCCTCCCACCTACTACTCACTCTTCCTCTACCTACTCATTCCCCCACTCTACCTACTCCTTCTCCTTGCCCAGTCCTCCACCCAACCTCACTCCTCCAGCCTACCTACTCACTCCTCCACCTACCTCATTCCTCCCACCCTACCTACTCATTCCTCCACCCTACCTCACTCCCTCCACCCTACCTACTCCTCCTCCTCTTCTCCTGTTACTCCTCCACCATACACACTACACCAGCCTGCACCAGCTCTCTCCACAAATGCCTCACACTGAAATGTTTGTGCGTGGACTACTGTAACACCCTCGCCATCACACCTCCTGCCTGAGCCCAACCCAACTCGCGCAGTCCGTCACTACAACAAAATACAGCCCATGAGCCTCACCGATAGATATAAGAACAGCACCATCCCATCTATTGTTAAAATAATAAACAACTCCTGATTTATGTACTGCTAGCCTGAAAATGTAATGCATATTATCATTATGTCTAAATCAAATGTAAGTCTGTATAATTTCCTCCTCGCTTACACTCTATTAATAAACCATTTGTATTATTACTCACTCCCCCCCACCCTACCTACTCACTCCCCACCCTTCTCACTCCCCACCCCTACCAACTCACTCCCCCACCCTACCTACTCCTCCCCCACCCTACCGCTTCACTCCCCCACCCTACCTCACTCTCCACCCCTACCTACTCACTCCTCCACCATTCCTCTCACTCCTCCACCTACCTACTCACTCCTCCCACCATACCTATTCACTCTCCCACCACCGTACTCTCCACCCACCTCTTCCTCCTCCCCACCTAGCCCCACTCCTCCACCTTACCCTCATTCCTCCCACCCTACCTCTCCCCTCCTCCACCCTACCTACTCACTCCTCCACCCTGCCTGCTCACTTCCACCCCTACTTATCATTCACCCTGCCTCACTCACTCCCCCACCTCTCCACTCCCCCACCAGCCCTCACTCATCTCCCCTGCCAGCTCCCACCTGCCTGCTCCCCACCCTGCCAGCTCATCACCACCTGCTCATCATCACCCTGCTCACCATTCTACCTCTCACCTACCTGCTCATCATCCACCATGCCTGTTCATCCACCATGCCTGCTCACTCATCACCTTGCCTATTCACTCCTCCCACCTGTCCATTCATCTTACCTACGATTTCATCACCTTCTCCATCACACCTGCTCACTCCTCCACCCTCTCTCATCACCCTGCCTACTCATTCCCCACCTGCCTGCTCATCACCCTGCTCGTTTCATCACCTGCACTCCTCCTCACCTACTCATCCTCAGCCTGCTCATCATCACCTTGCCCCCTCTCCCACCCTATCTACTCACTCCTCCAACTCAGCCTACTCACTCCTTCACCTGCCTACTTACTCCCCCCACCCTACCTACTCACTGCCCCACCCCTACCTACTCCTCCTCCACCTTACCTACTCATTCCTCCACCCTACCTACTCACTCCTCCACCAGACTTTACTCACTCCTCCACCCTCACCCCTACTCTACTCACTCCTCCACCCTACCTCTCCTCCCATCCTACCTCTCCCTCCCTCCTCTCCTCCTCCTCCCATCTGCCTACTCCTCCCACCCCTCCTGCTCAACCTCTCATTTCCTCCCACCTGCCTCACTCCTCACCTCTCCTCCATCATCCTACCTCAGCCTCCACCCACCCACTCCTACCTCCTCATTCCTCCACCCCTACCTACTCCTCCATCCTACCCTACTCCCTCCTCCACCCTCCCTGCTCATCCTCCCCCACCCTACCTCTCCTCCACATCCTACCTGCTCACTCTCTCCACCCTCCTACTCATATCACTTACCTCCTCCGCCATCCTACCTGCTCGCTCCTCCACCCTCCTACTCCTCCTGCCTACCTCACCTCTCCTCCGCCATCCTGCCTACTCCTCCTCTGCCCACCCCCACCTACCTACTCACTCCTCCCCCTGCCTCTCCTCCTCCCTCCTTCTCCTCCTCCACCTACCTTCTCCTCCTCCACCTACCTACTCCTCCCCCACCTACTTGCTCCTCACCCCTACCTCTCACTCCTCCTACTCACTCCTCCACCTCTCCTACTCCACCTACTCCTCCTCCACCCTGCTGTCCTCCAGCCTACTCATTTGCTCCACCCTCCTCTCACCTCACCTCATCACCCTACTCCATCATCACCTTGCCCTCCTCCATCATCTGACCTCTCCTCATACCACTCATCACTCCTGCCTGCTCAGTCCTCCACCCCTGCCCTCCTCCTCCACTCTACCCCTCTCACTCCACCTACCTCCTTCCTCCTCTGCCTACTTCTCCTCCACCTACCTGCCTCCTCCTCTGCCTACTCCTCCTCCTGCCTCCCATCCTACCTACTCCCACTCCCCTTTACCTCCTCCTCCCCTACCCCTCCCCTCCTCCTCATCACCTCCTCCTCCTCCACCTCCTCCTCCCATCTCCTACTAAGGCTCGGACCTGCTCCCTGCTGTGCCTCTCCCATCATGAACTACTCATACATTCTGTCTGCTCATCATGCCTTGCTCTACTTCACCTGCCTGCTCACTCATCAACCTGCCTGCTCCATGTAGCTGCCTAATCATCATCACCCTGTTATCTCTCATCACCTGCCTCTCTCTCATCCGTCTACCTACTCACTCCTCCATCCTACCTCACTCCCTCCCACCCTACCTCCCCTCCTCAACTCTACCTACTCCTCCTCCACCGTTGCCTACTCACTCCTCCACCTCCTCCTCCGACCTACCTCTCGCTCCTCCCCTACCTCCTCCTCCTACTCATTCCCCACTCTGCCTCCTTCTCCACCTTGTCCTCCACCCAACCTCCTCCAGCCTCAACCTTTCCTCTCTCTTCCTCATCCCTCCCCCATCTCCTCCTCCCTCCCACTCCTCCACTCTGCCAGTCCCCAACTCTTCTATCCTGTTTCTCATCCTCACCATGCACCCCCTGCACCAGGCAACCTGGAGTGCATCCTCAGTGACCTCCACCACCATAGCACTGGAAATGTTTGGCGTGAACTCACTAGCTTGCCCTCTTCACCTCTGTCACCTGCAGCCCCCCAACCCAGCATTCCTTAGTCATCACTACAAAAATACATCCATGAAGCCCCGCAAGATATAAGAAACAGCACCATCCATCTGTTGTTGAAATAATAACAACTCACATTTTGTCTTTGCAGCCCTGTAAATGTATTCAATGCATATTGTATGTCATTATGTCTAAATCAAATGTAATCTGTATATCCAGCCACACGCTCTATTAATAAACCGTTTTATTGTATTATTATTACTCACTCCCCACCCTGCCTGCTCTCCTCCCACACCCAACCTACTCACTCCCCACCCTACCTACTCCTCCCCCACCCTACCTGCTCCCTCCCCACCCTGCCAACTCACTCCTCCACCCTACTATTCTCACTCATCACCCTGCCTCATCTCCACCATTTCCTCACTCATCACCTGCTCCTCCACCATGCCAATTCACTCCTCCACACTACCTACTCACTCCTCCACCTTACCTATTCCTCCACCTAGCCCTCCACTCCACCTTACCCTACTCACTCCTCTACCCTGCCTACTCCTCCTCCACCCCTACCTCTCCTCCACCCTGCTCCTCCCCCCACCCCTACCTTCTCCACCTACCTACTCCTCCCCACCTACCTACTCCCTCCCCCACCCTACCTACTCCTCCCCACCCCACCTCCTCCCCCACCCTCCTCCTACCCTCACTCCCACCCCTACCTGCTCACTCCTCACCTGCCTACTCACTTCTCCTGCATTCTGCTCACTCCTCACCTACCTACTCACTCCTCCCATGCCTGTTCCTCCTCCTCCATGCTTATTCTCACATTCCTCCATCTTACCTTTTCTCCTCACCTACCTACTCATCCTCCACCCTACCTACTCCTCCCCCATGCCCTCCTCCATCATGCCTCTCCTCCCCACCCTCACCTACTCACTCCTCCATCCTACCTGCTCACTCCTCCATCCTACCTCTCCCTCACTCCTCCTCTACCTACTCACTCCTCCACCATGCCTACTCACTCCTCCACCAGTACCTACTCACTCCACCATCCTACCCCTCCTCCCCACCTCTACTCCCACTCCCCCACCGTACCTCCTCCCCACCCTACCTTCCTCCCACCTCCTCCACCCTACCTGCTCCACCTACTCACTCTTCCTACTCTTCTCCTCCCTCCCACCTTGCCCCTCCTCCCTCTACCTACTCACTCCTCCACCCCTGCCTCCCTCACCTAATGCCTTACCTACCTCATCCTCCTCACTCCTCCCATCCCTGCCTACTCCTCCCTTGTCATCCTCCACTCATCTCCCTCTCCTCTCCTTCTCACTCATCACCCTCTCATCCTCCCGTCCCTGTATCCACCCTCCATCATCATCCTCCCTCTTGCTCATCATCGCCCTGCCTGCTCATCATCACGCTTCCTTATATCATCGCCGCCATACTGCTCATCACATCTGCTTGCTCATCATCCACCTCATCATCGCCCTGCCTGCTCATCATCACTGACCCACGCTCATCACTCCTGCCTGCTCATCACTCCCTGCTGCTCATCATCACCTGCCTGCTCATCACTCTGCCTGCCTGCTCATCATCACCTGCTCCTCTGTCATCACCTGCCTGCTCACTCATTACCCTGCCTGTCCTCCTCCATGCCAGCTTGACTGCTCATACATCACCTGCTCACTCATCCCCCGCCCTCTCACTCACCCTGCCTGCTCATCATCACACCACTCTCCTCCTCTGCCCTGCCTGCTCATCATCACGCTGCCTGCTCATCTCCAGCCTAACTGCTCATCATGCCTATTCTATCCTCATCACCCGCCCACTCATTACGCCTATATCATCACTCTACCTACTCATCATCACCCTGCCTGCTCCATCATTCACCCTACTCCTCCTCCACCCTACCTACTCACTCCTCCATCCTCCAATCCCAGCCCTACCTGTACGACTGTGAGTCGCCTTAGCCAGTCATAACAGCAACCATGATTATAACAACCACGACCATGATTATAACAACCACGCCCACGCTTATAATATGACCATGATAATAACCAACCCACTGATTATAACAACTTCGTCCATAAATTTTAACAACCACGACAATGATTATAACAACTACGACCATGATTATAATGACACGATCGCGGTTATAACAATCACGACCATGATTATAACAACCACGACCATGGTTTTAACAACCGACCATAGTTATAACACCCACGACCATGATTTTTAACAACCGACCGTGATTGTAACAACCACGACTATGATTATATCACCCGACCTCTTAAATTATTACAACCTACGACCATGATTACAGCCAAGCACGACGTTATTACAACCACGCCCGATTATTACATTTACGACCGCCAGTTACAATGAGCACAACCATGATTATAACAACCACGCCGCCAATTATTACAACCACGACTATGATCGCCAACAACCACCACTATGATCTAGCAACCACAGCCATGATTATAACAACTACGACCATGATTATATCACCCGACCATGATTATAACAACCACTACGTTGATCACCACGACCATGTATTATAACATCCGACCATGGTTGTAACAACTACGACCATGATTATAACAACCCGACAATGATTAGAACAACCACGACCGCGGTAATAACCACAGCAATGATTATGACAACCACGACCATGATTATAACACCCAAGACCATGATTATAATAACCACGACCATGATTATAACAACTACGACCATGATTATAACAACCACGACCATCATTAAAACAACAACAACCATGATTATAATAACCACGACCATGATTATAACAACCACGAACATGATTATAACAACCACGACCATGATAATAACAACCACTACAATGATTATAACAACCACGACTATGATAATAACCACGGCTATGATTATGACAACCACGACTATGATTTTAACAACCACGACCATGATTGTAACAACCACGACTATGATTATATCATCCACGACCAATACTATAACAACCACGACTATCATTATAACAACCACGACCATGATTATTACAACCACGACCATGATTATAACAAACAACAACAATGATTATAACAACCAGGACCGTGATAACGCCACGACCATGATTATAACAACCACGACCATGATTATAAAATCCGCCCGCCAGTTATAACAACCACGACTATCATCATAACACCACCACTATGATCATAACAACCACAACCGTGATTATAACAACCACGAACATGTTTTTAACATCACGACCACGATTATAATCCACGACCATGATAATAATAACCACGACCATGATTATAACAACCACGACCATGATTATAACAACCACGACCATGATTGTGAGCTTCTACGACCATGATTATAACAACCACGACCATGATTATAACAACCCGACCACGATTATAACAACCGACTATGATTATATCACCCGACAAATATTATAACAACCGACTATCATGTTAACCGACCATGATTATAACAAACAACAACCGCGAGTTATAACAACCACGACCATGATTATAACAACCACGACCATGATTTTAACTACCACGACCATGATTATAACATCCCCATGATTATAACAACCACGATTATGATCATAACAACCACCACTATGATCATAACAAACAGCACCATAAATAATAACCACGACTATGATTACCACATGCGGTCATGATTATAACAATAACGACAATGATTATTACATCCATGACCATGATTATAACAACCACGACCATGATTATAACAACCACGACCATGATTATAACAACCGACCATGATTATAACAACCACGACCATGATTATAACACCACGACCTTGATTATAACCGACTATGAGGGTCAGCCCAATAATGCAGGCAATTTTTGAGTTTGTTCGTCGGCCCGCCAGGCCCGGTAATGATGGTTCTATGTGCAGAATAAGTATTGATATCATCAGATTTGAAAAGTTTTCATTTTGCTGGTGGTTTTAACTTAAATCTTGCCCAGAAAATTCAATTATTCCCCGCCTTTTACCAACACCGCTAAATGGCTTATTTAAAGTAAATAAATATCATCAGGTTAATTTATTAGAGATGAAAATAGTCCAGAATAATTAAAACAAATAAATCTTGACATTTCATCAAATTTAATATTCCTTTAAAAAGCAAATCATCAAATACAAAAAACCGGTTTTTTACTACTACGACCGGTGTTTTTCCTAGAAACATCTGCTCTTGCCTTCTGTTCTCTCATCACCTCCCTGCTGACCACCTGGCTCAGATGTAGCCTTCCCTCCTCTCCTGCTTCTTGACTGCTGGCCTCCTTTCCTTACTGTACACAGCGCTCTATACTCTGGGTGTGCGAGGGCCAGGCAGGGACATGCGTAGAGGTTGTCCAGAAACTCTGACTTGAACATTGGTGAGAGCTGCAGGTAAGAGGGCTCTGCCAGCCTGGATGTTATCAGATCCTGTAAGATCAGTGAGGTCTTGGCACCTGAATTGACTTCAGAGGTCTTCCTGACCTGGAAGAATCGTCATAACTGATTCGTCGTGCCCAGATCCTCTCATAAGTCCTCATATCCAAGATCTTTTTGTTGCCACTCTTTCTCCTCTATCATCCTTACTGCAAACATTGTCTGCAGAAACTTTGCCTCCCGAGACCAAACATACCAGGAAAGATCTCCTCCCCAGTCTGCTCCTGGCTCTGAGTAGCCCTTCCTTGGCTGACTCCTCCAGGCTCCAAGCTGGAAGAGAACATGCCTCGGACCTTCCAGGAGAACAGTGACTTGACCTTGGTGTTGAACCAGACTGGCAGAAGTGAGCACTCACGATGGTGGACAATAAGTCTCAGGTTGTGGCTTGTTCCCTTTCAGTTTATGATGGGCGACCCAGAATTCTGCTGCAGAACACAAGGAGAGCCGTTTGTGAGCCACCTAGAATGTGAGACTACAGGACCTGTCTGCGGGTAAGCAAGTCTATCAGGCATGACCCCAGTTTTTGATGGCTGCAAGTCATGTAACCGTAGTGCTGGTCGGTACTCGGGTCGTCGTGTTGACAGTATGTGCAAGCTCAACGAGTGAGCAACTGTGTTTCATCCAGATTTATTTCTAACTCGGTGGCAGGTCAGCATCTTGCCAAGAGAACCCAGACCATCTGTTGTTTTGAAAAGTCTTGCCATCCAGCTCCTGGATCAGATGTCTGAGTAACGCTCGTTGGTGTGGAAGGTCTAAACAATCCAGACCAGCTTCCTCCCAATCTTCACTCTATCCACTGTGGCCCCCCCTTGTCACCCCTGTGTTCGTGTTGGTGCTGTCCTCCAATGGCCTGGGGTCTGGTCTACGTTCCTCTCTCTGAGCCAGTTCACAATGTTATCTGCCACTATCTCCAGCTGGTTTCCTGATGTCATCTTTCTGGGTGAAATGCCACAAATACTTCCTCCTGAACACTGCAGCAGGGGTGGTGTTCACTCCTTCACCATGGCAGGGAACAGCTTGTCCAAGTCTCCAACTTTCTGCAGAACACTGTAGTGTCATCCTTCTCCCCATCAAAAGAACAAACAATTGATTCATTTTCTCTTGTCCCCTTATCAAACTCCTCTTGATTTGCTGACAAGTTTCTCACAGAGCTCTCTCCTTGCCACTTTGTTATGATCTATCACCAAGGAGAAACATCATCCAGGTGTTATCAAACCACCGTCAATCCAGAAGCAGCTGTTGCTATCTCTGCAGTTTCTCTGGGAACCAGTGTGGTGTCGCATGCTGGCCACAGCTATGCTCGGGATATCTTTCCTATTTCAGATCTTATGCCTGGAAGGTTTGGGATCATTATTTTTTTCTGGGTTGGGGACAAAGTCACCATTCTCTGGAGTCAGCACTCAGATCCCAGCCATGAAGTCATTAAACTCTGAATCAGCTTGGCTCAATCATCCTTCTTTTTACTCACCTAGGCCTTCTCAAAGTCTCTTTTTCCTCAACAACTCTTCTCCTCTTCTATACTCTCTGTGGCCTCCTGTCTCTTGGACTCCGGAATATCTTGGCTGAAATCATGAGAGCTATACTGCCAGTCTTCTCTCTCTGTGCTTTGACAAATGCCAGTTTCAGTCACCAAGAATCTTCAGTTTCACGCTTGCAAATACAGGAGATGTGGGCCTCGGATTTTACAGTCACGATCGCATCCAAACTCAGGACAGAGAACAATTGAGCTTACATTAATTATGTCCAAATAACTGGTCCAGTTGCTTATGCATTGTCGCCAACTGCAAGTTTCCTCTCCCCAAGAGATATCTCTTTGCCTTTTCCCAACTGGCTAGCAGTCTCTCACTAATCCTTCTTCTGACTTGTTATGACTAGGCTTTGAACAGGCGTTAGCCAGAGTGTACTGCCAAGACAGCTTTGGTCATATCACTGGCAATGTCTTTGTTTGTGTAAATTCTTTGGTTCGTTTCACTGATTTGCCTGATTAAAACACACCGTATGGCACATCTCCTCAATGTAGGCAACTCCGATTTCAGAGCTCTCTCTGAACCCAAGATAGTGACTGAGATGTGAATTTTTTGGTTCCTCACGTCACAACACAAGCAGCCATCGCAAATATTATCCCAACTTATAAATGCATCAGAATCTGAAACAGAAAAAAATATGTTGTTGGTTGGGTTTGTTAAAGAATGAAGTCAGAAAGCCGTGTTCACTATTTGGTATGATGCACTAATGCAGCTGTCCTGCGTTAGATTTTCGATAAATTTCACGCTAAAATTTACCCTGTAAAAAGGTTGCAAAATATTGAAACAGAATATTTTCTGTTTTGTATACGCTAAAATCTACCAAAAAAGTAATGGGCCGTTATTAGTTTAGCTGATCTTCCCTCCTGCTGCATACACCCTACTATGATAGTAACCACGGACATGATTATGACATCCACGACCATGATTATAACAACACGACAATGATTATAACAACCACGGCCGCGAGTTATGACAACCACGACCATGATTATAACAAACGACCATGATCAAGAACCACGACTATGATCATAACTATGACCATGATTATAACAACTACGACCATGATTACAAAAACCACGCCACTGATTATTACTACTACGACAATGATTAAAACAACCACGACCATGATTACAACAACCACGACCATGTATTATAACAACCACGACCAAGATTATAACAACCACGACCATGATTATAACAAACATGACCATGATTATAACAATCACGACCGTGATTAAAACCACCACGACCATGATTATAACAACCACTACATGTTATAATAATCACGACCATGATTATTACAACCACGACCATGATTATAACAACCACGCCATGTTGGTAACAACCGCGACTATGATTATAACAACCACGACTATGATTGTAACAACGCGACTATGATTATAACAACCACGACTATGATCATTACTACGACCATGATTATAACAACCACCATCATTATGACAACCACGACCATGATTATAACAACCACTACCGTGATATAATAATCACGACCATGATTATATCACCCATGACCATGATTATAACAACCGACCATGATTATAATAACGCGACCGCCTGATTGTAACAACCGCGACTATGATTATAACAACCACGACTATGATCATAACTACGACCATAATTATAACAACCACAACCATCATTATGACAACCACGACCATGATTATAACTAGCACGACTATGATTATAAGAACCACGACTATGATTATATCACCCATGACCATGATTATAACAACCACGACCATGATTATAATAACCACACCCATGATTATAACAACCACGAATATGATCAAAACAACCACCACTATGATAATAACAACCACGACCATGATTATAACAACCGGATGATCATAACCACGACCATAATTACAATAACCACGTCAATGATAATAACCACGGCATGATTATGACAACCACGACCATGATTATAAGCGACCACGATTATAATAACCGACAATGATTATAGCAACCACGTCTACGATAGTAACCACGGCCATGATTATGACAACCACGACCATGATTATAACAACCACGACCACGATTATAACAACCACGTCCATGATTATAATAACCACGCCCATGATTATAACAACCGACCATGATTATAACAACCGCGACCAGATTATAACAACCACGACTATGATCGCAACTATGACCATGATTATAACAACTACGACCATGATTACAAAAACCACGACCATGATTATTACTACTACGACAATGATTATAACAACCACGACCATGATTACAACAACCACGTATGTATTATAACAACCACGACCATGATTATAACAACCACGGCCATAATTATAGCGGCACGACCATGATTATAACAACCCGACCATGATTACATAACCACTTGTGATTACTAACAACCACGACCATGATTGTACAACCGACCATGATTATAACAACCGACCGCGATTATAACAACCACGACGCGATTCATAACAACCGACCTGGTTTAACAACCGACCATGATTATAACAACCACGACAAAGTTTATAACAACCACAGCCATGATTATAACAACCAGGACCATGATTATAACAACCACGACCGTGATCATAACCACGACCATGTTTATAACAACCGCAACCATGATTATAACAACCACGACCATGATTATAACAACCATGACCATGATTATAACAACTACGACCATAATTATAACAGCCACGACAATGATTATAACAACCATGATCATGATTATAATGAGCACGACCATGATTATAACAATTACGACCATGAATATAACAACCACGACCATGGTTTTAACAACCACTACTATGATCATAACAACCACAACCATGATTATAACAACCACGACTATGAGTATAACAAAAACGACCATGATTATATTAACCATGACCATGATTATAACAACCACGACCATGATTATAACAACCAGGACCATGAATATAACAAAACGACCATGATCATAACCATGACCATGAATATCACAACCGCAACAATGATTATAGTAACCACGTCTACGATAGTAACCACGGCCATGATTATGACAACCACGACCATGAGTATAACAACCACGACCATGATTATAACAACCACGTCCCTGACTATAACAACCACGCCCATGATTATAACAACCACGACCATGATTATAACAACATCGACCATGATTATAACGACCACGACTATGATCATAACTATGACCATGATTATAACAACTACGACCATGATTACAAAAACCACGACCATGATTATTACTACTACGACAATGATTATAACAACCACGACCATGATTACAACAACCACGACCATGTATTATAATAACTACGACCATGATTATAACAACTACGACCATGATTATAACAATCATGACAATGATTATAACAACCACGACCATGATTATAAAAACCACAGAGAAGATTATAACAACCACAACCATGATTATAACAACCACTGCAATGATTATTACAACCACGACTATGATTATAACACCCACGACCATGATTAAAACACCCACGACCATGATTATAACACCCACGACCATTATTATAACAACCACGACCATGATTGTAACAACCCGACCATGGTTTTAACAACCACGACTATGATAATAACAACCACGACCATGATTATAACAACCATGACCATGATCATAACCACGACCATGATTAACAACCCACGTCAGTAATGTAACCCGGCCGCCAGTTATAACAACTACGACCATGATTATAACACCCACGCCCATGATTATAATAACCACGACCATTATTATAGCAACCCCTACCATGATTATAACCACCACGACCATGATTATAACAACCACGCCCATGATTATAACAACCATGACTGTGATCATAACCATGACCATGATTATAACAACCACGACCATGATTATAACAACCATGACAGTGATCATAACCACAACCATGAATGTAACACCCACGACCATGATTATAACAACCACGACCATGATTATAACAACTACGACCATAATTATAACAACCACGACAATGAATATAACAACGACGACCATGATTATAACAACGACGACCATGATTATAACACCCACGAAAACGATTATAACAACCACGACAATGATTTTAACACCCACGACCATGATTATAACAACCACGATCATGATTATAATAACCACGACCATGATTATAACAACCACGACAATGATCACAACCACGACCATGATCATAACAACCACGACCAGGATTATAACAACCACGACCATGTGTATAACAACCACTACCATGATTATAACAACCACGACAATGATTACAACCACGACCATGATCATAACAACTACGACCAGGATTATAACAACCACGACCATGTTTATGACAACCACTACCAAGATTATAACAACAACGACCATGATTATTACAACCACGACTATAATTATAACAACGACGACCATTATTATAACAACCACGAAAACGATTATAACAACCACGACTATGATTTTAACACCCACGACCATGATTATAACAACCACGATCATGATTATAACAACCACGATCATGATTATAATAACCACGACCATGATTATTACAACCACGACCATGATTATAACAACCACGACCATTATTATAGCAACCAAGACCATGATTATAACAACCAAGACTATGATTATAATAACCACGATCATGATTAAAACAACCAAGACTATGATTATATCATCCACGGCCATGATTATAACACCCACGACCATGATTATAACACCTATGACCATGATTATACTAAGCACGATTTTGATTATAACAACCATGACCATGATTATAACAACCACAACCATGATTATTACAACCACAACCATGATTATAACAACCACTACCATGATTAAAACAACCACGACCATGATTATAATAACAACGACCATGATTATAACATCCACGACCATGATTATTCTAACACCGTCCATGATTATAACAACTACGATCATGATTATAAACACCACGACAATGATTATAATAACCACGACTATGATCATAACCATGACCACAATTATGACATCCACAACCATGATTATAACATCCACTACCATGATTATAACAGCCACAACCATGACTATTACACCTACGACCATGATTATACTAATCACGACCATGATTATAACAACCACTACCATGACAATTACAACCACGACCATGATTATAACATCCACGACCATGATTATAACAACCACGACCATTATTATAACAACCACGACCATTATTATAACAACCATGACCATGATTATAACAACCACAACCATGATTATAACAACCACTACCATGATTAAAAGAACCACGACCATGATTATAATAACAACGACCATGATTATAACATCCACAACCATGATTATTCCAACAACGTCCATGACTATTACAACCACTTCCATGATCATAACAACCACGACCATGATTATAACAACCACGACTATAATCATAACCACGACCATGATTATGACATCCACGACCATGATTATAACAACCACGACCATCATTATAACAACAACGACTATGATTAAAACAACCACGGTCATGATTATACTAACTACGACCATGATTATAACAACTATGATCATGATTATAACAACCACGACCACGATTATAACAACCACGACCATGATTTTAACACCCACGACCATGATTATAACAACCACGATCATGATTATAATAACCACGACCATGATTATGACAACCACGACAATGATTAAAACAACCACGACCATGATTATAACACCCACGACCATGATTATAATAACCACGACCATGATTATAACAACCACTACCATGACTATTACAACAACGACCATGATTATAACAACCACAACCATGATTATAACAACCACGTCCATGATTTTAATAACCACGACCGCCAGATATAACAACCACGACCACGAGTTATAACAACTGCGACTATGATTATAAAACCGCATTATGATTATATCACCCATGACCATGATTATAATAACCACGACCATGATTATAACAACCACGACCATGATTATAACAACCACGACCATGATTATAATAACCACACCCATGATTATAACAACGACAAATATGATCATAACAACCACCACTATGATAATAACAACCTTAACCATAATTATAACAACCATGACCATGATCATAACCCGACCATGATTACAACAACCACGTCAATGATAGTAACCACGGCCATGATTGCGACAACCACGACCATGATTATAACAACCCGACCATGATTATAACAACCGCCCGCCAGTTTTAACAACCACAACTATAATAATAATTATCACCACCACGATCATAACAACCGACCATGATCATAACAACCACTATGATCATAACAACCACGACCATGAATATAACTACCGACCATGATTATAACAACGGAACATGATTATAACAACCAGGAAAATTATTATAACAACCAGACAATGATTATAACAACCGACCATGATTATAATAACCACGACAATGATTATAGCAACCACGTCTACGATAAACCGGCCATGATTATGACAACCCGACCATGATTATAACATCCGCCGCCAGTTTTCTTACGACTATAACATTAACATAACGCACGATCATAACACGCGTTATAGCACAACTATAGTCATAACAACCCGACCATGAATATAACTACCGACCATGATTATAACAACGCCGACCATGATTATAACAACCAGGAAAATTATTATAACAACCGACAATGATTATAACAACCCGACCATGATTATAATAACCGACAATGATTACAACAACCGTCTACGATAGTAACCACGGCCATGATTATGACAACCACGACCATGATTATAACATCACGCCCATGGTTTAACAACCACGACTATAATAATAATTATCACCACCTGCATTCGCCCGTCGCCGATCATAACAACCACAACTATGATCATAACAACCCGACCATGAATATAACTACGACCATGATTATAACAACGCCGACCATGATTATAACAACCAGAAAATTATATTAACAACCGACAATGATTATAACAACCCGACCATGATTATAATACCGACAATGATTATAGCAACCACGTCTACGATAGTAACCACGCATGATTATGACAACCACGACCATGATTATAACAACCGACCATGATTATATCAACCGTCGCCAGTTATAACAACCGCCCATGATTATAACCGACCGCGGAGCATGATTATAACAACCACGACTATGATCGCATTTATGACCATGATTATAACAACTACGACCATGATTACAAAAAGCCACGACCATGATTATTACTACTACGATAATGATTATAACAACCACAGTATGATTACAACAACCATGACCGTGTATTATAACAACCACGACCGCTGATTATAACAACTACGACCATGATTATAACAATCGCGGCAATGATTATAACAACCGACTATGATAATAACCACAGCCATGATTATGACCCACGACCATGATTATAACAATCACGACAATGATTACAACAGCCGACCATGATTATAAAACCCGACCGCGGTTATAACGTACCCATAACAGCCACGGCCATGATTATAAAAACCACGGAAGGTTATAACAACAACAACCATGATTATAACAACCACTGCAATGATTATTACAACCGACTATGATTATAACACCCACGACCATGATTATAACACCACGTATGATTATAACACCCACGACCATTATTATAACAACCATGCATGATCATAATTTGCACGAAAATGGTTATATCAAGCACGACCATGATTATATCAACCGACCATGAATATAGACGACCGCCAGTTATGACAACCGACCATGGTTATAACAACCGACCATGATTATAACAACCACGTAAGTATAACAACCATGACCGCATGATTATAACAACCCGACCATGATTATAACAGCCGCGACCATGATTATAACAACCACGACCATGATTATAACTAAGTACTACCCATAATATAAGAACCTCGACTATAATTATATCACTCCACGACCATGATTATTACTACTACGATAATGATTATAACAACCACGAGTATGATTACAACAACCATGACCATGATTAAAATAACCACACCCATGATTATAACAACCACGAATATGATCATAACAACCACCACTATGATCATAACAACCACGACCATGATTATAAGAACGACGACCATGATTATAACACCCACGACCATGATTATAATTACCACGACCATGATTATAAGAACCACGACTATGATTATATCACCCAAGACCATGATTATAATAACCACGACCATCATTATAACAACCACGACCATGATTATAACAACTACGACCGTGATTATAATAACCACACCCATGATTATAACAACCACGAATATGATCATAACAACCACCACTATGATAATAACAACCACAACCATAATTATAATAACCATGACCATGATCATAACCACGACCATGATTACAACAACCACGTCAATGATAGTAACCACGGCCATGATCATGACAACCACGACCATGATTATAACAACCACTACCATGATTATAATAATCACGACCATGATTATTACAACCATGACCATGAATATAACCACGACCATGATTACAACAACCACGTCAATGATAGTAACCACGGCCAAGATCATGACAACCACGACCATGATTATAACAACCACGACCATGATTATATCAACCACGCCCATGATTATAATAAAAAGACTACGATCATTAGCAGTGAAATTTTGCTCAAAGCTGCACTCTTCGGGCATTGTTCCTTATACATATCTAAGACTCCATGCCAAATTTGAAGCTGATATGTCGAGGTTTAGTCTGCCGCATTTTCTACTGAAAATTTTAAATTTACCTACAGTACTAGCCAAACAGCCGCTGTGGCGGTGCAATGTTCTGTTCAGTGTTTATCAACTTTTTTTTCATATCTCTATTTCATTTAAGTTGTCTTGTTGCAGATGAGTATGGTGCTATGTCTATATTGATTATCAGCCTTTTCTCATTTCATTTCTCAATGTTGTGTTACTGTACTGTAATGTAGGGGAGACCTGGGTAAGTTGCCGCTTGTGACCGATACTTGATTATTGATTATGCTGGAGCTGCCATTGCTACTGCCACCTTAACTGACTATGGCATTATCACAAAGGATGACAAGAGTCAGGTTATTGGACCACATAAGCTGCGGGATGCGAGACAAAAATACCGATTTAAGAGGCAAGAAATTGAGATGGCTAGTTTAGATAATTTGACGTCACTCTATTTTGATGGTAAGAAGACCGCCACTTGTGTGATGATAAAGAATGAGAAGACCGAGAAATGGAGTTCGAGGATGATGGTGAAAGATCATTATGTCATCATGGTTGAGCCTGGCAATGAATATCTCACACATGTGACTCCCAAGACTGGACACGGAAAGCAGATTGTCAAAACTATTCACGAGTTTCTGGTGGAGAAAAATCTAACCCAGCAGCCCATTGTGTGTGTTGGTTGTGATGGAACCAATGTAAATGTAGGATCAGAAAATGGAGTCATTCATCATCTTGAAATGTTACTTGGTCACCCGCTCCATTATTTCATATGTCAGCTTCACGGAAATGAGCTGCCTTTCCGCGCAGTTTTTTATCACTATGATGGCAAACCAAGTGGTCCTGAGCATTGGCGTGGTCCCATTGGAAAGCAGATCAAGGAGTCTTTGTCTGAGCTTCCAGTTGTCGCCTTCCAGCCAGTCAGTTTCCCTGATTTCCCTGTGTTTAATGATGAAGTGGAGAAAAATCTGTCCTGGGATCAGAAATACCTGTATAGGATTTGTAAAGGAGTTATCACAGGTGCTGTTGAAGATGACTTGGCTGCTATTGAGCCAGGTCCTCCCTGTGTGTCAAGGTGGAACACCTTATGGAGTAGAATCCTCAGGCTGTATGTAGGAACATCAAGACCCAGCCATGAGTTGAAAAGAATTGTCATTACAATAATAAAGTTCAGTGCTCCAATGTGGTTTTACATCAAGATACACCCTTACGTAACACACGGCTCAAGGAACGTATTCCAGTCCCTGCTATATATGAAACACCTGAATAGTGAGGAGGAGACGATAGTGAAGAAGGCTGTCCAGAGAAATGCATACTTCGCCCACACAGATCAACTTCTTCTTGGTATGTGTGCAGATGAGGACATGACTGTTAGAGAAAAAGCTGTCTCAATGATAAGAAAATTAGAGAGGAGAATCAGCAAGAGGAAGAATGCACTGGCAGATCTGAAGAGGAGGAGGAAGATTCTGATGCTGCTGTTGACGAGAATTTGTTAAACTATACTGATGAGGAGGGTAAAGATGGAGATGGGAATGAGGATGTGCCTCCTGTAGTCAACATGAGAAAGGTGGTGACTCCGAAACTAAAGTGGCAAGCAAAAAACTATCATTCCATGATTAACTGGAGGAATGAACTCAAGACTGAGCCTCCTTACATTGCTTCTCTGTCAAATCTACAGGTTAATGACATTCTTGAGACACCATTAGTGGTGCCCAAGTGGCCAAACAGCACCCAGGCGGTCGAGAGAGGCATAAAAGTGATGACTGAAGCTTGCACTGAAGTGACGGGATACGAATCGAGAGATGGATATATTAGGCAAAGATTATTGTCTAGGAAAATGATGCCAAGGTTCCGCACAAAAAAGAATTTCAATATGAACTTGTAATGATTTTCTATACGGTGTACCTGTAAAATAACATGTGAATTAAATCGATGTCACCCATGTAAAATTTATCATTATCCTGGAAAACATTAAATGACACCTAATTTTTGGTATACACTAAAAGTTGACAAAAAGTCGTTCGCGATGCGGCAGGGTAAGTATGCATGAAATGGCATGAAATTTTGCACAGGTGTTTGTTACAGCCATACAAACGATGCCGGAAAAGTGCAGCCTGCAACTCAAATAAAAGTGTTTTTTCCCTGCCCCCCAATGATCATACGTACGACCATAATTATAAATCAATAACCATCATGACAACCACGTACCATGATTATAACTAGCACGAAAATCATTATAAGAACCACGACTATGATTATATCACCCATGACCATGATTATAATAACTACTTAATCATGATTATAACAACCACGACCATAATTATAATAACTACGACCAAGCGATTATAATAATAACCACACCCATGATTATAACAACCACGACCATGATTATAACAACCACTACCATGATTATAATAATCACGACCATGATTATTACAACCATGACCATGAATATAACCACGACCATGATTACAACAACCACGTCAATGATAGTAACCACGGCCAAGATCATGACAACCACGACCATGATTATAACAACCACGACCATGATTATATCAACCACGCCCATGATTATAACAACCACGAGAATGATTTTAACAACCACGACCATGATTATAACATCCACGCCCATGATTATAACAACCACGACCATGATTATAACAACGCCGACCATGATTACAACAACCAGGAAATTGATAATAACAACCACGACCATGATTATAACAACCACGACCATGATCATAATAACCACGACAATGATTATAGCAACCACATCTACGATAGTAACCACGGCCATGATTATGACAACCACGACCATGACCATGATTATAACAACCACGAACATAATTATAACAACCACGTCCATGATTATAATAACCACGCCATGATTATAACAACCACTACCATGATTATAACAACCGCGACCATGATTATAACAACCACGACTATGATCATAACTATGACCATGATTATAACAACTACGACCATGATTACAAAAACTACGACCATGATTATTACTACTACGACAATGATTATAACAACCACGACCATGATTATAACAATCATGACAACGATTATAACAACCACGACTATGATAATAACCACAGCCATGATTATGACAACCACGACCATGATTATAACAATCACGACAATGATTACAACAACCACGACCATGATTGTAAAACACACGACCATGATTATAATAACAACGACCATGATTATAACAACCACGTCCATGATTATATAAACCACGGAGAAGATTATAACAACCACAACCATGATTATAACAACCACTGCAATGATTATTACAACCACGACTATAATTATAACACCCACGACCATCATTATAACACCCACGACCATGATTATAACACCCACAACCATTATTATAACAACCACGACCATGATCATAATTTGCACGAAAATGATTATAACAAGCACGACCATAAATATATCAACCACGACCATGAATATAGCAACCACGACCATGATTATAACAACCACGACAAATTTTATAACAACCACGGCCATGATTATAACAACCACAACCATGATTATAACAACCACGACCATGATTATAACAACCAGGACCATGATTATAACAACCACGACCATGATCATAACCACGACCATGTTTATAACAACCGCAACCATGATTATAACAACCACGACCATGATTATAACAACCATGACCAAGATTATAACAACTACGACCATAATTATAACAAAGACGACAATGATTATAACAACCATGATCATGATTATAATGAGCACGACCATGATTATAACAATCACGACCATGATTATACCACCCACGACCATAGTTTTAACAACCACCACTATGATCATTAACAACCACGACCATGAATATAACAACCACGACCATGATCGTAACCACGATCATGATTTTAACAACCACGACTATGAGAATAACAAACACGACCATGATTATAACAACCACGAATATGATCATAACAACCACCACTATGATCATTAACAACCACAACCATGAATATAACAACCACGACCATTATCGTAACCACGACCATGATTTTAACAACCACGACTATGAGAATAACAAACACGAACATGATTATAACAACCACGAATATGATCTGTAACCACCACTATGATCATTAACAACCGACCATGAATATAACAAACACGACCATGATCGTAACCACGACCATGATAATAACAACGGCGACCATGAGTTATAACAGCAAGAAAAATTATAACCACGACCATGATTATAACAACCACGATTATGATTATGTAGTGATGGTTTGTCAGACCACAGCTTACATAGCGAGGAAAGCCAGACTTGACCCGACATTAGGGAGGTCAAAAGTATAGGTTATCTCTTGCGGCTGACCAGGGTTACAAATCAACTAGCTCCCCTCCCATGTGACATGTCACCACAACAGACATGTAAGAAGGCACCAGCCGACTCTCTTCCAATATACAATAACCTACTCTCTGAACAAAGGCCGGACCTGACCTCACATTAGCCAGGTCAAATGTAACCCTCGGAGCCCAACTCAATGGGTCACAAATCAACCAGGGCCTCTCATGTCACACGGCCCCACCTGATGACTTCTCCAGAAAGTACGTCTTACATCTCAGAAACTCCAGTCTGACCCGACATTAGGGAGGTCAAGTGTAGGGGAACTCTCACGGTTGCTCTCCCAATATACACACGGCCCCACCTGATGACTTTCCCAGATAGTTTCTGAAAAGTCCAGACCTGACCTCACATTGGCCAGGTCAAATGTGCTGAGAGACCTTCCTGCCCCCCCGACCAGCTGAACCTGACGGCTCAAATCCCTAATGGGAAGGTGTGATGAAAGAGTTGTCCAGACTTTCCCAGCTTACATCGCGAGGAAAGCCAGACTTGACCCGACATTAGGGAGGTCAAAAGTATACGGTATCTCTTGCAGCTGACCAGGGTTACAAATCAACTAGCTCCCCTCCCATGTGACATGTCACCACAACAGACATGTAAGAAGGCACCAGCCGACTCTCTTCCAATATACAATAACCTACTCTCTGAACAAAGGCCGGACCTGACCTCACATTAGCCAGGTCAAATGTAACCCTCGGAGCCCAACTCAAGGGGCCACAAATCAACCAGGGCCTCTCATGTCACACGGCCCCACCTGATGACTTCTCCAGAAAGTACGTCTTACATCTCAGAAACTCCAGTCTGACCCGACATTAGGGAGGTCAAGTGTAGGGGAACTCTCACGGTTGCTCTCCCAATATACACACGGCCCCACCTGATGACTTTCCCAGATAGTTCTGAAAAGTCCAGACCTGACCTCACATTTGCGAGGTCAAATGTAAGGAGACCCTTCGCCGCGCCCCCCCCCTGCCAGCTGAACCTGACGGCTCGCATCCCAATATATAGGACGTCCTGGTCCTCCCTCGGGGATTCGCAGAGAGGGAGTTGTCTTGTAACCAGGGAGAGCCAGCTACCACGTCCCCAGTCCCGCTCGGCAGAGAAGCCCACCACTAAGTGTAACGAAGTCTCAGCTGGGTCCATCGACAAAGTGCTGTCAACTCCACGTGTAACAGTAAGTGCTGGCTGTGTAGACTGTAGAAGTGCAGTGATCCCGAACTTCCCCAACGATCGACTTAGTGAAGTGCCCATTCTAATTGTGAGGTTAGGTTATACGAGAATACCATAGTCTATCATAAATTGTGTACGAACCCCCCTATTAATCCCCCCTATTGAACTAGTAAAATAAAGCTGTAACACGCATTGGTGTTTTATATACTACACTTGTACTGTGCCTGTGTTAATATACAGTGTTGACATCATACCCTCGAGACACGCTACCATTTCCTCTCGCTATAATACTCTACTACTATAAACTCCTAACTTACCTCTTCATGTGAGATTTTAACTCATTACAATTATAACAACCACCGAATATAGTCACCAACAACCACCCGCAGTCATTAACAATCACGACCACATGAATATAACAGCCGACCATGATCGTAACCACGACCATGATTTTAACAACCACGACTATGAGAATAACAAACACGACCATGATTATAACAACCACGCCCATGAGTATAACAACCACGACCATGATTATAACCACCACGACCATGATTATAACAACCACGTCTATGAGTATAACAAACATGACCATGATTATAACAACCACGTCTATGAGTATAACAAACACGACCATGATTATAGCAACCACGATCATGATTATAACAACCACGACCATGATTATAACAACCACGCCCATGAGTATAACAATCATGACCATGATTATAACAACCACGACCATGATTATAACACCCGCGACCATGATTATATCAACCACGACCATGATTATAACTAGCACGACTATGATTATAGCAACCACGTCTATGATAGTAACCACGACCATGATTATGACAACCACGACCATGATTATAACAACCACGACCATGATTATAACAACCACGCCCATGAGTATAACAACCATGACCATGATTATAACAACCACGACCATGATTATAACAACCGCGACCATGATTATAACAACCACGACCATGATTATATCTAGCACGACTATGATTATACGAACCTCGACTATGATTATATCACCCACGACCATGATTATAACAACCACGACCATGATTAAAATAACCACACCCATGATTATAACAAGAACGAATATGATCATAACAACCACTACTACGATCATAACAACCACGACCATGATTATAACTAGCACGACTATGATTATAGCAACCACGTCTATGATAGTAACCACGACCATGATTATGACAACCACGACCATGATTATAACAACCACGACCATGATTATAACAACCACGCCCATGAGTATAACAATCATGACCATGATTATAACAACCGACCATAATTAAAATAACCACACCCATGATTATAACAACCACGAATATGATCATAACAACCACCACTATGATCATAACAACCACGACCATGATTATAACAACCGCGACCATGATTATAAGAACCACGACCATGATTATAACAACACGACCATGATTATAACAACCACGACCATGATTATAACAACCACTACCATGATTATAACAACCACGACCATGATTATTATAACCACGACCATGATTATAACAACCACGACCATGATTATAACAACCACGACCATGATTATAACAACCAAGACCATGATTAAAATAACCACACCCATGATTATAACAACCACGAATATGATCATAACAACCACCACTATGATCATAACAACCACGACCATGATTATAACAACCGCGACCATGATTATAAGAACGACGACCATGATTATAACACCCACGACCATGATTATAATTACCACGACAATGATTATAACATCCACGACTATGATTATAACAACCACGACCATGATTATAACAACCACTACCATGATTATAACAATCACGACCATAATTATTATAACCACGACCATGATTATAACAACCACGACCATGATTGTAACAACCGCGACTATGATTATAAAAACCACGACGATGATCATAACTGCGACCATAATTATAACAACCACAACCATCATTATGACAACCACGACCATGATTATTACAACCACGACCATGATTATAACAACCACGACCATGATTGTAACAACCGCGACTATGATTATAAAAACCACGACTATGATCATAACTACGACCATAATTATAACAATCACGACCATGATTATTACAAGCACGACCATGATTATAGCAACCACGACTATGATTATAACCACCACGACCATGATTATAACAACCACGTCTATGAGTATAACAAACACAACCATGATTATAACAACCACGTCTATGAGTATAACAAACACGACCATGATTATAGCAACCACGATCATGATTATAACAACCACGACCATGATTATAACAACCACGCCGATGATTATAACAACCATGACCATGATTATAACAATAACAACCATGATTATAACAACTACGACCATGATTATAACAACCACAAATATGATTATAACAACCACGACCATGATTATAACAACCACGACCATATTTATAACAACCACGACTATGATTATAACACCACGACTATGATTATAAAACCCACGACCATGATTATAACACCCACGACCATGATTATAACAACCACGACCATGATTATAACACCCACGACCATGATTATAACCTGTTCAGTTCTGGTGCCCTTATTATAGAATGGATATCAGGTCACTGGAGTCGGTGCCGCGAAGATTGACGAAAATGATTCCGGGACTTAGAAACCTTCCATATCAAGATAGGTTAAAGAAACTAAACTTGCATTGCCCAGAAAGACGAAGAGTGCGGGGAGATATGATAGAAGTATTTAAGTGGGTGAAAGGAATCAATAAACGAGATATAGATAAAGTTCTTATCATATCCGTGCAGGATAGGACTCGTAGCAACGGATTTACGTTGTATAAGTTTAGGTTTAGGAGGGAGATAGGAAGGAACTGGTAAACAAATTGGGTGGTGGACGAGTGGAACAAGCTTCAGGCCACCTGACTTACTGTATCTTGAACTATGTAATTACTTCATTGAATCAGGTGTGCTTGAGGACATTCTTGCTGTTTATCCCAAATTTGCTAGCCCACACTGATTAGTCTTCAATTGGAATATGACTCCAATGTATGTGATCCACTGACCTATATATGCTGCTGGTGAATGTGA
Source organism: Homarus americanus (assembly GCF_018991925.1). Classification (NCBI taxonomy): domain Eukaryota; kingdom Metazoa; phylum Arthropoda; class Malacostraca; order Decapoda; family Nephropidae; genus Homarus; species Homarus americanus. Next base: position 27,739 of record NW_024722118.1, read on the forward strand.
TGTATTTCCTTCTTTGTGCACGAACCTCTGTCCTGCGTGGCAGTGAACAGTGGCATTACCCACATGAATCTGACCTATATATAGTGTCAATGAATATGATGCATTCTTTGTGTACGAACCTCTGTCCTGTATGGCAGTGAAAAGTGACATTACCCACATGAATCTGACCGACGTATATGTATGTATGTGTGCGTGTGTGTATATATATGTACATGTACATGTATATGTGTATGTATATATGTATATGTATGTATATGTGTGTGTGTGTGTGTGTGTTTACATATATGTATATGTACTGTCAATGAATATGATGCATCTCTTTGTGTACGAACCTCTGTCCTGCATGGCAGTGAACAGTGACATTACCCATATGAATCTGACCTCTATACATATATAGTTGTTAATGAATATGATGTATTTCTTTGTGTATGAACCTCTGTCCTGCGTGGCAGTGAGAAGTGACACCACCCTCAGTGTCAAGACCTGACTGAATAATTACTCAGAATAGGCAAACTGTACTACAAGCTCTGCCAATAAATTTGTTAAACTAAAAAGCTTATCAACTTTGTAGTAAGTGCTGGAACGCTGGAAAGTTTTAAAAGGAGGCTAGATAGATTCATGGATTATGGAGAGTGGTAGTAACTCTCGACAGGAGCTGCCATGCACAGGCCAACCGGCCTACTGGAGACTCCCTATTTTCTTATGTTCTTATGTTCTTATGTTCTTATAACGAGGCAGACATCTGTGAACGACCCTGCCGGTCTTGTATCGGTCTCTTTAGTCACCTCAGAACTCTCCAACGTAGGTGACATTCTCAATAACTCGTACAATTGTATCATAGCTGGATGATAGTCATACTCGATTCCGAGTGACAGCAAAGTAGTGGTAGTAGTGTGTGTGTGTGTGTGTGTGTGTGAACAGATGGTCGCTTCGTGGAGTATATCTTAGCTGATAAGTTTCGCTCCAGATACGAGTTGACATCTGCCGTTTCCTGTTTTTGTTGTTGTAAGCTCTGAAGGCTGTGATATTGTGGGTTGTGATAATGTAATGTGGCACAGAGATGCTGTGGTAATGTCGTACTTTGGCACTGTGATACTGTGGAGCTGTGGTACTATGGTAATGTGCTCGGGCACAATCGTTCTGTGGTAACACACACACACACACACACACACACATATATATATATATATATATATATATATATATATATATATATATATATATATATATATATATATATATATATATATATATATATATATATATATATATTTCATGTAGATCCACAATGAAAACGTGGATAAGATAAATCTTGATAAAATCACACGGGAAAAGGGAAACAACGGAGCACCTTAGCTTTCGTGTGATTTTATCAAGATATATATATATATATATATATATATATATATATATATATATATATATATATATATATGGAGAGAGAGAGAGGTCGTGACATAGAAATAAATTAAAGATTGAATTTAAATCCATCCATCTAACGTGTACAAAATACTACGTAAACACCCTGAAAATGTGATGCAATTGACCTGTCCCTGTGTGTGTGTATGTGTGTGTGTGTGTGTGTGTGTGTGTTTCTGTTTTCATGGCTGCTTTCCTTACTTGTGCTAGTGCGAATTTAGCCGACGGGGTGAACATCCAGTATCGGATAAAGAGACTTTTCAACATAGACGACTCCAGATAGGAACAAATGTTTCGGCCGCTTCCATCACTGAACTTCAGTATGCAGACGACCTCACACTTGTTGCTCACACTACACGCGACCTACAGGAGATCTTGAACACCTATGGAGATGCGTATGCACACTTCGGCCTAGAGGTGAATGCACGTAAGACTCAGATTCTCTTTCAACCTGCCCCTGGTTCAACCACACCTCCACCATCCATCTAGCTTAATGGTACTACTTTCTCTAATGTTTCTCACTTCCAGTACCTTAGCTCCCACCTGTCCACCACCGCGAACATCGATGAAGAGATTCAACATCGGATCAGATTTGCATCTTAAGCTTTTGACAGACTCCATACCCGTGTCATCAGCTGTAGGGAGCTGAAACCATCTACAAAGCTACACGTGTATCGAGCAGTGGTCCTCTCCACCCTGCTGTATGACAGCTAGACATGGGTCACATGCAGGAGGCATGTCAAGAGAAAAAAAGTCAGTATTCTTGCTGACACCAACTGTAGGAGCATCAAGGCTACTATTATCCATGAACAACTACGTTAGACTGGCCGTGTTGCCCACATGGACGACAGTAGACTACCAAAGCAGCTACTTTATAGTCATCTAACGAATGATAAACGAAACGTTGGCGGACAACAGAACCGGTATAAGGACAGTCTTAAGACAAACCTGAAAAAGCGCCAAATCGACCCCTGATCTGGGAAACGATCACTAAACACCTCACCACACTAGAAGGTGTGAACGCTTTCGAGTTAACCCGACTGCATACCGAAGCAGACAAGTGTTTGTGCCGGAAAGGCACTGCCACCGCCCCTTCTCCACTATATGTAGCCCTCCACAAGTGCAACATCTGTGGACAGCCCTGCCGGTCTTGTATCGGCCTCTCGAGTCACCTCAAAGCTCACCAACGATTCCGAATGACAGCAAAGTAGTAATATTAGTAGGTGTGTTATCAACAATCACCAGCTTTCATTTTTATCTTGATGTCATTTTCTTTAATGATACAAAGGTCTATTGAACAACTAAGTCCATCATATACAATTTTTTTTTTTTTTACGGGGATTAGTCCAGCCAAGCACAGGTCAATGACCCACATCGGGGCCTAGGGGCCGAAAATATAATAATAATAATAATAATAATAATAATAATAATAATAATAATAATAATAATAATAATAATAATAATAATAATAATAATAATAATAATAATAATAATAATAATAATAATAATAATTATAATAAACCATAAAGAAATACAAAACGAAAAAAATCAAAAGTGAGAAACAATATATGTATGTTGTGTTGTTAATATTAAGAGAAACAATTGAGACCCTGCAATTGTGTAAATGAGGCAGTAAGTCATATCAGCAACCTGGGATTTGGTCACAATTTTCGTGATGCCTTGTGGTAGCAGGGTCTACCATTAGACAACACATTATGCTGCCAATATCTTAACCTCTTGTGTTCGGCGTTTCTCTCTGCTGGCAATAGAATAATCAAATATTATAGTGGCAAACCCTAGCACCCCCTTGTTACTTTCATCTCTGTTTGCCGCTTGCTAATTTTTCATGAACGTCATAAATTTTAACTAAATACTCTCATTAAATAATAATAATAATAATAATAATAATAATAATAATAATAATAATAATAATAATAATAATAATAATAATAATAATAATAATAATAATAATAATAATAATAAAAATAATAATAATAATAATAACAATTAATGATAATGATAATAATAATATTAATAATAAAAATAATAATAATAATAATAATAATAATAATAATAATAATAATAATAATAATAATAATATAATAATAATAATAATAATAATAATAATAATAATAATTATAATAATAATGATAATAATAATAATAATAATAATAATAATAATAATAATAATAATAATAATAATAATAATAATAATAATAATAATAATAATAATAATAATAATAATAATAATAATAATAATAATAATAATAATAATAATAAAATAATAATAATAATAATAACAATTAATGATAATGATAATAATAATATTAATAATGATAATAATGATAATAATAATAATAATGATAATAATAATAATGACAATAATAATAATAATAATAATATTGATAATAATAATAATAATAATGATAATAATAATTATGATAATAATGATAATAATAATAATAATAATAATAATAATGATAATAATAATAATAATAATAATAATGAGAAGAAGAAGAAGAAGATGGCTTCTGCCCCAAAGCCGACAACAGCTGCAGTAACAGTCACTGAATGCCGCATAGATCTGCGGCTCAACTAATTCAACACAGCTAGGGTAGCTACTTATGTATTAGGATATTTAATTTTAAGGTAATAAAATGGCAGCAAAGGTGTGGCTATTGGGGGGGCTGGAGGCCATGTATAATAAAAAGTAGTAGTAGTAGTAGTAGTGTTATAAAGCAGCGCCACCATTATATTCTTGGAAAACATCCGGTGTGTGATGATAAGTCGAACTGTGTGTCACACTGGCTCCCTAGTACCAGTACCTCCCTGTCGCCAGTTATAACGTGGTGTACTGTCGTGCTACTGTATTATACAGCATAGAGAGAAAGGAATAGAAAAAGAGGGATAGAAGGCGAGGAAGAGAGAAAAAGAAAAAACAAAGTGATAATAGAACAGAAATAAAATAAGATCCTGTGTCTTATATCAGTCGGGAAGGATATTTGTGATGTTAATGAAGGGAGTACATTGATAGTATGATAAACAGTCTTGGTGTTACCTGCATATAAGTTGACGTGATTTTGGAAATTATAACAACTAAATATATATATCATAAAAGACAAAAGAAAAATAAGATGATTGCGAAGTTTAAAATGAGGGAAGTGAATAAAACCAAGATGATAAAACAGAGGACTAATGTAACCAAACAATAACAAGAAAGAGAAACACAAAAACAAATAGGAAATTACAATAACAGTGAAGATGTAGATAAAGACTTTGATGATGATGTGCATGATGGAATTAGACACATATGAAAGAATAAGACAAACGATGCAAAACCAATAAAGAAAATAAAGAAAATTATAGAAAAGTGGAAAGACGATGAAGACGATGATGATAGTGCGAAGAAAAGAACAAAATAATAAATAATAATAACAATTAATAAGAAAAAATAAGAAGAAAGGGAAATTACCACAAATATATTAATACAATTTTGGGGGGTTGTGATGATAGGGAAAGAGATGACGATGCTGGTGACAACACGAATAAGAAAATATAATAAAACTATAATTAAACAAACACAAATAAAAGCGGAAGGAGCTAAGACGGCGAAAGATAAGACGATGGTGTTATTACGAATGAAGGAAGTAAACAATAAACAATAAAAACAATAACCAAAACAAGACAAAATTATCATTTGAAATAGACAAAGAAAGGAAGAGGAAGAAGAAGTTGATGATGATGATGATGATGATGATGATGATGATGATGATGATGATGATGATGAAGATGAAGATGATGATGATGAAGAAGATGATGAAGAAGATGATGATGAAGATGATGATAGTTACTGTGTTAATTATACGTACAGGTAAGTCATAACCATATGTGTTAATTACTGATGCTCTGTAAAGGTGAGACGACAACATGTGAAAGTGATAGGTGAGGCACTAGATAGATAGATAGATAGCTAGATAGATAGATAGATAGCTAGATAGATAGATAGATAGATGTTCTTATTTATAACGCTTTTGTTATCATGAAGAGATGTACACCATGTTCTTGTTATCATGTACAGAGTCGTATACTATCAAGACAGAGCACGGCTTGACAGAAGTGTTCCATCTGCCAGACGAACAGACAATCCGGCTGTTGTTTTGGACAGAGGAGGTGGATACAGCTATCAACCTCACCTACATCGTCAGCACCTTCCAGTACCCGAGTCTTGAGCTGAATGTTAGTGAGCGCAGACGGTGGCTGTCAGCACATTTCTATTATAATGTGAGAATTATTGGATTTATTGCCTCTGTGTAGTTAGTCTTCTGCTTCTCTTTCTTTTTTACTTCCTCAATATAGTTCTTTCATCAGATAAAAGTGTCTTCGTAGTAGTAGTAGTAGTAGCAGTAGTAGTAGTAGCAGTAGTAGTAGTAG
>NW_024722119.1:0-35495 GCF_018991925.1 Homarus americanus
CGGTATGCTTCGTTCGGTTACGTATTGCCCCTTGCTTCCTGTTCGCCGCCGAGGCTAGCCAGCGGCAGCGAAGTGCAAAACAAAAGGAACAAACAGAGTACACCTAACATGACATAATGTTACCACCTCGACGTATTTCACCACCCTCTGTGCAACACACACACACACACACACACACACATGAACATAAGAACATACAGTAATAGGAGACACTGCAGCAGGTCAATTGGCCCATACTGGGCAGTCCATTTACACCCCTATCTCACATATATCCACCAAACCTATGTGTACAGCTCCAGTGTATTCAGAGTTAATGAAGATAATTTGTTAACTTGTTCACTTTCTACTACTCTATTTCCAGACCAATGTTTAACCTATCTCTCCCTAAATCTAAATTCGTTAATTTAAAACCATTGTTACGAGTTTGCTCCTGGTTGGATAGTTTGAGCACCTTTGTTATGTTACCTTTGTTTTAGCCCGACTTCCATTTATATACCTCGATCATATCGCCCTCCTCTACGTCTCTCGAGTGCAAATGAAGATGCTTTAACCTGTCTCTGTACTCAAGGTTCCTATTGCCTAGGATTAGTCTTGTCATTCTCATCTGAATTCTTTTAAGGATCCCATACCCATTCTGTAGTACAGTAAACAGAACTGAGCAGCATAATCCAAGTGAGGTCTCACAGTGCAGGATATAGTTTTAGGATAACCTAACTAGTCTTGAACCTAACATTCCGTTGTATGAACCAGAGAGCACTACACCTTGTTTCGAGAAATACACATTGTTGTCTTGGTTTAAAACAACCTACTTATTATTACTCCTAAATATTTCTCACGGTCGGATTTCTCAATAACAACGTTATTCATGTGTTATCTGGTTTCTCTGTTTACATCTCCTAGACTAAGTACTTTACATTCGTCCACATTAACTACATCTGCCATTTTTCAGGCCATGAGAAAAATTTGTTTAGGTCTTCCTGTAGTTTTGCGGAGTCCTCGTTAGATTTAATTACACGAACTATTTTAGTGTCGTCCGCAAATTTTCTTATGATGCTGTCTACATCATATCTATGTCGTTTATGTATACAATAAATAGTAATGGTCCAAGTACTGAGTATGGGAGTACTTTACTAGCGACGTTACCCCAATCGGATTTAGTGCCGTTAATGCTCACTCACTGTTTCCTGTCCTGTAATCACGCCTAATCCTTTTAGAATATCTCCTCAGATTCCACGAGCCTCCACTTTTCGTATTAGTCTTTGTGGGGACTCTGTCGAAGAGCTGCTAATGTCGAGGCATACCACATCATAATCGTGTCTGTCATCCACTGATTCAACAACTGAAAAGAAATGATAATAGATTTGTCGATCATGAACGCCCACTTCGAAGCCATTTTGGAATCATTGATCAACTTGTGCTTCTCCAGTTGATTTCGAATAGAGCTTGAAATTTTGCTTCCAGCGATTTGCACAATTGACGTTAAACTTATTGACTGTAGTTAAATGATAGTGATCTATCTCCTTCTCAAAATCAGTATCACGTTCCGCTATCCTCAGGAATCTGGCACTGTACCCGCTTTTAATGACATGTTTAACAAATTTGCTAAGGGCATACTAAGTTCTTCCTTACATTCCTTTAATACTCTGGTAAATATTTTAGTGGACCAGGTGACTTATTAGGCTTAGATTGTCTACTAATCTCACTTAATCTATTTTCTTCACCATCTCTGTATATAGTCGTGCCTCAGGTATCATGTTTAAATTTTCGTTGGTGAAAACTGTTGAAAAATATTGGCTCAGATTATTGCTCATTACTGCCTCGTTATCCTTTAGGTCGCTGGTGTCTGACTGCTTGATCCAATCTTGTCTCGCGTTTTAGTTTGATACATTTTGAAGAACCTTTGGAGTTCGACTTCGCCTACCTTGCTTTCCTTCAGTTTATTATTCTTCTTTGCTGTCTTATCTCGGTTTTAACCTGTCAGGATGAGGAATCACATGTTCAGCGTTACAGTTTGCCGCTTGTTTGATGCCCACTCCAACACCACGGAGGTATGTAGGCAGGTGGAGTAATGAGTCGACAGTCGGACTACGAATGTATACAGGTCAGATCGGTGGCGCAAGCCCTGGCTGATAGCAGGATGAAGAGCAGTGGACCCTGGCTGAGTGTGAGCATTATAGCATACCACAAGCAAAAGTGACCAATGGTGGATCAGCGACTTGGGATTGGTTGAGATTGAGAGGATGGAGGAGATTGATGATAATAGTGACAAGCAGCTGGGTGGTAACAAAAGGGACAGTGTCGATTGGAAGTGACAGTTGGAAGAGTGGGAAAGAAGGACAGTGGTGATTGATAGTGAGAGTGAGCAGAGTGGTAGGTAACACAAAGAACAATGGTGCTTGTAGGAACGGTTAGAGGAACGGCGAAAGGACAGGAAAATCGGGAGTAGTACCTACATTGCAGATTCGGTGAAGAAAACAGAGTTGATGATATGTTCTTGTCATTGGTTTGTTGGAAATTTTATTTTAATTGAGAATACAGTTATAAACATAAACTTTGCTCCTGTTATTGACCTCCAAGCACATGAGGTAAAACCTAAACATAATCATATCTCTGACAACTGGAGGCTTGTCCGGGAGCACTTAGCGTACTGGTGGGTTAGTGATACCTCTGAACAATGGAAAACGAGTTGGAGAAAAGTGGATTGATATTGGGTGAACATTTAAGGCACAAGGAGAAACACTACAGGAATTTGTTCAAGAAAGAATTGAAAAAAAATAGGAAAAAAGAAGAGAGAGCTAACAAGAGGGAAGTGGAAGGAGAAAGCTATGCCAGGGGTAAGTGAAATTAGCAAAAGCGAAAAAGGCAAAAGAACAAGGAAAGAGAATTGGAAATAAGACTGAAGAGTGACACGGTGGTAGCAACAATGAAGGAGGCTACCAAAGAACTCCGTCTGAAGCTCCACAGTTTGACAGGGCAGTGGATTATATGGATGCAGTTTTTTAATTCTTTAAACGCTGTAAATGTCATAAGGGAGTGAGGACACATAGACATGTAAGTCTGAGTCCTGTGAGGTGGTAAGGGATACAAAGTATACAGTAGCATGCCACCAGATTAGGTTAACAATTATTAGGTATTAAAGCCAGTCACTACTAAGAGATACAGAGATGACAGAAGAGGATTCAGAAAGGATATTTAGAGAAGTCCAGCCTGAACAGGGGAAGAAACTCTTTTCAGTTTATTGTAAAGATCAGAAGGCATTTCAAGAAATAGGCAGGATACAGATACAGATAATACATATGAAGCTATAGAAATTTTCTGATAAAAGAACAATTCCTCTTATCATGTCATACTGAAATGGCTATGTTTATAAAGGAGAGGGCCCCAAGACTGCATTAGAGATGACTGGTTTGGCAGAACAGTACTTGGATATCATGGAGGGTCTCGACGGTACTGGGAACTACGAGAGGAAGTAAAGGTAACTCAAGGAGGGCCTTCCGTGAGGAGACAATGACAGGCCAGAATATCCACAAAAGATTAGAGATTTAAGAGAATGTGCTTCATATGTCTAGGAAGGCCATATTGCGTTGTTGTAGAAGGTGCCAGAGAAAAGAGGCTGCAGTGATAGAAGAGGTGAGAGCAGTGATGATGACTAGGAAGTATATATCGGTTGGATATGTGGGGAAAGAACCGAGTGAGGGTATGGAGGGACACACGATGTACCTCAGCAGTAGTAAGAAAGAGTTCTTGTAGAAAGAAACCATTTTACTGGAGTTATTCAGGCGTGTAGAGTAATAAAAAACTATCTGTGCATACTTTGTGGGAAACAATATGAGGCCATAGACGATAAATTTTGGTATATGAGGGCTGTCACTAGTCACAAGTAAAATTTCAGACATATCGACCCCCACTGCACAGATAGTTGTTTTTCTTCTACATGAACAGTACCAACTAGGAGTTTCCCAGTGGCAGAAATAAAGGTTGATACTCCTTACTATGTCGGAGAAGCAGAGGTATTGTGCCTGGAGGAACCCATAGTGGATTTGGTTGTTGGCACCTCACCAGGTGCAACCGAGGATCCCGACCCACAATGGAGGAGATGCAAGCAGCAGCAGTAATGACGAAGGCACAGAGGACCAAATCTAAAGTTCCTACCCAACCTTTGGTGGTACACAACAGTGATGGTGGCGTTCAGTGTTGTTTTTATGAAGATCGAGAGGCAGAAACTGAGGAAATGCGTGGAGAGAGTTGCAAAAAAAAATGAAGCAACAGCTGAAGTGGTAGATGGGCATGGTGAGGCTGCTGGTAGGATTAGAAGCTTTCGAACAATTGTGGGTGTGACCAGCTATCACATGGGCACGAGGAAGCCCTTGTGGGCCGCCGACAAACAGCAGCAGACCATAGGCCTCGCAAAAGGAATTGCCGGAACTATAAGAGGAGGATGCAGAGAATAATGACAACAGAAAGACAAATGTACAGGCGTTGGTTGCAACTACACTGCCAAAGTTGGTGTTAAGCAGACAAATGCATCTGTTCAAGCAACAGGTGCAACTCACAGTAACTTCACAGAAAACTGCCTTTACAACAATCAAGAAGGTGCTAAAATTTAGAATGTTGCCTGTTGGCCTTATCGATTCGGGAGCAACATTAAATAGGATGATGAGAAAACTTTTGGATGGATGTAAAAATACGAATCACTATGTGGACGACATACTGATTCACACAAAGACGTGCGAGGCAGGTTCAGGCACTTGATGAGTTGTTCAGTTGGACTTGGAGACCTGGATTGACAGTCCGGCCGTCTAAGTGTATGATAGGATTCAGGTCGATGGAATTTTTAGGACATGGCGCAGGGAACGGACCTATGACCTTGGAGAAAGAAATAGAAAAAGATACAAAAATGCACAGCAACCAAAAGATGAAAACGTGCGTCCATTCATAGGTTTGTGTGGATATTATCATATTATCATAATTTTATACCCAGGTGACCTGGGGATCCATCAAGAAGGATTCACGATACTACAGCATAAGATGACACAAGGCCTCATCCTGCGATAACCGGACCTGTCATAACTGTTGGAGTGGGGCGGTGTTGCTGCAGGGGTAGAAAATGGCATGTTACCTGTCGCCTATGCTAGTAAGTTGTTGCCGAGAAGAACTATTCCGTGATTGAACGTTAGTGCCTGACCATTGTACTTGCAGTCAAAAAGTTCCAAGATCTTTGTATGGGCAGAATTCAGGTTGAAGACTGATTATAAACCACTGACATATATTGATAAATGTAAATTGGAAAGTGGGAGGATAATGAGATGGGCGCTCTGTTTGCATAATTTTTAAGATGAAGATAAAAGAGTATAAAAGGTCTGAAAATGTAGGAGCAGATTTATTTGAGCACAGTATGTTGCTGGACAATTCATCTTATTATTTGGAAAATAGATTATTTTCTTAGGAAAGATGTCAGGATGAATAGCGTGTTTGGCGTAACAATAGTTTGCCGCTTGTTTGGTGCCAACTCTAACAGACGGAGGGATGGTAACCAGGCGGGGAGGGTGAGCCCTGCAATAGGGCTACGAATGCTATGTAAGTCAGGTCGGTGAAGCAAGTCTAACACCTCATTTGATTTTTAATTTAGCATATGTCTGGCTGATAGCAGGATGAAGGCAGTGGATCCTGGCGGCTGAGTGTGAAGCAGTTTAGCATACCATGAGCAAAAGCGACCACTGATGGATCAGCGACGGCAGGCTTGGTGATGACGGAGGACAGTGTCAATTGAAGTGACGGTTGGAAGAGTGGAGAAGAAGAGATAAATAGTGGTGATTAATAGTGCCAGTGGGCAGAGCGGTAACAGAAAGAACAGTGGCGATTGCAAGTACCGGTTAGAGGAATGACGACGGAAGGGGCAGAAAAATCGGTAATGACCTACATGGACGGACTCCGATGAACAGAACAGAGTTGATGATTTGAATGTGAAGAAATTTTGTTATACTAAGTACATATGTTCTTGTTATCGGTTTGTTAGAAATCTTATTTTTAATTGAAAATAAAGTAACAAATGTAAACGCTGTCCTGTTATTGACCCACCAGTACATAAGGCAAACCCGCACATAAGCATATATCTGACATTACCCTCCTGGCCAATACTGTATAATAATTTCAAGGTTTACTTCACGTTTATTTCCTACCTATAGCCTTCCTTCTATTTGGGGTCATTGTTATTTGATCTGGAGTTTTCTGTATGGTATATTCTGTCTTTGTGTATTAAGTAGCTCACTATTTATATCATTATGGAACTCGTCAACCTTAGATCTCGTGGTCAGGTTTCATATTCGTAGTTCCTTCTCTCTGCCTTTCAACCTATCAAGGTTTGCCCTTCAAATCTGGGACTTTAATGGAAATTTCCTTGCATCTGACATGAAGTTCTACTTGAATCTCTTCTTTGTGATTGCTGTTAGTGAGTTCTTTCCCTCTCGACATTAGTAATGAGGTTTTCTGTTTGACAGACCTAACTCGAGTTTATATTACCAGGGTGGTAATATACGTTGTTTTTATACATGCATATATACCTCCACACACCCACATGCATATATACCTCCACACACCCACATGCATATATACCTCCACACACCCACATGCATATATACCTCCACACACCCACATGCATATATAATACGATAATGGCTGCCTCGAGATCGAGGTTGGCCGGCCTCGACCACCTAGGCGTGAATTGAATTTGCTTATGAGTAAAGCTGTCGCCAACACAACAACCACACCCTAAGTTAACGAGTTGCATGACCCAGTGTCAAGGAATAGTCCAGAAAACCGGACAACTGGCTAACTGCACTAGCAACTATTCACCCGAAACGATCCACAAATCGATTAAAATCCAGGTTCCCTAAAACACACACACACACACACACACACACACACACACACACACACACACACACACACACACACACACACACACACACACACACACACGTACATGCTTAAATACCTACACACACACACCACACAAACATGCATAATGACCATCACACACCTACACAAACATGCATGACCAACACACACACACACACACACACACACACACACATGCACATATGTCTACGCACACCTCACTCCCCACAACAGCCGCCTGATCCAGAGGTTTACGTCATGGGGTCAAATAATCGTAACCTTTGGTGATTCTCAAAACTGTATCCAGCTGTTTATATGAGTTGTGGGAATCTTCGAAGTCATGTTGAAGTCTTATAGGTCATATATGGAGGTCTTGGAGGTCATTTGGGGAGTCAAGAGGCATCAGGGGAGTCTCGGAGTCGTGTGAAGGTCTCAAGTCGTTTCAGATCACCATCAGAGGTCTTGGAGGTCGTCTTGAGGTCTTGGAGGTCATTTTGGGTGATGGAGGGTGTGGAGGGATCCCAGCCAAGGCTTCAAACAACCTAACCTCACCTCACCTTACCTCCTCTAGATACCGGGTAGAGTCTCGGCATAATTACGACACCATCTTGTTAACTCTCTTTGCATCGTTATGGAATCTTCTAATTTATATTTAGATTGGTGGTTTTCTTCAAACTATACTAAAAACCCAGGTATTGACTGTTTAGAAAACGACGTCTGTAGACAATTATCTTTATTTATCGTAAAACATATTGTATAAAACACGTACTATCAGTTTTAATTTTCAGTGTTTTATTTCTGATTGAAGAAACGACCTTTTAACTTATATAAAATGACTTCTGGAATATAAGAAGCTAGAATTTGGTTATGAAGCAATTTTTTTATTCTCTAGTAAAAAACGAAACAAAAAGGTCGAATTAAAACATCACAAAGCAATTTTCGATAATTTGTCACGAAAACACACAATGTTTAACACAGTCCATGGCATTTAATCCTGTTCACAAGGACCAAATCTTTAAAAAAAATTATATATATATATATATATATATATATATATATATATATATATATATATATATATATATATATATATATATATATATATATATATATATATATATATATATATATATATATATATAAGCAAATCACTGGTGCGCTTAGAACTCGTGTTTTCTTCTTTCTTTGTGGTTATCAGCATATATATATATATATATATATATATATATATATATATATATATATATATATATATATATATATATATATAATTTGGATGTCCAATAAGTTTTAATGGCCCAGCGGAGTGTTTAAGACGATTTACAGATTACAGTACTTGATGGGATGTTGTAAATGGTGTAAATATTAGGGTAGGATGACGTAAATAGTGTAAACTTTAGTGCTGGATGGGGTAAATGCTTAAAATGAGGACAATGCCTGAAATAAGGATAAATGTTTAAGATGAGAATTGTCTGCTTGAAAAACAAATCTGAAATGAAGAAATACTGAAATTGGCAACAATGCCTGAAAGGAACTTCAGAGTTACGCCTGGCGATAAAAGCCTTCACCAGTCTTCTCCAACCAGCGTATCTTAACATCTTCTCTAACGTAAAGGATCGTCAGTGCAGGCATTAGGCGAGGCAAATGTTCATCAGGCTTGGTGAACGCACGATATCTCATTGATAGGTGGGTTCATGCGCTGATCAGACCTTATCTTAACAGGACAGTGAAAGACCCAACGCCAACAGAAAGCTAACCCAGCCACAAAAGCTATCCAACACCAACGAAACAAAACCAACCCAATAGATGATATCCAACGCCAACGAAGCTATCCACGCCAACAAAGCTATCAACGCCAACAGAAGCTATCCAACGCCATCAAAACTATCCAACGCCGACAAAACTATCCAACACCAACAGTAAGCTATCAACGCCAACGAAACAAACCAACGCCAATAGATGATATCCAACGCCAGCAATATCCAACGCCACAAAAACTATCCAACACCAACAGTAAGCTATCAACGCCAACGAAGCTATCCAACGCCAGCAGAAACAAACCAACGCCAATAGATGATATCCAACGCCAGCAAGCTATCCAACGCCATCAGAAACTATCCAGCACCAACAGTAGCTATCCAGCGCCAGCAAAGACAAACCAACGCCAAAGATGATATCCAGCAGGCAAGAGCTATCCAGCAAAACAAACCAACGCCAATAGATATAACGCCAAAACTCCACGCCACAAAACTATCCACCAACAGTAAGCTATCCAACGCCAAGAAGCTATCCAACGTCAGCAAAACAAACCAGCCAATAGATGATATCCAACGCCAGCAAGAAATATCCAGCAAAACTATCAACACCAGTAAGCTATCCAACGCCAACAGAAGCTGTCAACAGCAAGCAAACCAACGCCATCAGAAACTATCAACGCCAATAGATGATATCCAACGCCAACAGAAACTATCAGCATACAAAAACTATCAACACCGATCGCAACAGCAGAAGCTATCAACGCCAGCAAAACAACCAACGCCAGCAGAAACAAACCAGCAATAGATGATATACGCCCAGCAAACTATCAACATAAAAACTATCCAGCACCAACATTAGCTATCACCCAACAGAAGCTATCAACGTCAGCAGAAACAAACCAACGCCAATAGATGATATCAACGCCAGCAAAACTATCCAAGCATACAAAACTATAAGCAACAGTAAGCTATCCAACGCCAACAGAAGCTATCACACGACAGAAGCTATCAACATCCAGAAACATCAACGCCATGAAACTATATAACACCAACAGAAAGCTATCCAACGCCAACAGAAGCTATCCAACGCCAACAGAAAACCAACGCCAATAGATGATATCAACACCAACAGTAAGCTATCCAACGCCATCAGAAACAAACCAACGCCAATAGATGATATCCAACGCCAACGAAGCTATCAACGCCATCAGAAACTATCCAGCACCAATAAGCTATCCAACGCCATCAGAAACTAATCACGCCATCAGAAACTATCGCAACAGTAACTATCCAACCCATCAGAAACTATCAACGCCATCAGAAACAAACCAACGCCAATAGATGATATCCAACGCCAACAGAAGCTATCCAGCCATCAGAAACTATCCAACACCAACAGTAAGCTATCCGCCATCAGAAATATCAACGCCATCAGAAACTATCAACACCAACAATAGCTATCGGCATACCAAAACTATCCAACGCCAGCAGAGACAAACCAACGCCATCAGAAACTATCCAACGCCAACAGAAGCTATCAACACAACAATGAAATATCACGCCATCAGAAACTATCCGCATCAGAAACTATCAACACCAACAGTGGCTATCCAACGCCAGCAAAGCTATCAACGCCAACGAAAGAAACCAACGCCATAGATGATATCAACACCAACAGAAGCTATCCAACGCTAAGCAAAACTATCACACAACAGTAAAGCTATCCAACGCCATCAAAAACTATCCAGCCATCGAACTATCAACACCAACAGTAAAGTATCCAACGCCATCAGAAACTATCCAGCCATCAAGAAACAAACCAACGCCAATAGATGATATCCAACGCCAACAAGCTATCCAACGCCATCGAAACTATCAACACCAGCAATATCCAACGCCATCAGAAACTATCCAACGCCATCAGAAACTATCAACACCAACAGTAAACTATCACGCCATCAAAAACTATCCAGCGCCAACAAAACAAACCAGCACATCGAAACTCATCCAACGCCAACGATATCCAACACCAACAGTAAGCTATCACGCCATCGAAACAACTTCAACGCCAACAAGCTATACCAACCCAAAAAAGAAACCAACCATCAGAAACTATCCAACGCCAACAGAAGCTATCCAACGCCAACAGAAGCTATCAACGCCAACAGAAACAAACCAAAGCCATCAGAAACTATCAACGCCATCAAGCTATCCAACGCCAGCTATCCAACGCCAACAGAAAAACCAACGCCATCAGAAACTATCCAACGCCAACAGAAGCTATCAACGCCAAGAGAAGCTATCCAACGCCAGCAAGAAACAAACCAACGCCATCAGAAACTATCCAACGCCATCAGAAACTATCCAACGCCAACAGAAGCTATCCAACACCAACAGTAAGCTATCACGCCAACAGAAGCTATCCAACGCCAACAGAAGCTATCCAACGCCAACAGAAACAAACCAGCATCATCAGAAACTATCCAACGCCAACAGGCGCCATCAGCAACAGAAGCTATCCAACGCCAACAGAAGCTATCCAACGCCAACAGAAACAAACCATCGCAACAGCAGCATAACCAGAAGCTATCAACGCCAACAGAAGCTATCCAACAACAGAAACAAACAACGCCAATAGATGATATCCAATGACCGAAAATTATCCAACACCAACAGAAGCTAGCCAATGCCAACCGAAACTAGTCAACCAGCAGAAGCTATCTCAACCCCAGCAGAAACTATCGGGTTACAACACGTGAGAGCTGCTTCATCGCCTACCGAGTCGATGTTCTTCAGTTCTATTTGGCTTTATTGCTGACGCAGACAGTCTGACAGACATCCAGCCAACCAGTATGACGCCTGCATACACAAACATAGACAGAAAGATTGACCTAGAGCAAGATAGACAGACGAGGAGACAACACAATATAAATACATACATACATACATACATACATACATACATGCATACATACATACATTGACAGAAAAAGAAATCGACATACAGACTAACAAACGCACAGGCAGACAAAGAGGGTGACAGGCAGAAAGGCAGATAGATTGACATAGACTGAAAAACAGACAGGGAGAATGACAGTCAAAAAAAAAGACAAAAACACAGACAGGCAGACAGAGAGCGACGGAGGTCCCGGGGTCTTAAGTATAAGTTGGTTCACTGTGATATTCCTCTCTCTCTCTCTCTCTCTCTCTCTCTCTCTCTCTCTCTCAGCACCACCGCCGTCTCACCTCCTCTTGAGGATGAAATCACTCTAGTACCCCCACATTACAAACCCCAAAGCGAGTAACTGACTCTCGTCTCCTTCCTTCTCCTTCTTTGTCGTTTTCTTTCTCTCCTACTTTCTCTTCCCTCATCCTTGTTCCTCCTTTTCCTTCTTCCTTCCTCTCGCTTCCTCCTTTCCTTCCTTTTAGCTCCTTCCTCCGTCTCCTTCCTTTCTACTTCCTTCACTCTTTCGTGTTTCTTCTTCCTCCATCCTCTTCCTCTCTCTTGCTCCCTTTTCGTATCTTCTTCTCCTTCTTCCTTTCTTCTTCTTCCTTCTTCTTCTTTCCTTCTTCTTGCCGCTGTGTTTCCTTAACATCACCTAACCATCTGCTTAGTAATCCTACCCAGAAACAGAAATATAAAGCAAACGTAAAAACAGCGACTGAAGATATGACAAGTGGACGAACAAAGACAGACACAATGACGATAAATTACAGACGATAAAAGCAATACAAACGTTGGAGAAACAATATAATCATTATCAGTACCACACAGTCATCACCAGTCATCATCAGTACCAGTCATCACCAGTCATCATCAGTACAACAGTCATCATCAGTACACAGTCATCACCAGTCATCATCAGTACCACACAATCATCACCAGTTATTTACTTAGACTTTAGCACAGCATTTGACAGAGTACCGCATCAGAGGCTTCTGAGAAAAATTAAGGCTCATAGGGTATCGAGGAAAGATTTTTAAATGGATAAAATCATGGCTCACCGATAGAACGCAGAGGGTCAGCGTAGATGGTGTTAAATAGTGGGGCCGAGTAACCAGTGGGGTTCCCCAGGGTCAATACTAGGCCCACTCTTGTTCATAATCTACATAAACGATTTAGATACTGGGATCAGCAGTGACATAAGCAAGTTTGGATGACACCAAAATAGGTCGGCAAATTAATTCAGGGCAGGATGCAAATGCATTAGGAGGATCTAAATAAACTGCAGGGTGGTCTGAAAAATGGCAAATGAAATTCAACACCATGAGGTAGCAATTTAATGGAAGAAAAAATACTTATAATGTATACAGCCTTAACAACATCAACTAGAAGCCGACTTGAAAGAGAGACCAGGGGTACTTGAAGCCCGGACCTACGGCCTGAAAACAGTGCGTTAATGTTCGAAATAAGGCAAACCAAGTTCTGGTTTTTATCTGGTAAGTAACAAGAGTGCAGAGGTCTTATTGCCTATATCTTGCGCCAGTCAGGCGCACCTCGATTATGCGGTCCAGTTCTGGTGCCCTATTATAGAATGGATATAAATTCACTAGAGTCGGTGCAGCGAAGAATGACAAAAATGATTCCGGGACTTAAAGAACCTTCCATATCAGGATAGGTTAAAAACTTAACTTGCATTCCTAGAAGACAGAGTGCGGGGAGATATGATAGAAGTATTTAAGTGGGTGAAAGGAATCAATAAAGGGGATATAGATAAAGTTTATAATATCCGAGCAGGATAGGACCTCGAACAACGGATTCAAGTTGGATGATTTGAGAGGTTAGAGAGGGAGAAACTGGTTCAACAAGGGTGGTGGACGAGTGGAACAAGCAACTTTGTAGTAGGACAAGAACTCTAGAAAGTTTCAAAAGGAGGCTAGATAGATTGGATGATAGAGAGTGGTAGTAACTCTCGACAGGAGCTGCCATGCAGGCAACCGGCTGTGCAGACTCTTATTTTCTTATGTTCTTATCAGTACCACACAGTCATCACCATTCATCATCAGTGATCATCATCCATTCATCACCATACCTAAACATCAACAGTCATCACCAGTACCACACAGTCATCATCATTCATCATCAGTACCACACAATCATCACATCATCAGTACCACACAGTCATCATCATTTCATCCCCAGTACCACCAGCCATCCCAGTCATCATCAGTACTACACAGTCATCAACAGTCATCATCAGTCATCATCAGTACCACAGAGTCATCACCAGTCATTATCAGTACTACACAGTCATCACCAGTCATCACCACCTAATAGTCATCATCAGTACCACACAGTATCCCAGTCATACCAATCAATAGTCATCATCACTACCACACAGTCATCACCAGTTACCATCAAGAAACATACAGTTATTGCCAGTCATCATTATTACACAAGCATCTCGGTACCACACAGTCATCACCAGTACCACACAGTTACCATCAGTCATCATCAGTATCACCATCACCACCACCAGTCATCATCAATTGTATATTCATCATCAATACAAATTCATCATCAGTCATCGAAATAACTACACAAGTCATCACCAGTCATCATCAGTGCCACGGACATCACCAGTCATCAAAGTATCACAATCACCAGTTATTATCAGTGCAGTCATCACCAGTCATCATCAGTGCCGTCATCAAATAGTCATCGGCAGTGCCACAATCATCACCAGTTACAATCATTGCCACAGTCATACCAGTATCATCAGTTCCACAGTCATCACCAGTCATCAAGTGCACAGTCATCACCAGTCATCATCAGTGCCAAAGTCATCAAATAGTCATCATCAGTGCCACAATCATCACAGTCATCATCAATGAAGTCATCACCGGTCATCGCCATCACTACACAGTCATCATTAGTCATGACCATCACTACAGATCAACACCAGCCATCATCAGTGCCACAGTCATCCCCAATCGTCATCAAAGTGCCACAATCATCACCAGTTATCATCAGTGCCAGATCAACACCAGTTATCATTTGTGTCACATTCATCACCAGTCATCATCAATGGTATGCAGCCATCACCAGCCATCATAAGTGTCACAGTGTCAACAAGTGTCACAGTCATCACCATTCATCATCAAAGCTCATCATCAGTAAACAGTCATCACCAGTCATCATCAGTGCCAGATTCTTCATCCATGATCATCACTACGTCATCATTGAAGTATTAAGTGCCACAATCACCGCCAGTATCATCAGTAAACAGTCATCACCAGTCATCATCAAGTGCCACAGTCATCACCATTCATCATTAGTGCCACAATCACCACCAGTCATCATCAGTACCACAGTCATCACCAGTCATCATCAGTGACATCACCACCGATCATCAATACCACAGTCATCACCAGTCATCATCAGTGCCACAGTCATTACCAGTCATGATCCTGAGTCATCGCTCAACCCAATCATCCGTATTTAAATTCACAGTGAAAAAACAACATACAGTAAACATACCAATAGCTGAACCACATGCTGTCGATTACCCGTTTGCATACCAACCAACTATGCCGCTGCAGTGTTGAAATACTTGCAATATTACATGATTATCTAAAATTATTCTTTGATATTTTAAATGGTTATGAAACTGGGCCCTTATTGAGATATTTTGTCCTCAAAGAATATAAGCATTTAAGACTAATTACTGGACGAAGTGTCTCTGTGTTACTGGACAAATATCATTGTGTTACTGGACTAAGTATCTCTGTGTTACTGGACCAAGTATCTCTGTTACTGGACCAAGTATATTGTGTTACTGGACTAAGTATCTCTGTGTTACTGGACGAAATATCTCTGTGTTACTGGACCAAGTATCTCTGTGTTACTGGACCAAGTGTCTCTGTGTTACTGGACTAAATTCTCTGTTTTACTGGACACAAGTATCTCTGTGTTACTGGACCAAGTATCTCTGTGTTACTGGACCAAGTATCTCTGTGTTACTGGACCAAGTATCTCTGTGTTACTGGACCAAATATCTCTGTTGTTACTGGACTAAGTGTCTCTGTCTTACTGGACCAAGTATCTCTGTTACTGGACCAAGTATCTCTGTGTTACTGGACCAGAAGTATCTCTGTGTTACTGTACTAAGCGTCTCTGTCTTACTGGACCAAGTATCTCTGTGTTACTGGACCAAAGTATCTCTGTGTTACTGGACCAAGTATCTCTGTGTTACTGGACCAAGTATCTCTGTGTTACTGGACCAAGTATCTCTGTATTTACTGGACCAGAGTATCTCTGTGTTACTGGACTAAGTGTCTCTGTCTTACTGGACCAGAAGTATCTCTGTCTTCTGGACTAAAGTATCTCTGTGTTACTGGACCAAGTATCTCTGTCTTACTGGACCAAGTATCTCTGTTACTGGACCAAGTATCTCTGTCTTACTGGACCAAGTATCTCTGTTACTGGACCAAGTATTCTCTGTGTTACTGGACCAAGTATCTCTGTTACTGGACCAAGTATCTCTGTGTTACTGGACTAAGTGTCTCTGAGTTACTGGACCAAGTATCTCTGTGTTACTGGATCATGTATGTCTGTGTTACTGGACCAAGTATATCTGTGTTACTGGACTAAGCGTCTCTGTGTTACTGGACCAAGTATCTCTGTGTTACTGGACTAGTGTCTCTGTGTTACTGGATCATGTATGTCTGTGTTACTGGACCAAGTATCTCTGTGTTACTGGACCAAGTATCTCTGTGTTACTGGATCATGTATGTCTGTGTTACCGGACCAAGTATATCTGTGTTACTGGACTAAAATATCTCTGTGTTACTGGATCATGTATGTCTGTGTTACTGGACCAAAGTATCTCTGTGTTACTGGACCAAGTATCTCTGTGTTACTGGACCAAGTATCTCTGTGTTACTGGACTAAGCGTCTCTGTGTTACTGGCTCATGTATGTCTGTGTTACTGGACCAAGTATCTCTCTGTGTGTTACTGGACCAAGTATCTCTGTGTTACTGACCAAGTATCTCTGTGTTACTGGACCAAGTATCTCTGTTACGACCAAGTATCTCTGTGTTACTGGACCAAGTATCTCTGTGTTACTGGACCAAGTATCTCTCTGTACACAAAGTATCTCTGTGTTACTGGACTGCGTCTCTGTGTTACTGGATCATGTTATGTTCTGGCCTCACTAGGGAAAGGTCTGGCAGGAGTTAGCTCAGAGGGATAATTATCAGACAGTGATATGTGCGGTCTTGGGTATGAGGTTTGTGACCAAACTGGGTGGTCCACTGAAGAATTGTGAGGGCCAAGTTAGAAATTAGAGGCCACGATTGGGAGGCCTGAAATTAAGGGAAAGAGCTGTGGCGAGAGTTAAAGGAGGCTGGACGAGTAAAAGCCAGTGTCTGACGAAAAAATCAAACGAGTGGAAAGTCGTGAGTAGTGGCAGGACCAAGCTGGTGGTCAAGAAGCACTCAAAGGATACGACAACAACGACATAACAAAAGCTAAAGTGTATAACCCGTTCAGTCCATATTGTAGATTGGACGTTAGTACAGTCAAGGGCAGGGATGACAAGGAAGGTATAAAAACTTTAATTGTTGGTGACTCTGGTGGAATTACATGGACAGGGCGCTGGTAAAAACAAAATGGGATGAGGAATTAATGTGTTTGCCAGGGCTGGGGTGGGATATAGTTGACAGGATGGACATGTATCTGTGTGGGAACAAACCCATTATCTGCCTCAGTGCAGGAGGCAATGATATTGGCGGTGTAGGGCGAGGAACTTCTTGATAAGTTCAAGGCAATGGCCTGTGAATCGTATTAGGATAAGGAGGATACTATCATGGCAGGTGTCCTGCCTAGAAGGAGAGTTGGCAGTGAATGGTTGTCAAGGGGCAGTTGGTGTTACAACAACCGTCTTGACAGAATGTTGCAAGTCAATATCAGTCCATTCATTGACAACTGGGACAACTTCTATGGCAGAAGGGACAGCTATGCTAGGGATGAGGTGCACCCTGTCTGGGATGGAGTAGCAGCCTGGCTGGGGGCTCTAGAGCAGTTCAAAGATATCAAGGGGAATCTTTAAACTGCTAAGGGAACATAAAGACACGGGGTGGAGAGACTGCGGTAGGAGCGGGTAAACAAGGCGAAAGATTACAGGGGAAATAGTGTGTTAGGAATGATGACAAAACTAAATTAGACAGGGGAGTTTAAACTAAGCGACGAGGAAGGGACTCAGAACGACTAACTTAAATGTATACTCTAGCGAACAGTAGAAATTATGAGAAACAAAATATGGATGATATTTAAGGCCTTGGTATGTACGAAGAAATCGATATAATTGCATTCACTGAAACATGGATCAACCTAGACACACATTGAATTACCAGGCGAATGTCTGAAATTGCGGGTTACAAATATTTCCATACCGATAGACAGACCAGAGGCGGAGTAGCAATCTATGTTAAGGATAATAATCTGAAGTGTGAAATAAATAAAGAAATAAGCAGAGAGGAATACAAGGAAGATTTGGATAGAATTAAGCTGACGATTAGGGAGAAAAAATTAATCCCCAGGGGGTAATATAGATTTAATCTTGATAAGCGTCAATGAGCGACTTATCTGAGATGAAATCTTGAAGCACCATACTAACAAAGTCTGTATAGTAGGCGACTTTAACCTTGGCCAAATAGATTGGACTGTCATACGGAGTAACTCAGAGATCAGAGAGGATTTTCTCGAGGGCGATCCAGGACTGTTTCCTAAGTCAACCTTCTCTTGAACCCACACGGGGTAATAATATACTGGATTTAGTTCTGACGAACAGAGAGAAAACCTCATTAGCAATGTCGAGGTAAGGAACGAACTTGCAAACAGCGATCACAAGAAATTCGATTCCAGTTAGATTTTCAGGGCAGACGTAAGGAAAATTCCACTAAAGTACCAGATTTCAGAAGGGCAGAAACTTTGACAGTTTAAAGAGGCAGCTGAGAGAGGGGGTGTCGCTTGACGCTGAACCTGACGAATTGTACCGACCTGATAACGAGATCTGCAAGAAGTTGCCGAGGTTCACGATAGCATTTGTGGTAAGGTTAGCAATGCACAAGGCAAGAACATGCCATACAAAAAACTCAGATCAGACAACAACGACCTAAATGGATAAATAATTATTTAAAGAACTTATCATTGTGCGAGGAAGGCTACTAGGTAGGAAGGATATATCGTGGCGAAATTCACCTCCCGGGACTATTATAGGGTATTGGCGAAAGGTAGAGTTAAAATATCGAGATAAGGAAAGCAAAAGAGGAATAATGAGGTAAGGATAGCAAGGCGAAGACAAACCCCAAAAGGATTCTGCAAATGTATCAAGTAAAAACGAAAAGATTGGACCAATACTGTCAGACTCGGCGAGCTCACTGATATGACGGAGAAAATGAGCAATAAATTTGAATAAATATTTTTCAACAGTTTCTACCGAAAATCTATTATGACCTGAGGTACCGACTCTATTCAGAGATGATGAAAACAAATTAGAGAGTGAGATAGTAGTGACTAGTAACGATGTTGATAAGCAAATAGACAAACTAAAAGCCTAATAAGTCACCTGAATTCGATGAGATATTTGCCGAGTATTAAAGGAATGCCAAGGAAGAGCTTAAATATGCATAACAAGTTATTTTAACATGTCATAAAACAGGTGTAGTACCAGGAATCTGGAGGATGGCAGATATGTACCGATTTTCAGAAAGGGGATGATCACTATCCTCTAACTACCGCTTAATCAGTCTAACATCAATAGTAGGCAAATTACTGAGTAATCATTTAAAGCTCTATTCAGAAATCACCTGGAGAAGCACCGATTGATCAATGATTCCCAGCATGGCTTCACAAGCGGACGTTCTTGCCTAACTAATCTATTAACATTCTTTTCATCAGTTTTCCGAATCGGTGGACGAGGGGCACAATTATGATGTGGTATATCTCGACTGGCAGCTTCGACAGAGTCCCCACGAAAGACTAATTAGAAGGTAAGCTCATGGCATCAAGGTGACATCCTTAAATGGATTAGGGCGATAGTTTTAGGACGGGAAACAGCGAGTGAAGCATTAACGGCACTAAGTCCCATTAGACAACGTCACAAAATTAAAATTTCCCCCAAGGCTCGGTACTTGGACATTATTGTTTATTATATACATAAACGACATAGATATCGGCATAGACAACAACATAAATAGAATTTGCTGATGACACTAAAATAGGACGTGTTATCAAATCTGACGAGACTCAACCCAAAACTACAGGAAGATCTAAAACAAATTTTTCGAATGGTCTGAAAAATGGCAGATGAAATTCCAATAATCGACAAATAAAAGTACTCAGTATAGGAGGAGATAAACAGGGAAACCAGATACCAGATGAACAACATTCTGCATAGAGGAAATCCGACTGCGAGAGAATTTAGGAAGTAATGATAGTAGGAACCTTAAGCCAAGTAAACAATGTGTTTTTGCTCGTAACAAGGCTAATAAAAGTACTTGGGTTCGCCACAAAGGAGTGTTAGTTACCAAGACTAGCGAGGTCATCCTAAAACTGGCATCTTCTTCTTGTGAGACCACACCTGGATTGCACCAGTTCAGTTCTGTGCTATATTACAGAATGGATATAAATCCTTGGAAAAGAATTCAAGGGAGAATAATAAAGACTAATCCGGGCATTAGGGCCTTGAGTATAGGAACAGGTTAAAGCATCTTAATTTGCATCCATAAAGAGGCGTAGAGAGCGAGGGGCGACCTGATAAGTGCTTATAAGGTGAAACAGGAGGGCTAAACAAAGGGACATTACAAAATTACTCAAATTATCAACAGGCACGCCGTAACAATGGTTTCATTGAACAAATTTGAATTTGGGCGTGAAATAGGTAAACACTGGTTTGGGAGGAAACAGAGTGATGTGAATGAATGGAACAAGTTACCAATGCCATCATTAACTCAGATACGCTGAATTGTAGCTGAAACGCCAGGTTGGATGCTCATATGAGCAATAAGGGTTAAGATGTAAAACAGGACTTGCCCAGTATGGAGCTAATAATAGGCCCGCTACAGTTTCCTCCATTCTTATGTTCTTATGTTCTTATGCTCCTGTGTTACTGGATCATATGTCTGTGTTACGGACTGCATCTCTGTGTTACTGGATCATGTATGTCTGTGTTGCTGGACCAATATCTGTGTTACACTGGACCAAGTATCTCTATGTTTACTGGATCAAATATCTCTGTGTTACTGGGACCAAGTATCTCTATTTACTGGACTAAAAGTGTCCCTGTATTTTTGGGCCAGCTCTCATGTTGGATCATGTATGTCTGTGTTACTGGACCCAAGTATATCTCTTGGTACGGACCGTATTTCCATGTTACTAGACTACTGATATCTCTGCTGTTACTGGATTTATTATCTCTGTATTTGCTGGACTAAAATATCTCTGTGTTACTGGACCAAGTATCTCTGTGTTACTGAACTAAGTGTCTCTGTGTTACTGGACTAAGTATCTCTGTGTCACTGGACCAAGTATCTCTGTGTTACTGGACTAAGTATCTCTGTGTTACTGGACCAAGTATTTCTGTGTTACTAGACTAAGTATCTCTGTGTTACTGGACTAAGTATCTCTGTGTTACTGGACCAAGTATTTCTGTGTTACTAGACTAAGTATCTCTGTGTTACTGGACTAAGTATCTCTGTGTCACTGGACCAAGTATCTCTGTGTTACTGGACCAAGTATCTCTGTGTTACTGGACCAAGTATTTCTGTGTTACTGGACCGAGTATTTCTGTGTTCCTGGACCAAGTACCTCTGTGTTACTGGACCGAGTATTTCTGTGTTCCTGGACCAAGTATTTCTATGTTTCTGGACCAAGTATCTCTGTGTTACTGGACCAAGTATTTCTGTGTTACTGGACCATGTATCTCTGAGTTACTGGACTAAGTATCTCTGTGTTACTGGACCAAGTATCTTTACTGGACGAAGTGTCTCTGTGTTACTGGACCAAGTATTTCTGTGTTACTAGACTAAGTATCTCTGTGTTACTGGACTAAGTATCTCTGTGTTACTGGACCAAGTATTTCTGTGTTACTAGACTAAGTATCTCTGTGTTACTGGACCAAGTATCTCTGTGTTACTGGACCAAGTATCTCTGTGTTACTGGACTAAGTATCTCTGTGTTACTGGACCAAGTATCTCTGTGTTACTGGACCAAGTATCTCTGTCTACTGACCAAGTATCTCTGTGTGTTACTGGACCAAGTATCTCTGTGTTACTGGACCAAGTATCTCTGTGTTACTGGACCAAGTATCTCTGTGTTACTGGACCAAGTATCTCTGTGTTACTGGACCAAGTATCTCTGTGTTACTGAACTAAGTGTCTCTGTGTTACTGGACTAAGTATATCTGTGTCACTGGACCAAGTATCTCTGTGTTACTGGACCAAGTATCTCTGTGTTACTGGACCAAGTATCTCTGTGTTACTGGACCAAGTATCTCTGTGTTACTGGACCAAGTATCTCTGTGTTACTGGACCAAGTATCTCTGTGTTACTGGACCAAGTATCTCTGTGTTACTGAACTAAGTGTCTCTGTGTTACTGGACTAAGTATCTCTGTGTCACTGGACCAAGTATCTCTGTGTTACTGGACTAAGTATCTCTGTGTTACTGGACCAAGTATTTCTGTGTTACTAGACTAAGTATCTCTGTGTTACTGGACTAAGTATCTCTGTGTTACTGGACCAAGTATTTCTGTGTTACTAGACTAAGTATCTCTGTGTTACTGGACTAAGTATCTCTGTGTCACTGGACCAAGTATCTCTGTGTTACTGGACCAAGTATCTCTGTGTTACTGGACCAAGTATTTCTGTGTTACTGGACCGAGTATTTCTGTGTTCCTGGACCAAGTACCTCTGTGTTACTGGACCGAGTATTTCTGTGTTCCTGGACCAAGTATTTCTATGTTTCTGGACCAAGTATCTCTGTGTTACTGGACCAAGTATTTCTGTGTTACTGGACCATGTATCTCTGAGTTACTGGACTAAGTATCTCTGTGTTACTGGACCAAGTATCTCTGTGTTACTGGACCAAGTATTTCTATGTTTCTGGACCAAGTATCTCTGTGTTACTGAACCAAGTATCTCTGTGTTACTGGACCAAGTATCTCTGTGTTACTAGACCAAGTATCTCTGTGTTACTGGACCAAGTATCTCTGTGTTACTGGACCAGGTATCTCTGTGTTACTGGACCAGGTATCTCTGTGTTCCTCTCGACTTTCGTGGCAAAAATACAATAAACAGGTGTTAAATAAAAAATAATAATAATAAATGAAAAAATCCCAGTGGAAGAGTCAGGAGAGGGAGAGAGAGAGAGAGAGAGAGAGAGAGAGAGAGAGAGAGAGAGAGAGAGAGAGAGAGAGAGAGAGAGAGAGAGATTCAGAAACACACAGAGAAAGCTAATACAAGCAAACAACAAACAAAACATCACAAAAGTAACAAATACAACAATAACAATTTATGCTTTAATTTTTGGCTCCAAATTGACAAAAAAATCATTATGATAAAAAAATGGCTTCAAATAATTATTATTCTGGTGACGACCATTTACATATAAAAGTTATAATTTGTCTCGTTATGAGGGGATATGAGGGAATATGAAGTGAGAATATGAGGGGATATGAGGGAATATGAAGTGAGAATATGAAGTGAGAATATGAGGGGATATGAGGGAATATGAAGTGAGAATATGAAGTGAGAATATGAGGGGAACATGAGGGAAATATGAAGTGAGAATATGAGGGGAATATGAAGTGAAAATAAGAGGGAATATGACGAGAAAAATGAAGGGATATAAGAAGGAAATTCGGGGATCATGAAGTGAGAGTATGAGAAGAATATGAGGGTAAATTGTATTGAGTGAAAATGAGACTCGTTTTTCTAGCTGTATTGATAGAAAATGAGGTTTGGTCATCATCTACTCTACTCTCCTGTAATGATAGCGATGAAAATTAAAGTTAATTTCTCTATTAGTGATGAAGATGAAGCTCTCTTTCACTAGTAAATATAATGAAAAGTGATGCCCTTTTTCACAACTATTTATAATGAAAGTGAAATTCGTTTCTATACTGATATCAAAGGATTATGACATTTTTTTTTACATATTATGATAAAAGGTGAAATTCATTATTATTTCTAAATATAAAGAAAGTGACTCATTTTCACTACTATATATAAAGAAAGTGACTCATTTTCAGTAATCAAAGCGGAAGCCACGTTAAATTAATTACGATAGGTATATCTCTGTAGACTGGACAGTACCCGTGGCTTTATACATCACTCATCTGACTAACGTCGAGGTCCCTTACCACTGAGAGAGAGAGAGAGAGAGAGAGAGAGAGAGAGAGAGAGAGAGAGAGAGAGAGAGAGAGAGGATGACTGTATAGATATAGACAGACATAAAACAATCTGACAGTGATAGGTATGTAAATATTAAGTAAATTATATTATCAAACAAGTTTACATTGACTGACGGGTATCAATGGTTGCCAGGCAGACGATTGCTCGCACTGTCGCTGTGTTGACGATGAAGGAAGGGCGCCAAGAGTATGCTAACTATGGCTCACTCAACTTTAACTCTTTGACCCTATATAGTTATTATGGTTAATATGGGTGGATAGAGCCCTAGCTTCGTGTGCTAAGGGTAGATCCCGGGGCATTCCTAGTCCACCCAACCCTTATCTTCTGTCCTATGGGTCGCTGGTTCCATCCTGGGGAACTCCCCGTCCACCCAGCTGTAGATGGGTACTTCACGTTACAGTTGAGGAAGTGAAGGTGGTCGAGTACAGTCAGCCAGGCTGCCTCCTTGTGTGCCGAAGACTTAACATACAGCGTGTTGTTTCTACATTGTAACAGCTGACTGACCTAACCTTGAGATGAACTGCTTGTGTGTGCATGTGTGTGGCCTTTCTTGTGCACTGCTCTACTATCTTGTAATTCCTTGATAATTTACTATTCATCAAGACTAAATCAACTACACCCTTGTGTAATGTATGTTATTACTACTAACTACTGCCCTGCTGCACACCTTACAACTAAATTAAAACATAACCGTATAAATGTACTCATAAAACCAATATTAAACCAGTTATAAAACATTAAACCAGAGTATATTAACTCAAACGAGAAATTGCATTCGAGAAATAATAAACCAAGTTAATATGAAATGTGAAACAGATTTTTTAATATTACATAATTATGAATTACTTATATTGATATTACATTAGTGGTGAGTGTGTGTCTGTGTGTGTTACAAAGGCGTACACATACAACAGCACACACACATAAACAAACACCTCATAAAACGCACATACAAAAACAAACACCATAAAACTCCGCAAAAAAAACACCAATAAAATAACACAAAAAGCAAAACAAATCCTTTCCAAACACAACATAATCCTATACTTATTTGTTTAACCGATCCCTTCTCATCCCTCTCACGCTTCCTTCTTCCCCTTCCCCTCCCTCTCTCCTCCTCTTCCCCTCATCCCTCCCTCTTTCCTCCCTTTCCCCTAACCCCTCCTTCTTTACTCCCCTACTCCTCCCGCCTTCCACTCACTCATCCCTCACTCTTCTTTTCTCATCCCCTTCCACTCAATTCCCCTCAATACTCCCTCTCTCACCATCTCCCCCTACCCCCTTCCACTCACGCCCGCCCACTTAGCCCCTCCCCCTTTCCAATCAATTTCTCCCTCACTCACCCCCTCCCCAACCAAACGTAAACAACACGACAGAAAAAAAAAACTTTCACGTTGGGAAAATATCATAAGGCTATATACTGTACATACATACATACATACATACATACATACATACATACATACATACATACATACATACATACATACATACATACATACATACATACATACATACATACTACTACTTTGCAGTCACTCGGAATGTATGACGATCATCCACCTATGATACAATGATATGAGTTATTGAGGATGTCACGGGCTGGGGAATTCTGAGATGACTAAAGAGGCCGATACGGGACCGGCAGGGTCGATCCCAGATGTTGCATATGTGGAGGGCTACGTCTAGTATGGGAGGGGCGGCGGCAGCGTCTTTCCGGCGTTGGCGCTTGTCTCCCTCGATATGCAGTCGGGCTAACTCGAAAGTATTGACACCTTCTTGTGTGGTGATCCTCCAAGCGTTACGGTGTGGAGTAATCGTCTTCCAGGTGACGGGGTCGATTTGGCACTTTTTCAGGTTTGTCTTAAGACTATCCTTATACCTTTTTAGTTGCCCGCCAGCGTTACGTTTAATATTCGTTAGGTGACTGTAAAGTAGCTGCTTTGGCAGTCTACTGTCGTCCAAGAGGGTAACATGGCCTGTCCAGCGTAGTTGTTCATGGATAATGGTAGCCTCGATGCTCCTACAGTTGGTGTCAGCAAGAATACTGGCATTTATTCTCTTGTCTTCCCACCGAACTCGGAGGATGGAACGTAGACTACGTTGGTTAAAGTTTTCAAGTACCTTAAGGTGTCTCCTGTATGTGACCGATGTCTCGCTGGCATATAACAGGTTGGGGAGGACCACTGCTCGATATACGTGTATTAGTAGATAATTTCAGCTCCCTACAGCTGAAGACACGGTTCCGGAGTCTGCCAAAGGCTTGAGAAGCATATCTGATCCGATGCTGAATCTCTTCATCGATGTCCGCAATGGTGGACAGGTGGGAGCCGAAACACCGAAAGTGGATAACATTAGAGAGAGAGTAGTACCGTTTAGCTGAATGGATGGTGGAGGTGTGGTTGAACCAGGGGCAGGCTGAAAGAGAATGTGAGTCTTACGTACATTCACCTCAAGGCCAAAGTGTGCATAAGCCTCTGCAAAGGTGTTCAGGATCTTCTGTATCATGTTCAGTGTGAGCGACAAGGTTGAGGTCGTCTGCATACTGAAGCTCAGTAATGGATGCTACCGACACCTTTGTTTCTGCCTGGATTCGTCTTATGTTGAAAAGACCCTTCAACCGGTACTAGCTGTCCACCCCGCCGGCTAAATTGGCGCTGGCACGAGTAAGGAAGGCAGCCAATAAAATGGAAAAGAGAGCTGGTGCCAATACACACCCTTGTTTAAATTCCGTTTGGATGGGGAAAAACTCATACTAGATGCCATTGTGCAGGACACTGCTGTTCATGCCATCGTGGAGTTGCCTTACAATAGCGATGAATTTTGGTGGGCAGTCAAAACGGCTGAGAGTCCACCAGAGGGTTTCCCTGTTGACCGAGTCGAATGTCTTTGTTAGGTCTATGAAAGCCTAACACTTTTCCTGCATCTGTATCTGACGGGCAGTAAAGTTCATGTCAGTGGTGCCACATGGTGGTCTAAGGCTACATTGAGATTCTGGGAATACGTTTTCCGCCTCGGGAAGAAGTCTGTTTAGGAGGACTCGGGCAATAATCTTGCCAGCTACGGGCAGCAGCGAGATCCCGCGGTACAGTAGATGTCACAGTCTGACCGGACTCCCTTGCTCTTATAAATATTGGCGATGGAGGCGTCTTTAAGAGCTTGGGGGATTTCCTATTTTTTCCATATATTCTCCAGGAGAGAGTGAAGACGGTTGGTAATCAGAGATCCTCCTGCTTTATACACCTCGGCTGGGATTCCATGAGGCGCTCGTTAATCCCAATAGGCATTTCAGTTAGCCTGTTCAGGATACGTTAGCGGATGGCAAAGCAAACTCCATAAATGCGGTTTCTCTCAGCAGCAGGCTTACCCTTCCATAAGAAGGTATAGCCAGACCCCCGTTCTGTGAGTTGACCCTCGTCTCGGAGCCGGGACTCACTAATGGCTGCTATGTCGATGTTATACCTAGCCAGCTCATTGGCACAAGGGCGGTTCTTCTTTCAGGACGCTCATTTGTGCCAGTATCCAGAAGAGTCCTGACAATCCATGCAATGACCATAAGAGGTTATATAGTTTGTTTATCTTTGATCTGTGATTTTGATTGTGTTTTCTACCGCATAAGCATGACCTTACTGGGTGCGGTTGCCCAGCCAAGTTGTTTTTTAGGCATACTATGTTTAGGGCACCTTTTCTAGCCCCCTCACCATGTGGGGTGAGCAGAGTGGCTCCTCGAAGGGACGGTTCAGTTTCACAGACAGGACCGGATTGCATTGCTGCCTAGATCCCAGTGCATAAACGACCATCTTATCTGTGCCGCCCATGCGCAGAGTTGTGACTAGAGACTCCCAGCAGTCATCTCTGCATGTCCCCGTTGCCACTCGTCCATCGCCATAGGACTTTTGGGGATTTAGGGGTTTTGATGATGATGAGAGGTATGATGAGTTGGATGATGGCTGCGTGTGAGTTGGTTTATGTGATGAGGCAGGAGCGTAGGCTGCAACCATACATCTTGGATTTCCCTTGTCCTGATCCAGTGGATCAAGTGTTACAACGACTGGGGGGAGAGGGGGAGTTGCTATGGACTGCCGATAGCCCAGTTTGTCGGGTTTCACCCTAGTAGCCTGTCCATCATGCAATGCCTTCGTCCGCCGGTGTAGTCGTTGGGTTTCCACGGTGATCACCTCTTCCGTCTATACCGCCGTTGGGGTCTTGTTAGAGCTCTATAAGCATGTCTGCCTGATGCGGGGCTCCGCCACAGATTTTTCGTTCGGGAATTTACTCCCGTAGCCTTATATACCTACCAAGGTTAATCTGCAAGGCAGCGGGGTAAAGTTTGGTAGGCGCCAGGACGTGTTCACATGCCAGTGGATCTATGTGCCGTCCCTCTGGGGCCCATTGCTATTCCGAGATCGCCTGCTGGTCTAGCATGGGCCCACGAGTCACCCAGTTACCGTGTGTTGCCACGAGGAGGTACATACATACATACATACATACATACATACATACATACAGTACATACATACATACATACATACATACATACATATATACTTACATACATACATTCATGCATACATATATATATACATTCATACAGGGGATGGGTTATGGAGTCTTAAGTCATATAAGGCTATATGCAAATTATATTCATGGTGCAATGTACATATATTATACCAACGGGGACGGACTGCTACTGTTACTGTTGTTGCTACTGTTGCTGTTATTGTTTCTGTTGCTACTACTATTAATGTTGCTGTTACTTTTGCTGATACTGCTATTGTTACTGTTGCCGATACTGTTACCGTTGTTGCTGTTGTTGTTGTTGTTGTTGTTGTTGTTACTGTTGTGACTGTTGTTACTTTTGCTGTTAATATTATAGCTGTTACTCTTGCTGTTATTATTGTTGTTACTGTTGCTGCTGTTTTTACTGTTGTTGTTACAGTTGCTGTTGGTGTTATAGCTGTAGTTGTTACCTTTGTTGCTACTGTTAGTGTTGTTGTTACTCTTGTTGTTACTGATGTTGTTATTGTTGTTGTTACTATTGTTGTTGTTGTTACTGTTGTTGTTACTCTTGTTGTTACTGATGTTGTTATTGTTGTTGTTAGTATTGTTGTTGTTGCTAATGTTGTCGTTACTGATGATGTTACTCATGTTGTTACTGATGTTGTTACTGTTACTATTGTTGTTACTGGTGTTGTTATTGCTGTTACTATTGTTGTTGTTGCACTGATGTTGTTACTATTGTTACTGTTGTTGATACTGTTGTTGTTACTGGTGTTGTTATTGTTGTTGCTATTGTTGTTGTTGTTACTGTTGTTGATACTGATGTTGTTACTGATGTTGTTATTGTTGTTGTTACTATTGTTGTTGTTGCTACTGTTGTCGTTACTGATGATGTTACTCATGTTGTTACTGATGTTGTTACTGTTACTATTGTAGTTACTGGTGTTGTTATTGCTGTTACTATTGTTGTTGTTGTTACTGATGTTGTTACTATTGTTACTGTTGTTGTTACTGTTGTTGTTACTGGTGTTGTTATTGCTGTTACTATTGTTGTTGTTGTTACTGATGTTGTTACTATTGTTACTGTTGTTGTTACTGTTGTTGTTACTGGTGTTGTTATTGTTGTTACTATTGTTGTTGTTGTTACTGTTGTTGTTACTGTTGTTGTTACTCTTGTTGTTACTGATGTTGTTATTGTTGTTGTTAGTATTGTTGTTGTTGCTACTGTTGTCGTTACTGATGTTGTTACTGATGTTGTTACTGATGTTGTTACTGTTACTATTGTTGTTACTGGTGTTGTTATTGCTGTTACTATTGTTGTTGTTGTTACTGATGTTGTTACTGTTACAATTGTTGTTACTGGTGTTGTTATTGTTGTTACTATTGTTGTTGTTGTTGTTACTCTTACTATTGTTGTTATTGTTGTTGTTACTGATGTTGTTACTGATGTTGTTACTGATGTTGTTACTATTGTTGTTGTTGTTACTGATGTTGTTACTGATGTTGTTACTATTGTTGTTGTTGTTACTGATGTGGTTACTGATGATGTTACTATTGTTGTTGTTGTTACTGATGCTGTTACTGATGTTATTGATGTTGTTACTGATGTTGTTACTATTGTTGTTGTTGTTACTCATGTTGTTACTATTGTTGTTGTTGTTACTGTTGTTGTTACTGATGTTGTTACTGATGTTGTTACTATTGTTGTTTTTGTTACTGTTGTTGTTACTAATGCTGTTACTGATGTTGCTACTATTGTTGTTGTTGTTACTGATGTTGTTACTATTGTTTTTGTTGTTGTTACTGTTATTGTTACTCATGTTGTTACTCATGTTGTTACTATTGTTGTTGTTGTTAATGTTGTTGTTACTGATGTTGTTACTGATGTTGTTACTATTGTTGTTGTTGTTACTGTTGTTGTTACTGATGTTGTTACTGATGTTGTTACTATTGTTGTTGTTGTTACTGTTGTTGTTACTGATGTTGTTACTCATGTTGTTAATATTGTTGTTGTTGTTACTGTTGTTGTTACTGATGTTGTTACTGATGTTGTTACTATTGTTGTTGTTGTTACTGTTGTTGTTGTTACTGATGTTGTTACTATTGTTGTTGTTGTTACTGATGTTGTTACTGGTGTTGTTACTGATGTTGTTACTGAAGTTGTTACTATTGTTGCTGTTGTTGTTACTGTTGTTGTTACTGATGTTGTTACTGATGTTGTTACTATTGTTACTGTTGTTGTTACTGGTGTTGTCATTGTTGTTACTATTGTTGCTGTTGTTACTGTTGTTGATAGTGATGTTGTTACTGATGTTGTTACTGTTACTATTGTTGTTACTGGTGTT
Source organism: Homarus americanus (assembly GCF_018991925.1). NCBI lineage: Eukaryota > Metazoa > Arthropoda > Malacostraca > Decapoda > Nephropidae > Homarus > Homarus americanus. The sequence goes on from NW_024722119.1 coordinate 30,916, forward strand.
ATTATTGTTGTTACTATTGTTGTTGTTGTTACTGATGTTGTTACTATTGTTGTTGTTGTTACTGATGTTGTTACTGGTGTTGTTACTGATGTTGTTACTGATGTTGTTACTGGTGTTGTTATTGTTGTTACTATTGTTGCTGTTGTTACTGTTGTTGATAGTGATGTTGTTACTGATGTTGTTACTGTTACTATTGTTGTTACTGGTGTTGTTATTGTTGTTACTGGTGTTGTTATTGTTGTTACTATTGTTGTTGTTGTTGCTGTTGTTGTTACTGATGTTGTTACTGTTACTATTGTTGTTACTGGTGTTGTTATTGTTGTTACTATTGTTGTTCTTGTTACTGATGTTGTTACTATTGTTGCTGTTATTGTTACAGTTGTTAATGCTGTTGTTTCTGTTACTATTGTTGTTATTGTTGTTGTTACTGATGTTGTTACTGATGTTGTGACTGATGTTGTTACTGATGTTGTTACTATTGCTGTTGTTGTTACTGATGTTGTTACTATTGTTGTTGTTGTTACTGTTGTTATTACTGATGTTGTTACTGATGTTGTTACTATTGTTGTTTTCTTACTATTGGTGTTGTTGTTACTGAGGTTGTTACTATTGTTTTTGTTGTTGTTACTCTTGTTGTTAGTGATGTTGTTACTGATGTTGTTACTATTGTTGTTGTTGTTACTGGTGCTGTTACTGATGTTGTTACTGATGTTGTTACTATTGTTGTTGTTGTTACTGTTGATGTTACTGATGTTGTTACTATTGTTGTTATTGTTACTGATGTTGTTACTGGTGTTGTTACTGATGTTGTTACTGTTGTTGTTACTGATGTTGTTACTGATGTTGTTACTATTGTTGTTGTTGTTACTGTTGCTGTTACTGATGTTGTTACTGATGTTGTTACTATTGTTGTTGTTGTTACTGTTGTTGTTAATGTTGTTGTTACTGATGTTGTTACTGATGTTGTTACTGATGTTGTTACTGATGTTGTTTCTATTGTTGTTGTTACTGTTGTTGTTAATGATACTGTTACTGATGTTGTTACTATTGTTGTTGTTGTTACTGATATTGTTACTATTGTTGTTGTTGTTACTGTTGTGTTATTGATGTTGTTACTGATGTTGTTACTATTGTTGTTGTTGTTACTGTTGTTGTTACTGATGTTGTTACTGATGTTGTTACTATTGTTGTTGTTGTTTCTGTTGTTGTTATTGTTGTTGTTACTATTGCTGTTGTTGTTACTGTTGTTGTTACTGATGTTGTTACTAATGTTGTTACTATTGTTGTTGTTGTTACTGTTGTTGTTACTGTTTTGTTACTGATGTTGTTACTGATGTTGTTACTATCGTTGTTACTTTTGTTGTTGTTACTGTTATTGTTACTGATGTTACTATTGTTGTTGTTGTTTATGTTGTTGTTTCTGATGTTGTTTCTATTGTTGTTGTTACTGTTGTTGTTACTGTTGTTGTTACTGATGCTGTTACTGATGTTGTTACTATTGTTGTTGTTGTTACTGATATTGTTACTATGTTGTTACTATTGTTGTTGTTGTTACTGATATTGTTACTATTGTTGTTGTTGTTACTGTTGGTGTTACTGATGTTGTTACTGATGTTGTTACTATTGTTGTTGTTGTTACTGATGTTGTTACTATTGTTGTTGTTGTTTCTGTTGTTGTTATTGTTGTTGTTACTATTGTTGTTGTTGTTACTGTTGTTGTTACTGATGTTGTTACTGATGTTGTTACTATTGTTGTTGTTGTTACTGATGTTGTTACTGAATTGTTACTATTGTTGTTGTTGTTACTGATGTTGTTACTGATGTTGTTACTGATGTTGTTACTGATGTTGTTACTATTGTTGTTGTTGTTACTGATGTTGTTACTATTGTTGTTGTTTCTGTTGTTGTTATTGTTATTTATTTACTATTGTTGTTGTTGTTACTGTTGTTATTTACTGATGTTGTTACTGATGTTGTTACTATTGTTATTTAATTTGTTATATTGTTGTTACTGTTTGTTACTGATATTTGATTTACTGATGTTGTTACTATCGTTTATTTACTTTTATTTATTTGTTACTGTTATTATTTACGATGTTGTTACCTTGTTATTTGTTATTTACTGATGTTGTTATTATTATTTGAAATTTATTTATTTACTGTTGTTGTTACTCATTTTATTACTGATGTTATTTACTATTTTTGTTGATTGTTAGTACTGTTATTTATTTACTATTGTTGTTACTGATGTTGTTACTATTATTTGTTGTTGCATTTATTTGTTACTAATGTTGAATTTTCATTGTTACTGATGTTGTTGCTGATGTTGTTACTATTGTTGTTGTTGTTACTGTTGTTGTTACTGATGTTGTTACTGATGTTGTTACTATTGTTGTTGCTGTTACTGTTGTTGTTAATGTTGTTGTCACTGATGTTGTTACTGATGTTGTTACTATTGTTGTTGTTGTTACTGTTGTTGTTACTGTTGTTGTTACTGATGTTGTTACTGATGTTGTTACTATTGTTGTTTTTGTTGTTACTGTTGTTGTTACTGATGTTGTTACTGATGTTACTATTGTTATTGCTGTTACTGTTGTTGTTACTGTTGTTGTTACTATTGTTGTTGTTGTTGTTACTGTTGTTGTTATAGATGTTGTTACTGATGTTGTTACTATTGTTGTTGTTGTTACTGATGTTGTTACTATTGTTGTTGTTGTTACTGATGTTGTTACTGATGTTGTTAGTGATGTTGTTACTATTGTTGTTGTTGTTACTGATGTTGTTACTGATGTTGTTACTATTGTTGTTGCTGTTACTGTTGTTGTTAATGTTGTTGTTACTGATGTTGTTACTGATGTTGTTACTTTTGTTGTTGTTGTTACTGTTGTTGTTACTGTTGTTGTTACTGACGTTGTTATTGATGTTGTTACTATTGTTGTTTTTGTTACTGTTGTTACTGATGTTGTTACTATTGTTGTTACTATTGTTGTTGTTGTTACTGTTGGTGTTACTATTGTTGTTTTTGTTACTGTTGTTACTGATGTTGTTACAGTTGTTGTTGTTGTTGTGACTGATGTTGTTACTATTGTTGTTGTTGTTATTGTTGTTGATATTGTTGTTGTTACTGATGTTGTTACTATTGTTGCTGTTGTTGTTATTGTTGTTGTTACTGATGTTGTTACTTTTGCTGTTAATGTCACAGTTGTTACTGTTGTTACTGTTGCTCTTGTTGTTACCGTTACTGTTGTTGCTGTTGTTTTTACTATTCTTGTTACTATTGTTATTAATGTTGCTGTGACTGTTGTTGTTGTTGTTACTGTTGCTGTTACTGTTGCTGTCGTTGTTGTTACTATTGCTGTAACTGTTGTTGTGACTGTTGCTGTTGTTGTTACTTTTGCTGTTACTGTTGCTGTTATTGTGACTGTTTTATTACTGCTACTGTTGTTGTTACTGTAACTGTTTTTGTTACTGTAGCTGTTACTGTTAGTCTTGTTGTTACTGTTACTGTTGTTGTTATTGCTGCTGCTACTGTTAGTCTCTTTGTTGCTCTTACTTTTTTATTGTTGCAGTTACTGTCGTTGTTACTGCTACTGCTGTTGTTACTGTTACTGTTTTTGTTACTGTTGCTGCTGTTGTTAATGTTACTGTTGTTTTTATTGTTGTTGTTACTGCTGCTCTTAAAGTTACTATTGCTGTTACTGCTACTGTTGTTGTTACTGTTCCTGTTACTGCTACTGTTGTTGTTACTGTTAATGTTACTGCTACTGTTGTTGTTACTGATACTGTTGTCGTTACTGTTAATGTTACTGCTACTGTTGTTGTTACTGTTCCTGTTACTGCTACTGTTGTTGTTACTGTTAATGTTACTGCTACTGTTGTTGTTACTGATACTGTTGTCGTTACTGTTGATGTTACTGCTACTGTTGTTGTTACTGTTACTGTTGTTTTTACTTCTACTTTTGCTGCTGTCTTTTATGAGAGAGAGAGAGAGAGAGAGAGAGAGAGAGAGAGAGAGGACGTCGCTACACTCGTTCTGGTTATTTTTATTATTATTATTATTATTATTATTATTATTATTATTATTATTATTATTATTATTATTATTATTATTATTTTTCGTTGTTGTTGTTGTTGTTGTTGTTGATTTTGTTGCCACCCTCACCATCATTACATTTATCACCATCATCACCATCAACAACAACACCATCACCATCACCACCATTATCGCCAACAACACCATACTTCACAGTTCCACACACAAACGCGCACACACACACACACACACACACACACACACACACACACACACACACACACACACACACACACTGTATCCCAAAGTGTTCCGCCTCATTTTTTACCAACAACTTGGGCTGAGGACTGTGAGAGTGTGTATTTTTTCCTAATATTATTTTTTCCTAATATTTGTATTAAAGTTTTCACAGCTAATGTTTGTCGATGTCTCACTTTGTGATAGTCAACCACTCGTGGTGCCTTAGTTGTTATTGTTTTTGTCTGTTTTTTGCTCTTTACAATTCTTCGCACTGTGTTCCTTATGAAATAGCAATACATGCTTCTAG
>NW_024722120.1:0-9019 GCF_018991925.1 Homarus americanus
TGACCCGTCCATATCGGATTCATCAAACCCGGAAACAAGGGAAGAAGCAGTAGCAGGGTTAAAAGCAGCTAGTTTCTCTCTTAATGCCACTTCTTTTGATTTAAACTCCGATGTTAAGGTGACTTCTATCTCTCTTACCTGTAGTTCTTTCAGTCTAACCTCCTGCTCCAACTTGGCCTGTTCCATCATTTCCTCATGCTCCAACTTGGCCTGTTCTAACCTTCCCTCATGCTCCAACTTTTGCTCGAACTTGGCCTGCTCCAACTTGGCCTGCTCCAACTTGGCCTGTTCCAACTTTTCTTCATGCTGCAACTTGGCCTGCTCCAACTTGTCCTCCTGCTCCAACTTGGCCTGTTCCAACTTTTCTTCATGCTGCAACTTGGCCTGCTCCAACTTGTCCTCCTGCTCCAACTTGGCCTGTTCCAACTCGAGTTCTTTCATTTTGATTTGGAACTCGAACCTAGCTCGTTCTAGTTCTAAGGCGTCTATTCGTTGTGTTTCTTCTTGAGGGCTAGCCAGACCTGAGGCAACTTCTGAGTGAGGAGGGGTGGTGGATAGTGGTTGAAGTTTCTTGGACATGGGCGTTAATCTGTCAACAGCGGATTCTTTTAAAACTTCTTGTTGAACCAACACTTCAATCACATGATTTTTTAACATTTCCTTTGTCAGTTGCTGTGAAAATGGAATATTGTAATAGTTGGCTATTTCTTTCCATTCTTTCTTCAGGATATTAACACGTAATTTAGCTACGGAAGGATTTTCAATAAAATCCTGGAGATCAAAACCTGAGGTGGCAATTGTTAAGAAAAATAGGATAAATTAACTAATGGTCAAAAGATAAGATAAGTGGATAACCCTAGAAAATATCACGGCAGTGGATAACCAGAAAGTCCCGGAAACTAACCAAGTTATACCTAGGGAAATTACACTTATGATTATTGTTCTTCTGAGAAGATCCTTAGATAAGGATAAGAGACTTGAAAGAGGTAGGGCGTATTACGGCATAAATATAAAGATCCGGATTAACAACCCTGATATACTTGAAAGAGGTAGGGCGTATTACGGCATTAATATAAAGATCCGGATTAACAACCCTGATAAATGGTATGATTGACCCTGAATGAGATAATGAGAAGAACAATAATTGAGGTTTTATAATTATGGGGTCCTGGTAGAGCGGGGCGTCCCAAGATATCACTTCACCCTAAACTAGTGACTATGGAACAGCCTACTCAGGAGCGAGGGTACGGCATTAAACAGATCCGGATTCTTCCCTACACTCGATAAGACTTACTACACGACTGCCACGTGTAATAACAGGTAAGCCTTATGACACTTGGAACCTAATATCCTACGTCTGTCACTCTTACTATACGGTAATACCAATATATGCACACACATATGAAGGAAACTTTAAACCATCGTAAAGCAATTATGAACAGAAGTGACTGAGAGGAATAATTAACACTGAGTAACAAGGGAGGAAGGAATATGGTACTTAAGGTCGTGTCCTGTCACGGTCGCCATTTGTTACGAGTTGGGGATTTAGAATATAGTTATACGTCTACCCAGATCCCAACAGGTAACAACAACAACAACAAAAAAAAGACAATCGGACTATAAAAGGGTAGACAAAGGATGCGAGTATTCGTTGTATATAATAGAGTACCATAAAATCATAACAAAATATTCAGCTTATAAATTACCTTAACCAAACTTAACCCTAAACATTAACTGATATATATACATATTAATACAACATAAACAGTAACAGTAATTTTTAAGTTATTCACACAGTGAGGTCCCAGTTACCCAGTGATAACGGCCCGACCCATCAACCAGCGATGTGTTAATCCGTCTACGATAGGAAGGCCTGGGACCACACCTCACTCATAGAACACCGTCTGTGAGGGAACTACTACACCACGTGAGGCCCCTCATAACACCATCTGTGAGGGAATTACTACACCACGTGAGGCCCCTCATAACACCATCTGTGAGGCCCCTCATAACACCATCTGTGAGGGAATTACTACACCACGTCAGGTCCCTCACAACACCATCTGAGGGAACTACTACACCACATGAGGTCCCTCCTAACACCATCTGGGAGAGAGTTACTACATTACGTGTTTGCTGTTCAACACCGACATTAATCTGAATGTTCACTGTATGTTCCTTCACCTTTCTCTAATGAAGGCTTTTGTTAAACCACCAATGTATGTAATAAGTCATTTATGTCCAATGTATATTTTCAGCCTTCGGGCTGCAGAACTTTTTCAATAAACCGTTAATTATTATTATTATTATTATTATTATTATTAAACAATCTTGAAGCAAGTGGACGTGGGGGAGGCAATACAAGATACAAATACTTAAGTGAGGAGCTGAGATGGCTGACGAGTAAGGCTGAGTATTGTAGAAGACGGTAGGTAGTCACTGCACCGTAGGTTTAGAGGATAGATGATCCTGTGGTCACTTCCCAGAGCCAAGTCCTCTCTCCTCGAATTGGAGCTGACAAAGAAGACTTTGAGGAGGTGACGCAACAACCAGGATATGGAGAAGAGAAACCCCGGAGTGGTAACTAAGACGAGTCATACTCGTGTCTCGTCCCTAGATGGCGTTGCTCGTGGTGCTGGGTAGGTAGATCAAGACAATAGATGGCGTGGTTCGTAGTGCTGGGTGGAGGGGTTCGTAACAATACATACATATATACATACATACATACATACATACATACATACATACACAACCACACACACACACACGTGTATATATTTGTATTACACTAAATAGGGATACCTACTGATTAGCGATAAGTTCTATATATTTCTGTTTTTTGGAATCTTCTGGATGGCCATAAGGGATCATATATATCATATAAAAGCATATAAATGATTAACTTCATACAAAACCTAACCTAACCTGACCTGACCAGACCTGACCTAACCTGACCTGACCTGACCTAACCTGACCTAACCTAACCTAACCTGACCTGACCTGACCTGACCTAACCTAACCTAACCTAACCTGACCTGACCTGACTTGACCTAACCTCACCTTGTGCAGTGTTGACTGAGGTGCCGCTCTCTAGGAGGAGGTTCACCACCTTCTCGTGGCTGTAATGTATTGCCCAGTACAGAGCCTCGCCTTCAAACAGAGAAAGATCAGTGGTAATATTTGATTAACACATAGATAGATTTTGTAGATTAAACATACATTAATTATTTCAAACATGAACTCGCTTTCGGAGGACGCATTTAATATATACTTATTGTTACCACAATAAGACATACTAATTACGCATCAGTAATATTTCAATGTTATTCTGATCTCTTTAAATGTTAGTTTTTGCATAATGTAATATTACTGATAAGTAATTAGTCTTAGTTTGTCTTATTGTGGGTAAAACAATCTCACAACAGGGGCGAATCCAGGATTATCAAAAGGGGGTCCAAGAGGTTGTGGGTGGGGGACAATGGTGAGGACAGCATCCCAACCCAGCTGGGGCGGCGGGGCGGGGGGGGGGGACGCTGTAAGACCCCAGATAATTGTTTAAAAGTGACCAATATTATGGTCATTTTGAGGCCATGTTATATTCGGAGATAATCTGAGGTCAATAGTTATTACTTTTTACTATATAAAAACGCCTGAGTACAATACTGTATTAAAGAAAAACTATTATAATTTGGTGATGAAACGAGAGGTCGGGCAGTGATTATAGTAGTACCTGGGGTGTGGTAATAAAAACATACTTAGGTCTGTTAGGACGTGCTTGATAATACCCATCTTTGGGATGACATAACTCACTGCTACAATCTTTATCCCTCAATAGGTATTTGACCAAAATGTGGGCTAATAATACCCAATATTTAGGCCAAGTTCACCACAAATTGGTATACATTACTGACCCGTTATAAAGTGCTTCCCGCACAGTGTTCTGGGCTACAACATAACCATAGCTTTCTTCTTTCACTTATTAATTTGTTGCCTTCCTCTCTCCGAGTTGATATCTTGGGTATTTGATAAAGGGAAAGGCTGGAGTGCTTACTGCATTTATTTCCACAAGCCAGAATGTGTGGCATCGCTACAGCAGCCACCAAGCCACTAAAAGTTAATAACATTAGCCCACGTCCGTAAGATTTCACTTGTTTACAATCTCATGTGCTCTCAGGTTCGCGCGCTTACCCATAATGCCCCTTAATAGTGACGTCACAGTTTGATGATTATTGTAAATCCTCTGTTCAATCAGTCAGTCAGTCTATCTAAGTCGGTCAGTTATTTAAGTCAGTAAATTTAAGTCGGTCAGTTATTTCAGTCAATAAATTTAAGTCAGTCAGTTATTTAATTCAGTCAGTTATTTAAGTCAGTCAGTAACTTAAGTCAGCCAGATATTTAAGTCAGTCAGTCTATCGAAGTCGGTCAGTTCTTTAAGTCAGTCAGTTATTTAAATAATTAATCTAAGCCAGTCAGGTATTTAAGTCAGTCAGTTATTTAAGTCAGTTAATCTAAGCCAGTCAGGTATTTAAGTCAGTCAGTTATTTAAATAATTAATCTAAGCCAGTCAGTTATTTAAGTCAGTCAATCCAAGTCAGTCAGTTATTTAGGTCAGTCAGTTATTTAAGTCAGTCTATTTAAGTCAGTCAGTTATTTCAGTCAGTCAGTTATTTAAGTCAGTCACTCTATCTAAGTCAGTCAGTTATGTAAGTCAGTCAGATATTTAAGTCAGTCTATTTAAGTCAATCAGTCTATTTAAGTCAGTCAGTCTATTTAAGTCAGTGAGTCCATTTAAGTCAGTCAGTTATTTAAGTCAGTCAGTTATTTAAGTCAGTCAGATATTTAAGTCAGTCAGTTACATAAGTCAATCAGTTATTTAAGTCAGTCAGTCTAAGTAAGTCAGTTATTTAAGTCAGCCAGTTATTTAAGTCAGTCATTCTATCTAAGTAAGTCAGTTATTTAAGTCAGTTATTTTTGACAGTCAGTTATTTAAGTCAGTCATTTATTTAAGTTTATTGCTATTTAAGTCAGTCAGTTATTTAAGTCAGTCAGTGAGTCAGTTTATTAAGTTAATAAATGTTATTAAATGATCTTGGTGTTTAAACGCTGCCGAGTGTTAAGATGGCCGGTGTTAACGATATACCACGAACTAGATGGTTAGTTTTAGACATGTACCACGACCATAATAACTAAGGGTGTTTTACTTCACGTCAAGAGCCTTACTAACTCATTCTAACCTAAAGTGACTTAATATATTTACCCTTTGGTTAGTATGATTTGGTTTAGTTGTTGACTTATGAAATAAGTTATATTCGGTGGTTCCGACGTTCGTGGTATTTATTACCCAATCATAGATAATTATTAATTATCTAAATTATTAATTAGTAGACGACATAACCTTTTTTAAAAGTATTTTTAGACAATTACCTATTTCCCAAACATTATGATAGTTTATTATACAATGTATATTGATGTTTTTAAATACTTAATGTCGGCTCAAGATGTTCGGGTTTATGTTAATAATTTACCCCATATATCACTTGAGTAACTTTACAAGTAATTTACTCATTGTCATATATGTATTTATTCATCTATAACTTTAACTATGTTTTTAGCCTCTATGTATTTAAGTTTATTAATTTATAATTAATTATAAAATATAAGAGTGATCAATGTTTTAACGGAAATATTATTCAACACTTTTATTACGTCATCTACGCCACTGATCATGTAAATAAAAAAATAAATTAAATAAAACAGGATAATCTTAAAAATAAACGAATAAGAAATGAAGTTAAATATTTATAATAAAAATAGTTTATTATAGGTGTGTTTCCCCTGACATGGTGCAGCCAGCAGAGTTGCCAACTTAGCGACTTTGTAGCTAGATCTAGAGCTTTTTGTTTTTTTCTAGCGACACTTTAGAGCGATTTGCGACTTGTCGCAAATCTAGAGATATCCACAGAAATCTAGCGACTTTCTGGATACTTTTGGACTGTCCATGAAAACTCAGTTTTCCTAATTTCGAGCCATAATATATAGCAACGGGGTTACAGGGACAATAAATAATAAGAAAAGTTTAATACAATTGAATGGGTCGTGGTACAGAAGGAGGGACACGTCTATTTCCTGATCACTTGATGTCAGCCCGTCCATGCATCTAACACCCTAACAGTGGCGGCTCGTGCAAAGGGCTGCAGTCCCCCCAGACACTCACTGCCAGGCGTATGATTCCTTTAGAGAGACAGCTGACTAATACACTACCAACAAATATATCATTTTATATGTTATTTAATTATTTTCAATACGTTGCTAAGTGAATTTTCATTAAAATCAGACCAAAATTTAAGTTACTTTCATAGTTGCTGTCAATGCTGTACGATTGATGTCTGTTATTAATTGGCGCCGCCGCCGCACTTGAAGCAGCTCAGTCTCGTACAACGTGTGGACGGTGTGGTTAAATCGTGCTTTCTTTAATTACCCTTTGACGATGGAAAATCGAGTGAAGTATTTGCAAAACATCAACTTTTCCCAGCTGACATTAAATGAAAAGACTGAAATCAAAGCAAGAGGAAGACCTACACCAGTTTTATCCATTCAACAGAACAGTACAAGCAGGAACAAAGAATATACACGCCAGTTTAACATGAGTGTTTATCAGAATGACAGACTGTCTGCTTTAGCAGTGATATCCATTGAAAATAAAATGATAACAGAAATAAAGGATTTTAATGAAATAGTAATAAACAATTTTGCTACATCAAAGAGCAGACACGCCGACTTTATTTTCAATTAATACTGGTCCATCACCACCTCGGCCATCCCTTCTACCACCAACACTACTACCATGCCCTGGGAATTAGTGGACATCAACTACAACTCATACCTGAGGTAGGTCAAATTTGTGTATCCTACTGTTGTGTGAGGCTTGCAGTCCCTCCATTTTATTTTTCACGAGCCGCCACTGCACCCTAAAATTGTGGTCAGAAGTGGCAAATTACAGAGATGCGACAGGTGAAAACCCTTACAATGATCTGGCTGAAATTGCACTCGCTGCCTTATCTCTTCCGCATTCAAACGCAGATGTAGAGCGCAGATTTAGTAATATGAACTTTGTGAAATCAAAATTGCGCAACAAAATGAAACTATCGACATTAAAGGCAATTCTTACAATAAAGTATGGGTTAAAAAGACAGAACACCTGTTGTGCAAGTTATGAACTTCCTAGTGATATTTTAAGAAAGATAGGGACTGTGGAGGCATACAGTTACAAGAGAACCTGAACCAAGCACTTCACAGGCTTCCAGCTCTACAGTTGTTCACACTACCAAGAGGACTGGGATGCAATTACTATTGAATATAATAGGTAAGTGTGCACATTAAACTTTAAAAAAAATAATTTTTTTATTTTTACATAATGCATTTTATTTATACTCCGTCCATTATAGTCGGCATTATGAAAATATTATTTGCATCAAATTACTAAAGGGGGGGGGGAATAATAGCTAGCGACTTTTCATGGAAGATTTAGCGACATTTAGCTACTTTTAGGTACCAGCCTAGCGACATTTGAAAATCCGAGTTGGCAACCCTGGGTGCAGCCAGTCACTCAGTCAGTCGCCCACCAGCCTCGGGTGTGAGTGTGTCGTCCTCCGTCAATAAACATCGTTACACGTATATTTGTGAATTATTTTTAATAAGTTAATAATGCAGTTTTCCGAAAACACATTTAAAGTGTTACATCGTTGATATAAAGCCGTTAAATATTTGAGATAAGTCATAATAAAGGTTATATATAACAATGCTTAGGTGTTTTAATGCCAGCTGACCAACTGGGCGGGGCCAAGTAAATATGTTGCCAACTATGATTTTCACCAATTTTCCCCCTAAAATATTGTTTATTATATACCCCAACTGTACCTACACCAAGCTCCCTCAATACAATATACCAAACATATTACTGAAATAACATTATTGTTTTAAGTGACTACCTCACTGGGTGTGAGTGACTAGCGCCACGACCTTCATGTGTGTGCTTGATCCAGCTCCTAACTCTAAACATAACTAACGTATTTCCTCCATCAGTTATAATAAAGATACATAATTATGTGTATAAATAGAGTAATAAAATAACAACAAAAATATTGATTATATTAGACTCGAGGATAAACAAACAAACAATAAATAAAGACAATATGTATGATAACTTATTATTAAAGTTTATTAATATCCCGCGGTGTAGTTTATTGTTATTTATATTACAAATAACAAGAAGGACACTTACCATCGTTAACGTCAGCACCATTATCTATCAGGGTCTTTGAGTGTAAGGGTGAGTTTTTGTGTGAGTATTAGTGAGTTTATCACTATGGGTGAGTGTATGGGTGAGTGTTGCTAACTTAGTCACTATGGGTGAGTGTATGGGTGAGTGTTACTGTGTTTGTCACTATGGGTGAGTGCATGTTTGAGTGTATGGGTGAGTGTTAGCACTTACCCATAGTGACAAACTCACTAATACTCACACAAAAACTCACCCAAACACTCACCCATAGCTACAAACATAGTAACACTCACACATACACTCACCCATAGCTACAAACACAGTAACACTCACACATACACTCACCCATTCACTCACCCATAGTTACAAACTCACTAACAGTCACCCATACACTCACCCCATACACTCACTCATAGTGACCAACTCACTAACACTCACCCATGCACTCACCCAAAGTTACAAACTCGCTAGCACTCACCCATACACTCACTCATACACTCACCCATAGTGACAAACTCGCTAACACTTACACATACACTCACCCATAGAGACAAACTCGCTAACACTCACACATACACTCACTCATACACTCACCCATAGTGACAAACTCGCTAACACTCACACATACACTCACCCATAAACTCACCCATAGTTACAAACTCGCTAACACTCACCCATAGTTACAAACTCGCTAACACTTACCCATACACTCACCCATAGTGACAAACTCACTAACACTCA
>NW_024722121.1:0-29251 GCF_018991925.1 Homarus americanus
CTCCACCCTGTCACCTCCACCCTGTCACCCTCCACCCCTGTCATTCCCCATCTATAAAGCTACCATCAGTAGAAGTGGTCACCTCCGCCCGGGCCAGAGTCAATATGGGTCATCAACTGTGCGTAAAAGTTTCATTTCAAGTTCGATTTATTCTGTCTTAGGGGACTTTCAACATGGTGTGGAAGCTGTATTACCCGACAAACAGACAGACGGGCAGACAGACAGACAGACAGACGGAAAGTTAGCTAGTTACAGTCTGACAACCAAGTTCATATTTGGGAATATAAATTACCTTGACCTTTGACCTAGCAACCCAACATCACGTTCATCTGCTCACCTAAACTCAAGACCAGTAGTCAGACAGACAGACAAACCACAGTGAATACATCTCTCCTCCCATAAACAAGTGGTTATTTATTCATATCATAAGCCAGTACTGTAAGTGTACAGACCAACAAATAATCACCTTACTTCACCATGATTAACCACGCTAACCTAACCTAACCTAACTGAACCTAAACTAATCCTCAGGTAATCCCCAAATTAAACGGTTGTAACTAATTAATTTATTAGCGAATACTGTAAGAGTTAAATCACCAACACATCCACCAACAGCTGAGTATAATGGCGTTAGTTAATTGTGGTGCAGTGGAGCAGCGGTGGTGCTGGACAGGTGTGGTGGGCTGGTGGACAGGTGTGGTGGGCAGGTGGGCAAGACAGTACAGTGACGTAAAACCAAGACTTTTTCTCTGCATTCCCGGCTGGTGTTTATAAATTCCCGTAGCTGTAATCTTACTCCCGTGGCAGCGTCCTACAAGCATTGTTACAGTGAACAATCGTTAGCTTCTGTAACAACCAACAGCCACCACGAAACAACACACTGAACATCACGACCAAAACGCCTCTGTTCAATAAAAACCAGTAACTAACAATAAACGCTTCATGGCATTGTTTACCTACGACCTGTGTCACATGTACCGGTAACAACACAAATATATGGTCGTAATAGTCCATTATCAAATGTAATACCTATATAAAATCGTTCCTTGTCTGGGTAAATAACCCGACTCAGCGGGCGACCCCAAATTGGTGACGTCATCGCACCCCGGAGAGCCTAGGAGGATGCTGGAAATCACAGGCGACTTTTTGCGAACATAAACGTCACCAGGACTACAAGACGCCACCAATCAAAACATAATATACCTGTAATGTCGTCTCCTTAGAAAAACATTTATATATCAGGTGATTCGTTCTTGTCATTACTATGAATACATTATTTGCTTGACTTGGCAAGTCAGAGAGTGATGTTATCAGCAATCAGTGAGCTGGTCCAGGGTGGAGTCACCGCTGACCGGTACATTGGGAAACATTCCAGGGATAACTACTGGTCCACTGACGCTACTGGGGACGCCGTCGAGCAAAATCCACGAGCATGGGGCCTGGGGTGTGTTTATTGGCTTTCCCATCATGACGTTACTTACTAGACATTTGCCTTTTTAGCTTTGATTGGATTATATTAGATTAGGTTAGGTTAGGTTATGACCAATTAATAGTGCGTTGTTACGAGTTTTGGATTTGGCGACCGTGTAAATAAAACGCCTCACACTGTGTCCTAAAGGTATCTGGCCCGACTAGCACACCTCCCGTCTACCCAGCTGCAAGTGGGTCCTTCACAGTTGAGAAGTGAAGATGGTCAGGTGCAGTGTCGGCCAAACCGGGTCCTAGGTTCCGATGATTTAGTATAGTGTAGTGTATGGTGTACCGCACTGTGCGAGTTGTCAAGGATGGAGCAGACTTCACCTACACATTTGGGATTGATTGGACAGGTGTTAGGTGTTGGTGAGGGGACAAGGTAAAGGGGAGGACGATAAGGTAAGGAGGGGAGGACAAGGTATAGAAGGGAGGAAAGGTATAGAAGGGGAGGACAAGGTAACAGTGAACCGGGCCAGTTGTGTCTCCGTGATGGTCCTGTAGTTATAGTTACTCCAGGCGACACCAGGGAACGACCACGCCGGTGTATGATGGTTGCAAAGGTTATTATACACATAGGGAGAATAACAATCTATTTGGGAGGGACTACAGTGCTAAGAATGGCGGAGGTGGTGGTGGTGGTGATAAATTGCTCTCTCTCTCTCTCTCTCTCAGACGAACCACTTATTGTACACGTATTCTCATATAATATAACCTGTATCTATAAGACTTACATAAATATACCACAACTAAAAAAACAATACCTATATTAAAATCATTATAACAACAATTCACGGGATCCTTAAAACGACTTATCTTGACAAACAAACATTAATCACGGACCCAAGCTCAATACTTCATCCCTACCGGTATTATATATTCACAACCACAATTTAGGGTGGGGTATAAAATGAGCCTTATTGTCACTAGTAACTCACAAGCCAACATCTGATTGACCTTATTAAAACTTCATAAATCCTCATGTTATCTGATGAACACAAATTACTACACCATAACACACACACATGCTATTGGGTGGAGTAGCTGTACCTGGCCATGCTGTTACCTGTGGCCACCATGCTGTTACCTGTGGCCAAAACAACCTGGCCATGCTGTTATACCTGTGACCAAAACAACCTGGCCATGCTGTTATACCTGTGGCCAAAACAACCTGGCCATGCTGTTATACCTGTGACCAAAACAACCTGGCCATGCTGTTACCTGTGGCCACCATGCTGTTACCTGTGGCCAAAACAACCTGGCCATGCTGTTATACCTGTGACCAAAACAACCTGGCCATGCTGTTATACCTGTACCAAAACAACCTGCCATGCTGTTATACCTGTGGCCAAAACAACCTGGCCATGCTGTTATACCTGTGACCAAAACAACCTGGCCATGCTGTTATACCTGTGGCCAAAACAACCTGGCCATGCTGTTATACCTGTGACCAAAACAACCTGGCCATGCTGTTACCTGTGGCCACCATGCTGTTACCTGTGGCCAAAACAACCTGGCCATGCTGTTATACCTGTGACCAAAACAACCTGGCCATGCTGTTATACCTGTGGCCACCATGCTGTTAACTGTGGCCAAAACAACCTGGCCATGCTGTTATACTCAGGGTTGAAACAACCTGGCCATGCTGTTATACCTGTGACCAAACAACTCAATATGTTGTTATACCTGTGGCCAAAACAACCTGGCCATGCTGTTATACCTGTGGCCAAAAACAACCTGGCCATGCTGTTACTCACTGGGCCCAAAACAACCTGGCCCATGCTGTTATACCTGTGTCCAAAACAACCTGGCCATGCTGTTATACCTGTGGCCAAAACAACCTGGCCATGCTGTTACATACCTGTGGCCCAGGCAACCTAACCCATGCTGTTATACCTGTGACCAAAACAACCTGGCCATGCTGTTATACCTGTGGCCAAAACAACTTGGCCATGCTGTTATACCTGTGACCAAAACAACCTGGCCATGCTGTTATACCTGTGGCCAAAACAACCTGGCCATGTTGTTAAACTTGTGACCAAAACAACCTGGCCATGGTGTTATACCTGTGGCCAAAACAACCTGGCCATGCTGTTATACCTGTGACCAAAACAACCTGGCCATGCTGTTATACCTGTGGCCAAAACAACCTGGCCATGCTGTTATACCTGTGACCAAAACAACCTGGCCATGCTGTTATACCTGTGACCAAAACAACCTGGCCATGCTGTTATACCTGTGGCCAAAACAACCTGGCCATGCTGTTATACCTGTGACCAAAACAACGACAACACTACTAACATTCTTAAAAAAAATCGTAAGGTATTATTTTCTCGTAATCGTGAAGTATATATAAAGTATTTATTATTAACGCTAGGTAAGTGTCGTATTGCTTTCATTTGAATCTTTGTGAGTGAGTTTGTTTAATATGTGCCTAAGCCCCCCCTCCCTCTCCCCCTCCTCATCACCCCCTCCCACCTCCCCCCTCCTCACCCCCCTCCCCCCTCCCCCCCCTCCTCCCACCACCCCTCCCCTCCCCCCTCCTCACCACCCTCCACCCCTCCCCTCCTCCCCACCACCCTCTCCC
Source organism: Homarus americanus (assembly GCF_018991925.1). Classification (NCBI taxonomy): domain Eukaryota; kingdom Metazoa; phylum Arthropoda; class Malacostraca; order Decapoda; family Nephropidae; genus Homarus; species Homarus americanus. Next base: position 4,058 of record NW_024722121.1, read on the forward strand.
CCTCCCCCTCCTCCCACCACCCCTCCCCCCTCCCCTCCCCCCCTCCTCACCACCCCCCTCCCCTCCCCCTCCTCCACCCACCCCCCCTCCCCTCCCCCCTCCTCCCCACCCCCCTCCCCCTCCCTCCCCCTCCTCTACCCACCCCCTCCCCTCCCCCTCCAACCCCTCATCACCACCCCCCTCCCCACACCCCTCCACACCCCCCTCCCTCTCCCCTCCCCCCTCTCCTACCCCCTCCCTCTCCCCTCCCTCCCCACCCCTTCTAAAAAAAATCATTATCGTGGAAACTTTAAACCTTAAACACCATTTTTTTAGATACAGAAACAGGTTCTAAAATTCTTCCTTACAAACAACATAATCTGCAATAGTGCAATCTGTGTGTGCAATCAACAACACCCTATGTGCACTCATTAAAATCAAAATACCACACACACACACACACACACACACACACACACACACACCTTTATTTATACATACACCTACCAGCACTACATGTATACTCTCCTATATTATTATACACTCCTGATTATGTATTCATTATTATATATTCGACAACATCACCAATACATTAGCTTTTACTTTCTTAAGCACTCTGTAATACATGAACCTCCTGTCTGTCCTTATTACTGCTGCCCACAACCTATCTATCTATCTATCTATCTATCTATCTATCTATCTTCTCTATCTATATATATATATATATATATATATATATATATATATATATATATATATATATATATATATATATATATATATATATATATATTTATATATATATATTTATCTATCTATCTTCTGTGTCTATCTTCTATATATCTATCTATCTATCTATCTATCTATCTATCTATCTTTCGATCGATCTATCTATCTATCGATCTATCTATCTATCTATCAATCTCTTATCTATCTATCTATCTATCTATCTATCTATCGCTGCCACATGATCATAAAAACGTCTCCTTAGTTCTTATTCCCTAAACGTTTTGTTGGGGTGTGGTGGGGGTGTGGTGTGGGTGGTGTGGGTGTGGTGTGGGTGTGGTGGTGGGTGTGGTGTGGGTGTGGTGTGGGCGGAGGGTGTGGTGGGGGCGTGGATCGGAAGTAGTAAGAGAGGGGGGCTTATTTACACACCACATTCCTCTCATTCACTCTCACAATTTAATCATTTATTCCTATCATTTACAATACACCTTATTCACACAAGTCTGCTTCTCTTTAAGCCACAAAATCATCACCCGTTACTTTTGTTCTTATTCAGACAATTTGTTTATAATTTACATATCAGGTCAGACCGAGTGATTGTCTTTCATCAACGTTCACTAAGCACATTAACCCTCTTTCTCTCCTCTTACTCCCTCCCTTCTCTCTCTCTCCCTCTCCCTTCCTCCCCCTCTCCCTTCCTCCTCTCCCTCTTCTTTCCTCCTCTCTCCCTCTCCCTTCCTCCTCTCCCTCTTCTTTCCTCCTCTCTCCCTCTCCCTTCCTCCCCACCCCACAAAAAAAATCCAGATTCCAAAATAAACTTAAGTCAATTTTTTTCGTAACTGATTGAATGCATCTTATCTGTCTGACTTAACCGTCCAATATGGCGTCAAGCTTACCCTGAGACTTTAGGGCAACACGTCACTATCAGGTAACGTCTCCACCAACCACCTACAGGTAACACATCTCCCTCAACTACCTACAGGTAACACGTTTCCACCAACCACCTACAGGTAACACGTTTCCACCAACCACCTACAGGTAACACATCTCCCTCAACCACCTACAGGTAACACATCACCACCAACACACACTGTACCATGATGCTCTTGGCCAACAAAGGATCTGATCCGTTAAAATACCATGTCATCTGCCTTCAACCCCCCCCCCTCTCTCCCTCCCTCCCCCCAACATCATATTTGTGGGTCCCGCAACACGACCTCACACTGTCAATACCTAAGGTGATCTTACCAACCACAAGAAAACAATACATATATATATATATATATATATATATATATATATATATATATATATATATATATATATACATATATATATATATATATATATACACATGTTTCTGGTTTCTCTCTTAATTTATCACATTCTCAACCATTTATCACATGTTCTTGTCTGTGTGTTATCTCTTCTCCTTATCCGATGTTAAAGAAAAGTTAATATCTCTCTCTCTCTCTCTCTCTCTCTCTCTCTCTCTCTCTCTCATTTAAAAGCTCAATGGATCACATGACTATCAGCCGCCTTAGCTTATTTCACCTGACGGTTAAATACCCTCATACTACCTGGGGGTTAGGTTTGGTTCGGCTTGGCTTGGCTGGGTTGGGTTGGGTTGGGTTGGGCTAGGCTGGGTTAATCTTAAGGTAAGAGCTGTAAGGGCTTAAGGGGTTGCCATCATACTCCAAACGATTAAGTCATCACACTCAGATTGTTGTCATCATACTTAAATGGTTAATTCATCATACTCAAAGGGTTAAGCTATCTCACTCAAGCAGGTCACGAACACACACACACACACACACACGAGACTCCCGTTTCCAACAGTAATAACAGGGAGGCAAACAGATGGTGGTGAACCCTGCACCTAAGAGGCCATAACTGTAGGAATAAGGGCCACCATGACACCAGCTGTGACCCGCACCAGCTGCCAGGAGGAGCCACTTGGTATACTGGTTTGATGTTACTAGTGAGGGGAGGAGGAGGGGGAGGAAGAAGGGGGGAGAGAGAGAGGGAGAGGGAAAAAGTACTGAAGGAGGAGGAGAGAGAAGGAGGGAAAAAAGAAGGAGGGAGAGGAGGAAAGAAGTAGATGAAAACGAGGAGGAAAGGGGGAGGGGAAGAGGAAAAGGGATGGTAAGAAGAGAAGGAAAAGACAAAGATGGAACAGAAGGGTGGGTGGGTGGATTAAGGAGATGAGAGGATGAGAAGGAGACAAGGAGGGGGAAGAGGAAATGAAGAAGAGGCAAACCAGAAGAAGGGAAAAATGAAGGACATAGATAGAGATTAAATTACCTTTCGATTTCACCCACAATACTAAGACAATATGGCTAAGACAATATAGCTAAGACAGTATGGCTAAGACAATATGGCTAAGACAATATGGCTAAGACAATATGGCTAAGACAGTCCAACACAAAACGCGAAAAAATATGACTTAAAAAATAACTCTCAGAAACACTCAGCCTCAAAAAGACATTACCAATTACCTGTACAGTATTTCCTAACACCTCCCTCGCCTGGCATGTCTAATTAGCCATGTCAAGATAAGCAACATAGTATGTACAGGTATTTTCCCCCAACACCTGCCTCCACACCTGGTATCTTTCATCAGCCAAGCCCCCGACAAAAACAGTGTGACAATAGATTAAGAAGTTCAAGAAGAAATTTGATTTGCCAACTACCTGCGACCACACCAAGATGAATTAGTTCCACTGTCTAAATCTCTCTCTCTCTCTCTCTCTCTCTCTCGTGTGTGTGTGTGTGTGTGTGTGTGTGTGTGTGTAGATTGAGGGGTTCATAAATGGCGTGTCAAAGGTCTTCGCCCTATATACAGACGTACTGTACTAAAAACGTCACACACACACACACACACACACACACACACACACACACACACACAGTATTGTCAAGGTGTCAAGGTAGACTGTGTGTGGGAGTGGTTCCTGACCCTTCTCTGTGGGGTTCACGAGGTTAGGAGGACCCTCAGAAGGAACCCCCCCTCTCTCTCTCTGATCACCACCACTATCACCCTCATTACCACCACTCTCACCCCCACCAGTATACCACGGTAGCTGGCAATGGTGTGGTCTATAAGCCACCGAGGTGTGGGAACAACACACCACCACCTGAGTACTATCATTCCCACCTGTAATCAACACCTGGGCAGAGGTACGGGTATTGTAATAACAGGTGTTGAGGTGGATGGCTCCCACGGCCACCCGGGAGACGTAACCCCCGTGTTTGTCTCTGTGATCTGGCTCCCCTGTCAGATGGTGTCAGAGAGGCTACACACTCAATTCTCCCCTTGGCACCTGGTGTCAGGTAGGTCACTCTCCCCCTGCCAGCTGGTGTTAGGTATAGGTCACTCTCCCTCTGCCAGCTGGTGTTAGGTATAGGTCACTCTCCCTCTGCCAGCTGGTGTTAGGTATAGGTCACTCTCCCCCTGCCAGCTGGTGTTAGGTATAGGTCACTCTCCCTCTGCCAGCTGGCGTACGGCAAGCCGAGGTGACCAACACTGCCAGCTCCTCAACACCCGAGTCCCACCTTAACATTAAGACCCTCAACACCACACACACAAGAGCTCATGCCATTCTCTTCTTCGTCGAGGTTGTTGTCGCAGTCGTTATAGAAGACGTCAATAAATGTCTCAACCTATTATTATTATTATTATTATTATTATTATTATTAATCAAAGAACATTTCAACACCTTCCTTACCCAATCTATTACATATTAATCCATATTATAACACCATTTAAAGGAGAAAAATCATTTTGTTTTGGCGACAGTTGTTGTGTGTGGTGAGTGAGGAACATTCTTGTTGATAAGTTAAATGTTATTATCCTCACGACCCCCGCTGACCGCACTCGTGTTACCTGTCCCACTCTCACCTGTGTGTACAAGACCAGGTCGTGTACTTGTTAGATATATTACCTTTCACATTCAACTACAAGCACAATCTTTTTTACAGCTTGTATATAATAAATTAAGTAAGTTTTGGGTACAACACATCCTTACTATCCGAGTCAATAATTTAACATTATTTTGTATATATGACAAGGTTAAGTACTTGCTATTCTCCGCCTCTAAGATACTATTGAAGGTTACTAGTGTGCCCTGAAGAATGCAGTGATGGCTAGGGAAACACTGAGTAACACTGAGTCCGTTTATTGTGGATGAGAGAAATACAAGTGGTGACCAGCGTGTGCCAAGCACGGCTCACACAGTCAGACTGGGGCTGCCTTGCCATATGGCAGCCTCGGGGCAATGTTGCCACATAACACGTGCAGTGTTGCCACGTGATTATATATATAAATGCTACTCGGCACAGTAGCTTATGTACAGGGTTGCTACTCGGCACAGTAGCTTATGTACAGGGTTGCTACTCGGCACAGTAGCTTAGATACATAACCTACATCTCCCTCCCCCCTCACGCTCATAGTCTTTGTCTTGAGCGGACTTCTTAGTTCTAAGTCGCTCCGAGCGTCGAGGTGCACTGTGGGGCGGATCCTCGTGAGGTGTAGGTGACTCGTCTTCGGTCAGGGGGCCAGCAGCAGGGGGTGGGACTGGCCGGAGGAAGCGGCGGTTCCTCCACCAGACACGGCCACTCGGCATCCTGACCTTGTAGTCCCGCGACCGGCCGACGCCCATCACTATGCCCACCTTGTGCTGACGTGTCGTCGTCGGGTCCTGGACGCGGACAAGGGCACCAATCTCCAGCGGCTGAAGAAGGCGGGCACGGTCGTCATACCGAGCCTTGGCGTCCTGGGCACGTGTAGCGGTGCGGCGGTAGCAGCTCTCGGCTTTGGTCTGCCAGTCCTTCGCAAAGGCCTTGGCGTGTGTAGGAACGCAAGAGCGGAGAGGGTGACCATACAGGATCTGGGCAGGGGAGCGTCCTATGTGGGTGGGAGTGGACGCGGGTTCTGGGCAGCTCTGTGTGGCAGTGCCAGGCGCGTCGCTCGTTAACTCACGCACCCTGCTGGCGGTGTACCGAGCAGCTGGGATCTGCTCAGGAAAGTCTCTGGGCACCACGCCTAACTCCTTGCAGTGCTCCCACGACAACAAGGGTGTAGCGAGAGTAGGCCGCACGTCGATCCACCCGTAACACGACCTGTCGTCGTAGGTGATCTCTGCTTGAAAGGAGCCCACAGCGTCCGGCATCTGGGAACCGTCCGCATTGTAGTACTGCAGCTGCGGCGGTGGTCCCAGGCCGCATTTGGTGAGGCCCAGTTTCTGGAGGTGCTTCAACCCAATCACCGTACTATCGGCGCCGGTGTCCGGTATCACCTCGATGTGACCCGACACACCACCGTGTGTGACGGCGACGCGGATAGTAGGGGAAGGGGTAGCCCTGGGGCGTGTGGACGATTCCACCCTCCTGATGTGACTCCGCTGCTGCTTGGGGCTGCGTGGGCCATCTGGAGGGGCTGCGTGCGAACCACCCCGAGGGAAGTGCGCTGCTGTCCTCCTCGTCTCGGGCTTTTGGGCTTGGGTTGGCGGCAGTAGTTGTCGTAGTGTCCATAGCGACCGCAGGCCTGACACTTGTGGCCTTGTGCAGGGCACCTGTCTGTGTTAGACCAGTGGCCCTTACGGTCACATCCACGACACAGTGCGTCGGCGGCCGGGCAAGTCTTGGGGCTGTGCTGCTTTCCACAGCTGCCACAGGAAGCACTAGGCGGAGGCGTGGAAGAACGTGTGGCAGCCTTCGCGTTGTTGGCCGCCTTCTTATCCTTCTTGTATTGTGAGATAGCTCTCACAGCAGGTGGGGCCCGTAAGGCAGAGGTGGCGGACTTGGTGGCCTCGTATGACCGACATTCAGTCACTACCACCTGGAGTGTGGAGGAAGTGTCCAGGGGGATGAGTCGCTGCATCAACTCTTCGTGCCTGACACCTGTCAAGATCCCGTGCTTGATCCAGGCTTCCTCACATTCCCGTCTGTGCGCCTTGCAGACGTCGATCTCCTCTGACAAACTCTTCAAACGTACAAAAAAGTCGTCAAAGGTTTCGTTCTCCGCCTGCTTGCAGCTGGTAAAGGCACGGCGACGCAAAGCCTCATTGTTCCGACCCTTAACGTGCTCCTGTAAAAGGTCGAGCACATCCGTCACTGAAGAGGTAGAGTCGGGAGGCACATGCAACGTGTGCTCCAAAACTCTCTGGGTCTCCAGGAGAAAAACACATCCGCAGTTGGATGAGCTGTTTGTTTGGAGGCATGCTGTCAAGGTCCACCATCGTGGAGTAATCTGTCCAACGCCGCCTCCACTCACGAAAAAGCTGAAACGTGACGTCTGGTGAGAGGGCGGGTGGGGGTTGAACAGATGCCTTGGGAGCTGTTGGGGTAGCAAGAGTACCTGGAGGACGCTGGTGTGGTGGAGGAGGGAGTGTGCTGGCGCCTTGAAGCGCGCTACCTGCAAGTGAGGGAGGGTGGGTTAGCGCCAGGGTCGCCAATAGCACCTCAAAACGCAACTTTTCCTCCTCTCTTCGTGTCTCCTCCCTCTGAAGTTCCATCTCTCTGCGTCTCTCGTCCCGGTCGTCCATCCACTTCAGAATTGTGGCGATGTCCGTCACTGGAGGTGGAGGATGAGAGTCTGCGCCCGGAGGAGGGGAAGGTGGTGGGGAGTCGTGTCTCCCATCTTGACGTCCCTTCTTACCTCCCATCTTTGTGTGTGCGTGGACTGCACTGTTTAATATATAAAGTGGCGCCTCAACAGCTCGAACCACATATATGTGACATAAACAGCGCAAAAATCACGCATATGGTCCAGGTCCACTGTTCTGTCCGTGAGTGAGTGCGTGCGTGTTTGTGTGTGTGTCTCAGAGAGCGGAGCGTGGTGGCCGGCGGTCGGCGGAGGCAAGACCAGTGTCCCACCGGATATCGCACGAGAAGGGTGCGCGCCTGCATGCTCCGTGGGTACCACAAAAAAACAGGCCAATGCTCAACTCAGCTCTAGACACACACTAATACACTGACACTAACACTGCCACCGTCACTAAAACGCACTGTGACAGAGCAACACTGCACATCGCGGCGAAACACAGCGCAACACAACACAACACACTATGAGTCGACGCTCATGACGCGCATCACCGGCAGACGTAACTGTCGGCATTGTTCACACACTTTGTAAGTCCACAGATCCTAGACACTGCGCCATGAAGGTTACTAGTGTGCCCTGAAGAATGCAGTGATGGCTAGGGAAACACTGAGTAACACTGAGTCCGTTTATTGTGGATGAGAGAAATACAAGTGGTGACCAGCGTGTGCCAAGCACGGCTCACACAGTCAGACTGGGGCTGCCTTGCCATATGGCAGCCTCGGGGCAATGTTGCCACATAACACGTGCAGTGTTGCCACGTGATTATATATATAAATGCTACTCGGCACAGTAGCTTATGTACAGGGTAGCTACTCGGCACAGTAGCTTATGTACAGGGTTGCTACTCGGCACAGTAGCTTAGATATATAACCTACAACTATTACATGATAATTACACTGTATATTACCTTATATACAGGAGTGTCTTTTATATAATATGCCTGAATAAACTTTCCCATTCAGAGTCTCATGTATCAGTATCACACACTGACACTTTCATAACTTGGTCTATTTAGCGTCGACTTCTCCCTTATGCCGCTGTGCTCCACTCCCTGTGTTTAGACCTGGCTGCTGGCATGTCTTTTTTTTTCAATCAACTTGCTGAGATACGAGAAAAATCATATTGGCCTTAGACACGCACGCACGCACTGCGGCTGCCTGGGGATCAACACGTGGATCCTTTTCCCCTTCCTCCCTTCAACTCCTCCAAGTAATCAGTACGAGGATCAATTGTCAATTCACGAATACTATGACAAAGAATGAAAAACACAGCATATACTCGTGTGCCCAGTAGTGGTCAAGAAGGGTACAGGCGGGTATCTCACGCCAATTGTGTGAAATATACTCGACAAAGAAGTAGACGGCGCCCTCCCATTGTACTCACGACGAACAAAGAAATACATAAAAGATCAAAATATGTACTGCACTCACCAGCCAGTTACTTCTCAATAGGCTTCCCCTTCCTCTTTATACACTTCCCCAGACGTCGAGCAACAGACTCGGAGTCTGCCAAATTCTTGAGGAGCTCAGGGTCCAAATTAGTCCACTCTTTACAAAAGGCGGCCTCCAGCTTTGGAATTGATGATGTATCCCTCCCCTGCAGACGTTGCTTGATGATAGCCCAGAGGTTCTCAATTGGATTAATATCCGGTGAATTGACTGGCCAACTAATGACTTGGCAGCATGACAGGTGCACCATCCTGCATAAATGTGTTGGCATTGCACTTTCCAAATGACCCGGACACATAATCACACCAAAGCTCCAAGTAGTTGTATTGATTAATTGTTTGATTTTTCACCAGAGTAACCAAAACAACCCCACACCATCAAAAAGTCAGGATGTTCAACAGTGTGGCACACATATTTAGGGTTAAGAGCATCACTACCTTTCTGGCGGTAAACGTTACCTGTCCTGTTGCCAGTTACAGTGAAGGTCACTTTCATCACTCCATAGTACGTGTTTCCAATTAGAGGCAGGACACGCTTGATATTTATTGCTAAAAGCGACCCTATGCTCTCACTACTTAAGGGTGGTGAGTGGGTTCTTCCGGGGGCGGTGGTTGTGATACTTCAGGTCGTCGTGAAGGCGCAAGAGAAAGGTCCTGAGACTTCACCAAAGATCCTGGGGTTCTGTTCCTTTCAGTCCCTTGCAGTTAATCTTGGATATGACTCAACTTGCCCTTTGATTACTGTAAGGAGAGCGTGGTGAAGTAGCACAGACAGGTGTTGCCACCCCTCCATCCTTGAATTTCCTGATCCAACGTTGTACAGATCTTTCACTCACACCAACAATTGTCCGCCAGAGCAGTAGTCACAGCCCCTCCAGCCTACTTCTTCGTCGAGTATCTACCACGACGACCAGATGAACACCAACACCATCTGACTGTAATATGAGTTTTTCAAGCTGTTTAAACTGTTCACCTTATTATTATTATTATTATATTATTATTATTATTATTATTATTATTATTATTATTATTATTATTATTATTATTATTATTATTATTATTATTATTATTATTATTATTATTATTATTATTATTATACACACAGGTGCACAATTCAGACAGCTGGGAAAATTCATCACTAGTCCAAGGATGCATAAAAAATATACAGTTCATGCTATCCTAACCAACTTATATATTTGGGACGGAAGGTGTACAGTATTCCCTCCCCGGCTTCCTCCTCTGACATAAACAGTGGGGCATAAAGAAAAAATATTATATAATTGACTGACGGAAATTTGTTTGACGAATCAGAGCACACACACACACACACACACACACACACACACACACACACACACACACTTTTATGTTATCACAACAAAATCAGTGAAATTCTGACTGACAGAGACAGAGGCACACAAAGGGAAAGTTTTTTTTCAGGTGTCATTCAATTATTTTTTTTCTTCACGGTTGTTTGTTCAAATATTTGTTGATAAATCCGCCCAAGTAATGTCTTTTGGATACATCTTTACTGTGTTGTTTATATCTATTTACTTGTTCACAAATTGTATTATGAATGATACGACTCCGCCAAGACAGAAATTTACTCTCACAACATAATGGAGGTTTTCAATGAGCGATCCTACTGAACTCTTCCATTGAACGCTCACACTGAACACTACCACTGAACACTACCACTGAATGCTACCACTGAACACTCCCATTGAACTCTCCCACTGAACACTCCCACTGAACACTCCCACTGAACACTCCAACAAAAGTTCTGCCTCACAATAAACCTCGACATCTTCGGTGGTGATACACGATCCGCTGCACTACAGTCCGCCTTGACCACTTCTTATGACCCACAGCCACCATAGAGGCCGTTGCCATCATCTGTGTTTCGTGTGTGTCTCGTGTCTCATCTATTTCACATTTTTTCTGTCTCATCCTTCTCAAATGAAAAACCTGAGGAAGTCATATGTCTTCTTAATCCTCAAAGCCCGTAGACGTGTCTTCTGGAGGTAACACCTGTAAGGAGTCTCCCCTAATTTGCATTATTTTTTCTTTAGCCGTCACCCGCTAGACCGTGGGGGTCACCTGTGAAAGTTAGCTGCTTTTTTTCTTTCAAATTTATTTATTTAGTTATAACTAAACAATTTCTTCGTTGTCAGTAGTTTCTGTTTTTAAATTGTCAACAACAATTTTTCAAGTCTAAGATCACTTACTTTGGTTCTTACAAGCCTTTACCTGTTATGTTTTGGCCCGAGTCTTATCATACAGCAGCTAGCGGGTCACTCCACCACCTTGGCAGGATGCTGGAGTCGTCCACCCAAGGGTCGTTCTACCATTGCCCAGCAGCACCCGATACTGTACTCCTTTACTGCACCGTCCACAAGGGGTAGTTAAGTATACAGGAAGAGAACTCAGTCCCCTCAGTGTAGCTGCGAGTCGAATCTAAGACTCTTCACTTGCGAGACGAATGACCTACCACCGAGCTACTAATTTAAACATTAAAGACGTATTAATAACATGAGAGACACTGGAGATGTATAGCAACCAGGAGATAACTCTTACCCTGGAGACATGACTCGGGTGGAGACATGACTCGGGTGGTTGTCATGTTCTGGATGGTGACAGGACTCGGGCAGTGACACGATTCAGGTGGTGTCATGTCTCGAAGAAGGACTCACATCAGAATAGAGGTAACAGTGGCAGACGATTACAGATGGTGCGGGGGCAGGTGGCGTCCTCACCAGCTGCCGCGCCTACCTGACACCTCACACGTTCACCTCCAATCGTCTTTAAATGGGTTCACTCTCGTGGGTGTGACATAGCTGGGTTTACTCTCGTGGGTCTGATATAGCTGGGTTCACTCTCTCGTGGGTCTGATGTAGCTGGGTTCACTCTCATGGGTCTGATATAGCTGGGTATCATTGGGTTCACTCTCGTGGGTCTGATGTAGCTGGGTTCACTCTCGTGGGTCTGATATAGCTGGGTTCACTCTCTCGTGGGTCTGATGTAGCTGGGTTCACTCTCGTGGGTCTGATATAGCTGGGTTCACTCTCTCGTGGGTCTGATGTAGCTGGGTTCACCTCTCGTGGGTCTGATGTAGCTGGGTTCACTCTCTCGTGGGTCTGATATAGCTGGGTTTACTCTCGTGGGTCTGATGTAGCTGGGTTCACTCTCGTGGGTCTGATATAGCTGGGTTCACTCTCGTGGGTCTGATGTAGCTGGGTTCACTCTTCTCGTGGGTCTGATATAGCTGGGTTCACTCTCTCGTGGGTCTGATGTAGCTGGGTTCACTCTCTCGTGGGTCTGAATATAGCTGGGTTCACTCTCTCGTGGGTCTGATGTAGCTGGGTTCACTCTCGTGGGTTTGATATATGTTCACTCGTGGGACTGATGTAAGCTGGGTTCACTCTCTCATGGGGACTGGTGTAGCTGCCCACTGTGGACCGATGTGTTTCGGGTTCATTCTCTCGGCTTGATGTAGCTGGGTTCATTCTCTCGTGGTTTGATGTCGCTGGGTTCATTCTCGTGGGTTTGATGTGGAAGTTGTCTATTCTTTCGTGGGTTTGATGTAAGCTGGGTTCATTCTCGTGGGCTTGATGTAGCCGGGTCTATTCGGGTTTGATGGAAGCTGGTTCATTCTCTGGTTTGATGTAAAGGTCTATTCCTCGTGGGCTTGATGTAAGCCGTCTTATTCTCTCGTGGGACTGATGTGTGTTGGGTTCATTCTCTCGTGGGTTTGATGTAGCTGAGTTCACTCTCTCGTGGGTTTGATGTAGCTGAGTTCACTCTCTCGTGGGTTTAATGTAGCTGGGTTCACTCTCTCGTGGGTTTGATGTAGCTGGGTTCACTCTCTCGTGGGTTTGATGTAGCTGAGTTCACTCTCTCGTGGGTTTGATGTAGCTGAGTTCACTCTCTCGTGGGTTTAATGTAGCTGGGTTCACTCTCTCGTGGGTTTAATGTAGCTGGGTTCACTCTCTCGTGGGTTTGATGTAGCTGGGTTCACTAATACTAATTCACTTAAATTCAGGTTCCTATAGCGAACACCTTGTCAAGAGATATCAACACCCGGATATAGCCAAGTCACACCTTATCTTTAATCACCCAACACCTTCTATTAATTGAATTATTTTACACCTTTAATTATCCAAATTATCTATAACCTTTTATCACAAATTATTTAACTATTGAACACCTTCAGGACCTACATGAAATCGTATGTATGTATTTTCCTATGCATGTTTGACGGCTGACACACCATCATTACTATTCACTAGGCGAACCCGAGTCACACTAAGGCCCCGACACTTTATGCTGTAATAAAACACAGTAAATAAGCCAGATGTATTTAACCGGGAAAAAAAAATAATCGTCCCTTCTAACATATAAGACTGTGAGGTGAGGTGTCTCGTCTTCCAGTTAAGTCAGAAACCAGTCCTCGTTGTTACCAGTCACCTGTGAGCAATACATGACTGGAGGATTTTTCGTGCTGTCAGTCACATGAGGTTTATACACTATGCGCCTGACTGTAGGATTGTTTTTTTTACAGTTAACATATGACTGTATGATCTTACCTCCAGTCAATAGTCAACACAACCGACTGGATAATATTTTTGACCAGTTACCGATATAGCCGATGCTCTCTCTTCCCCAGTCAACACACCCGACTGTACAACCCTTCTACCAGTCAACACACCCGACTGTACAACCCTTCTACCAGTCAACAGTCACCACAAGGCCAACTCTCCATCTCACATTAACAGTCACTATACCAGAGTTGCTCGTCTACACCACCACAGTTTAGTAGCCATGGTAAAGCATTGGACAGTTCTCTCAGATTTTAATCCCCACCTTGGAAGGGAGGGAGGGAGGGAGGGAGGGAGGGTAGAGGGAGGGAGAGTAGAGGGAGGGAGGGGAGAGTAGAGGGAGGGAGGGTAGAGGGAGGGAGGGAGGCAGAGATGGAGGGAGGGTTGAGCTGTGGTGTCGCCTCCTTGGGTCTTGTACAGCTGCGTTCACTGTGAGTCTCATGACCAAGTACGTTCAACCACCCCAAATCAATCCCACTTAGTCTTACTCAAGTCCTATCCAATCCTATTCAATCCTACCCAATCCTAAAAAAAATCCTACCCACACCGAACTAATCCTACTCCGTCCTACCCAAACTTAACTAATCCTAGCCAATCTTAGCCAACTCATCCAGGAGGGAGGGGGAGAGACACACCAATATGGACCGACACACTGATCCTGTTGTCTAAAGAACCATTAGAACCAGGAACTATTACAGGAGGAGGAAGAAGAGGAGGTGGAGGAAGAAGAGGAGGTGGTGGAAGAGAAGGAGGAAGAAGTAGGGTGGGGTGGGGTGGTGGTGGAGAGGAGGTGGTGGTGGGGGTGGAAGGAGAGGAGGAGGACTAATTCCAACGGTGTCCTATGCCTTTTGTGTCTTCCTCTTTCCAGTTGTCTCCTGTCTCCATCTCCTCCACTTTGCATCATCATCTCTTGTCTCTTCCCTTCTCCTCTTCCCTGTCTCTTCCTACCTCCACTTCTTGTCCTCTACTCCACTCGATTTCCTCCTCCTCTTCCAGTCATCGTATCTCCTCTCGTTTCCTCCTCTTCTCGTCACCTTCTCCTCCTCCCAGAGCCACCGCCTGCAGGTTGGTTGGTTGGTTGGATGGTTGGTTGGTTGGTTGGATGGATGGATGGTTGGTTGGTTGGTTGGTTGGTTGGTTGGTTGGTTGGTTGGTTGGTTGGTTGGTTGGTGTACGCCCCGAGATGATGGTTAGGTTAGGTTAGGTTAGTCGTGTAAACATTATACCTGGAGCGACAGTAAGGTATACACCAGGTGGATTCATCAGAGGATTAGGCACCATAGCTTATGTCAAGGGATAATTAAACACCCTAACGCTACCTGGAATGAGGTTAAGTTGGCATGGGCTGGCATGGGTTGGGATGGCGTGGGCTGGGTTGGGTTGGCATGGGTTGGGTTGGGTGAACATTAGGGTGTTTAATCATCACGTGAAATAAGCGAATGAATGGAAAATAGTGTGTGTGTGTGTGTGTCCGAGAGTTTCTAAATTTTACGTTCAATCGTTTCTTTTACCAAGTCCTTCTTTACCCATCTGTCTGACTCTCTCTTTCCATTAATTAACCTGCACACACAAACACACACACACACACACACACACACACACACACACACACACACACACAGGAGAGAGAGAGTCGTGCCAGACACTTACCTGAAGATTAATGACCTTTACACCTCACCTGCTTCTTCTTAATCACTGTTTATCGCCCCACTTAAGGCAGCCATTGTTGCTGGTGATGACCGTGTACAAATTAATGACACATCGTTACCTCTCTGTCGCCTGCTTGTGAGGTGACTTAAGGGCTGGTTGGGACTTAAGGGCTGGTTCGTCGACGTCAATGAATGGAGACAGATAAAGTAACAGATAGAGACTGCCAGACGCACTTAAGATAGCTATTGTTGTTTGTTTGTAATAATAATAATAATAATAATAATAATAATTAACGGTTTATTGAAAGAGCTTGGCAGCCAGAAGGCTGAAAATATACAGTTACATATTTGGGGAATGGGTTACGAATTACAAATAATATACAAGTGACATAAGTGACACATATAAGACATGTAGTAACTTAGATGGGGATCAGCTCAAAATACAGTTCATTTCAACATAGTGACAGTGTAGGGAGCAGTGTGTGTGTGTGTGTGTGTGTGTGTGTGTGTGTGTGCAAAGTAAAAATAATAATCGTGACCTGGCTAATTTCTATACGGGATACAAGATAGTGGTTTAGAGTCGACACAACATTTCGAAATTTAGTTACGTCAGCAGCTCTATACATGCCAAATATACGATAATTTCAATTGTTATAAATATTAAATCACCATAAGAACACCCTTGTTTATTCTCATCATCACTCTTAGGTTCAGTAACAAAGAACCATCACCTACCAACACTATACCATGATGATGCTCAGAGTGGCGCTTCTAAGGTAACGACTAGCAGCATCAGGGTAAACACGCCGGCCCTACTGTTTTCACTCACTAGCGGAGACTCATAGTGTAAAGAACTTGTACTCTTTCTCTGTCTGTTTCCTCATTCGTATTTCTAACCAAATCTGTCTTTCTGTAACGACTATTGTGTCTCTTTCTGTGTGTCTGTCTCTCCTCCCTCATTTATCCCTACTCTCTCCATTACACATATTATTTCCCTACATACCTTCCTCTTCACTAAACTCTTCCACCATATAAACACACCCCACCCCTCTATTCTGGTCCCCTCCCCCCCCACTCTCACACAGTTGCTCCCCTTCCACTACGCCAGCCAGCAGAGGCAGGTTTTTCTTCCCAGGGGTGTAAGTGGGGCGAGAGCCATGAGGGATCACCCCCCTCACCAGGAGGTTGGCACCATCCATCACCTGAGGGTCTCATTACCTTCACCTGTGGGCGATGCTGCTGGAGGGAGAGAGGGAATCCGCCCTGAAGGAGAGATAGAGAAGCAGCCATCGGTGGTCGCCACTTGTGTATTCCTGTGGTGTGATGACCCAACCAGAGGTGCACCCCGGCACACACCATCATGAGCCACACACACACACAAACACTATCTCCTGCATAGTCAATATCCCGCCTCACCACACAACACTACCCGCTCACTGTAGCCAATGTCTCGCCATCCCTCCCTACCCAAGTGTGCTCCTACTTCTAGTAATCCCCTAACCTAACCTAACTTAAACATGGGTCCTATAAATTAACAACATCCTACAGTCCGCAATAATATCCTACCGCCCGTAACCAAAGATGTCCGCAACGAGATGCAGTCCCTTAATCCCCAAATTAGGACATTGGACGGACGGAAAGAAGGAAGGAAGGAAGGAAGGAAGGAAGGAAGGGAGGCAGGGAGGGAAGGAAGGAGGGAGGGAGGGAGGGACAAGATTAACGTAGGAATCTTTCAGGCAAGCGAACCCTCATAAGAAAGTGTGTCTCATGCATACAAGGCAACCCACTCACAGCACGTGTGTTTGTGTGTGTGTGTGTGTACGACGCGCTTCATGCCCAAACACTTATACTTACTAAACACTACACACATACAGAGGTGCAGCCCATCACTCTCTCTCGAACTACTCATGTAGTTTATAGTTATGTTTGACTCTACATAAGGGTCGTAACATAACCTAACGTAACCTTACCTAAAATATCCTAACCTAATCTCATCTTCTATAGCACTAACCTAACCTAAGACTAACCCCTCAGGTAGCGTTCAGGTGTTTAATTATCAGGTAACCCCATGACCCACCCCTTCTTCGTGTGGTTTTCTGACGTCATTACCTCCTGGTTAAGCGGGCGGCCTTGCTACCGAGACGCTTGTAGTCCGTGTCATGTTGACGGTCTGTCGCATCTTGGACGATCGTCCCTTTTATACTATTTAACGTAACCTAACGTAACCTGACCTGACCTACCTTAACCTAACCTGACTTGATCATATAACTAAAAAGGATAAAAATCGCATAAAACAGATGATTGTCCAAGTGGGATGACATCACATCGTCAACTTGATAATTTACGATAAAATCAAACCACAATGTAAAGAAGAACCCCCCCCCCCCGCCCCCATGAATCACCTGCAGATTCGGCGCCACAGCTAATTTCGACTGATAATTAAACACCCTTACCTTACCTGGGAGAAGTTAAGTTAGGTTTAGTTAGGTTAGGTTAGCGTTGGGCTGTTTAATCATCAGGTGAAATATGCCTGGGTGTCTAATCTTCAGGTGATCCAGTCCCACTCTCAAAACAACACGAAGACAAAGATCAAAAGCTCATGTTTCTTCTTTACAAAGTTTAATTATCTTATTCCTCTCTGTTCTCTTACATCAGGTGAAGACACTATAACCAAGATATATACAGGTACAATAATTAGCTCGTTACCATCACCTTTACACCTGGCTCCCCTCCACCTCCATGACCCTTGACCTCTGTCTCGCCCCCAATCACCACATTAAGAGTCACAACCACGCCCCCCCCCACAGTTACCACAGACCAAACTTGCTACACACACACACACACACACACACAACTACCTTTGCTGAGGTTAACGCCGACATTTACACCAAGTTCAGCTATGAAATCCTGAATGAGCTGGTTGAATATTCATGGTGGGTTAAAGTGTGAGGTGAAGTGAAGAATGCCTAGGAGACTTAACCACCTGTATTACCCAACCCTAAGTGAGGAGGAGGGGGGGGGGTGTCCTTCGTTCCCCAATTTGCAATAGTTCTTGTCCAGTGTGCTTAGTGTACGCCCTTAATGACCTTAGTCGTTGTAACAAAGAAACACACAAGAAAATAACAACTTGCAACATAAACACACACTACGTACTGTTCACACTTATCTGCAACACTGATAACGGAAAACCAGAGACATGTTAATCAGGGTGACTAATGTACAACAACAATAGAGTTTAAGATGACGGACAAGTAAACACTAATAATACACAGACTAGCATGACCAGCAGTCTTAATGGGTTACTCCCTGACTTTACCAATGGGATAAAAATACATTAGCACTGGGGTCCAACTATGACTTGGAACAATTAGGACTGAAGACAATTAAAATAAGGGTTAAATTAGGACTAAAACCAATTAGTTTAAGGGCCAATTACGACTAAAGCCAATTAGAAGTTAAACCCCACAATAAATGGTTAGGTTAGGTTATATTATGATGGATCGGGTCGGATTAGGTTAGGTAAAGGACTGGAGCGTATAGTGGCTGACGTTCATTTAGCGAGTCAACAAACAGAGCCTCTCTTCTCCATACACCGGGACACCAAAGGAGGCCACAGAACCAGCCAATGCAAGACTCGGGAAGACAAGAGGAAACCACTCGTGTGTCGACGAAGGAACAAAGACCATAATCAATAGCGACACGGACCTCCTCCTCTCCACTCACTTGGTGGAGACAGGAGACAAGAGGAAGAGGAGGACGAGGAGATAGGAGGAGGGGATAGAAGGAGGAGGAGGAGATAGAAGGAGGAGGAGGAGATGGAGAGAGGTGGAAATGAAGAGAGGAGGAGGAGGAGGTCGATGGTTTTACCCCTCAGCTCTATTGTTTTCCCCTCACTCCAAGTCTGCCATAGAGCTTCACTATGGCAACGCCCGTCTTGTGTTGACTCTTTTCTTGTAAAGGATCTGTGACCTTGTTTACGTCTTCAAATACGGGTCAGCTTCAGGGGGGGGGGGTTGTCCTTGTGTGTACGTGTACTCGAGTGTTCTTTTTGGTTTACACACACACACACACACGTAATTAATACAGCGATAAATATATTCCGAAATAATATCGATTTAGTAGACACGATTTTCTCCATTAATATTTAACAATAGCTGCCCGAAAAAATATAATTAAAGTCTACAACCACTGACAGTAATTCTCCTATGTACTTCTCATTTACATCATTACAAGTATAATTTCGAACAAAAGTCTATTGACACCCATGAGACTCCTAAACTGTGGGGCTGAATCTCCGAACTGGTGGAATGAGACTTCGAAATGCCTGTTTACCTACACGCAGCGGTTTAGTATTTCATTTGGGTTCGGTACAGTATCAGTGTAAAGGAGCTTCTATTCGAGGACTATACACCCATAACTAGACAAATCAACGAAATTATTATAATCCATAACTAATGAAGACAAATATCACAGTTAAGTCATTATGAGGACAACAAATCATCCATTTCTAAACAAATAGGTCAGACCAATTAACAGGTAGTGAAGATAAGACGATGCATCATAAACACCAAACACAGCACTGCATTATTCAACTGTCTTAGCGACCCATCACACGCCCATCCAACCAATCACAATCTGCAATCAAAACCCAGACCAATTAAAACAAAAGAGAGAGGTGACACACACACACACACACACACACTTACCATGCCTTGTCAGGGAGGAACTCATGGACACGCCCATCAAAAGTAGACCAATTAAAAACGTTGAAAAGTGCCGCAGCCAGAGAAGCCGTAGCTCATGCACCAATCGGAACACGTATAAAAAAAACCAAAAGCTATCCATAGAAACTGGTAGAATAAAAACAATAACCAGAGAATTAGTCATTTACAGGAAACACACAGAGCCACAGAATGAGAAAGGCGACATGTTTTTTTTTTGTTTTTTTATTTTTTTACAGGGATTAGCCCACCCTGGCACAGGGCACTGACCCACATCGGGGCCTTGCGGGGGGGGGGGATGTTGTAATAATAATAATAATAATAATAATAATAATAATAATAATAATAATAATAATAATAATAATAATAATAATAATAATAATAATAATAATAATAACAACAGTAATAATAATAATTAGTTCATAGTAAATAAAATGTATAATAAAAATAATAATAACAACACTGATCATAATAATAATAATAATAATAATAATAATAATAATAATAATAATAATAATAATAATAATAATAATATTAATAAAGAACCATGAATAAATACAAAAATGAAAAAAAATATATAAATATTGAGAAACAAAATATGTATGTTGTGTTGTCAAAGTAAGAGAAACAATTGAGACCCTGCAATTGTGAGTAAATGAGGCAGAAAGTCAGATCAGCAACCTGGGACTTGGTCACAATTTTTGTGATACCATATGACAGCAGGGTCTACCATTAGACAACACATTATGCTTCCAATATCTTCCCAGGCGGTAGTACCTCACTGTTTGATAGCTGCCTACTACCTATAGACAGGCACACAGCAGCGTCCACCTGCCTGTGCTACGCGAGTCGTCTTCAAGCCAGTCACAATTCTCAACTTATCCAGAAGAGAGAGAATAAAGAGAGCACTTCAGTCGAGTCCCAGAGCAATATCAACGCCATTTTGGCCGCTTTTGCTGTTGCGGTACTATATAAGCCAACCAGAAGCTTATATCAGACACCTGGTAACACACACATGGGGAGTTTGGCAATAAGAGGAAGGGAAGGTGGGTAAGACGTTAGAAAAATCCTACAAAAGTGAGTAACACAGAGGGTGAATCTTGGATGAATCACACGAGATGATAAAACGGTGAATCACACGGGAGACTCTTAAGATGAATAACACAGTGGATGAGTTCCACAGTAGCCCCCTCCTTCCTCTACCACGGGGACACACACACACACACACAACGTAAACACCTAGAAAAAGTGCAAAAGAGGGCATGCAAGATTATTCTCTCCCCTTCCTACTCCACATATCAAGAAGCGCTCAACACACTGACCCTTTCGACTCTCACTGACCATCACCACGACCTCATCTGCAAATTTGGTAAGAAGCTTCTACACCATCCCCGACACCGGCTCCTACTACCACCTGAGATCCCTAGTCCAAAGAATTGCTGTTCGACACCACAACCGCATCCAGCCCATACGTGCAAGAACTGATCGCTATAAGAACAGCCCAGTCCCAACCATTGTAAAAATTATCAATAACTTGTCATAAATCAGTGTATTCACTCCCAGTAAACACTACTCCTTGCACTGTCACTATGTTGAAATGAACTGTAGTTTGAGCTTTTCCCCATCTAGTTATTATATGTCTTATTTGTGTCACTCATGTTACTTGTATATTATTTGTAATTCGTAACCCATTCCCCAAATATGTAACTGTATATTTTCAGCCTTCTGGCTGCCAAGCTCTTTCAATAAACCGTTAATTATTATTATTATTATTTATTATTACACACACACTATCCAGGGCAACAACCTGAGGGCGGGAGTCAACCGGCCACAGCCCTACCTAATCCCCCACAATCTCCGGCCAGCGTCTCGACTACCAACATTCTGAGGAGTCTATCTCGGGAGGAAGGCGGCGGCGGCGTCAAGATGTCCTAACCACCTACTTCCTAACCTTCAATCTCTACCTCATTTGCCCCGTGAAATGAGCTACGATGTTATCTGTCTTATGAGGGTAAATCGACCACAGGGGGAGGGAGAGAGGCTTTACAGTTCACAAGCTAGAGGTTACGGTATGGGAGAATCGACTGTATGAGACTCCCATCCTCCCAGAGCTGACTGTAGAGGTGATATTATCCAGAGTGTTTAGACCCAGCGTGTTGTGGGATACGGGCGTAATCACCAGGACTTACAACGGCTGATGGTGCCCTCTATAGACACAACAATGGTGACTTGTACCAGCAGGGATCAGAGGGATTCGCCAAGTGATCCCCCCCAATAACCTGCCTTCCTACCTGACTCACTCCCAACCTGACTGCCTACCTACTTGCCTGTCTGCCTACACACGACGCTGATTTATCCGATTCTTGCACACATCTTCCTTCCGTTTTACGACCACTAACGTGATTCTAGTCGTCGCATTTGTCCTCCACCGAACATTTTACAGCAAGTAAACAAGATTCTAACATTCTCATTTGGCATTTTATCTCCTACATTCCCATTATTATGAACTTAATTAACATCTAACCACACATGATTTTAATATTCTTATATGACCTCACCTGCGATTCTAACCTCACACAAATATATTTTATATCTAACATTCTAATTTAATACCACATGAGGATATACCAGTACAGTTTCACAATTCTAATATACCTATAGATCCACCTAGACTTCACCACACAAACACACGCACAACAACAACAACAACAACAACAACAACAACAACAACGATAACAATAATAATAACAGCAGCAACAAAAAACACTTCCTCTCCTGGTAGTCGCTGATCGATTCATTGTTCAGGACAGGAATATCCAAAACAATGTATACAGTACAATAGTTGTGATAAAGGGGACATGTGGAAGGAAGAGGGGATGAGAGGATGGAGGGTAGGGGGAGGAAAAAGTGAGGGAGGAGTGGAGAAGGAGAGGAGAGCGAAGAGGGAGAGGAGGGGTGGGGGGGAAGAGTGAGGAAGAGAGGTTGGACAAAAGATCACTAACATACTTGCTGGTAATAAAAGTCAGGCCCGTCTACTTCACGTGAAGTTGTGCCCACTCACCAATACACCGCGCCTCCACCCACACACGCCTACACCGCGCCTCCACCCACACACGCCTCCACCCACCCACACACGCCTCCACCCACACACCACGCCTCCACCAACACACACCACGCCTCCACCCACACACGCCTCCACCCACACACCACGCCTCCACCCACACACCACGCCTCCACCCACACACCACGCCTCCACCAACACGTATACACGCCATCACCACGCTGTCATCCACCCAGGTTATTCACACATACATATAAATACATGCATACACATATTATGGTTGCCACCCGTGTAACAAGGATGCCCGGCCTTAGGGCCACCTAGGCATGAATTTGTTTAAGGTGTAGAAGCTGTCGCCAACACAACAACCACACCCTGAGTTAACAACGAGTTGCATGACCTAGTGTCAAGGAATAGTCCGAGGAGACCGGACAACTCGCCAACTGCAGAACACCATCCGCAAATCTATTAACATCCAGGTTCCCAATTACTGCTGGGTAGTGAGGCAAATGGCGTATGCCCGGGATTCGAACCCAGGTCGCTTGCGAAGCGAGCATGCTGGCCATTACACCAGAGGTCGCCACATACACATATGTATACATACATTTATAATACAAGTGCAGGTTCTTATAGCGTGATATCAACTCCACGTATAAGCCAACAGCGATAATGCTTGTGCCTCGTATCAAGGGCCGTATTCCTAGTCATTACGACGATAATGACGATCACGATCATCATCTCGATGATCGTGTGTCGGGATGCAACCACCCAACGCTGAGTGCCATATTCCTAGACCTTACATGAGAGTGTAAACACGGCAGCTCGTGTCGGATGGCAAAAATTTTTTTGGCCATGCGCGTGTGCCAAATGTATTATTTCACATAATAAGAAAGACGATTTTGAGAGATATTTAGTTGTTATTTTATACCGGCACAATAATATATTGTAAAATATATTTTTTTATAAAATTGAACTTTATTATCTGTTCGAAACAAAATAGATAATTTTTTCATCTGAGTACTTGGCAACAATGTTTGCGCGCGGGTTATCAAACATGGAGGTAGTAAGAGAACGTTCTGCAGCTCTGTCTGAAACCCAACGTATGGCACTTTTGCGCCATATTGAGCAAAGGCCAATCATTGAGGATAGGTCTACAAGCAACACCATAAATTATAGGAAAAGAAAGGCCTGGGATGAAATTACTGCTTCATTCAACGCCAGCTATGATCCACTTGTTTTACCTGGTCCTACCCCAGGGCCATCATCTGTGTCTTCTGCACAATTTACTGAAGTTCCATCTACTGTTTATCGACCTCTATTTTCACCCTCTGTTCCTGTCTCACAAGTCATTGTTCCTGCCTCACCAAACATTGCTCCTGCCTCGGCAGCCAATGCCCCTGACTCACTATCGAGTGATATTGCCTCACCCCCTCCTGCTCATGCTTCCAACCAACACCTTTATTCAGTGTCCAGGGCATCTGGTTCTCGGCCAAGGAGCAAACCAAGGCGAACTAGGAGGGTGACAAGTGTCTATGAAATGTGTGATAAAAGACAAGAAGAGTTACATAAATCTAAGTTGTACAGATTGAATAGGGAGCATGAGGAGGAAATGAAACTGAAAAAAGAAATGATGTTAACACAAAAACTACAACAAACTGCAATTGAAAAGACACATGAAAAATTGAATAATTCTTTGGATTTGTTAGATAGTGTTTTAAGGAAAGCAGGAGCTGCATATGATGCCATGGCTAAAACATATGAATGATGTTGTAATATTTCAGAAATTGGCATCTAAAGTAAAAATTATTCGTTCTATTTCTTACATATTCAACTAATTTTATTTGAAGGAAATAAACATACATGTGTTTATTTTGACAAAGGTTTTTTTGTTTACAAAAGCTGTCATAAGTATGGCAGGTAATTATTTGTGGGGGATGAATATTTATAATATACATAAAGGCTGTGATTTTCAAAAATTGAATTTATTTCCTGTGATAAAGAATAAAGTTTTGTTTGGTGTATACAGGTATTTATAAAATATGTTATACTGTGCAAAGTACTGTATAGAGGATATGTTTCTTTTATTAAATTTTATGCATTGATATAAATAGCTGTAGAGAAGGAGTGAACCATTTCTTTTTGTGCCCAAGATAGAAATATTTTCATGTCAGTTACAAATATTGTCCAAAGTATGGCAGTTAAGATTTATTTTTATATATCTATAATATAAGCTGTGAATTTCAGGAAATGCAGAACTATGTATAGAAAAATTATAGTTTATTTTCTTAATTTTTACACATTTATAAAAAAAATAAATGTATATTTCTTTCCTTTTGTTGTCTTCATAAAACCTCACAGGTGAATTACCTTACATATTGAGTTATGCTCCATTATTAAAGACCACAGTGA